>NC_080169.1:76358239-76664405 GCF_950295315.1 Erinaceus europaeus
CTGCAGGTGTCTTTCTCTCCCCCTCTCTCTCTTCCCATTTCTCTCCATTTCTCTCTGTCCTATCTAACAACGACAACATCAGTAACAACAACAATAATAACTACTACAACAGTAAAAAACAAGGGCAGCAAAAGGAAAATAAATAAAATTTTAAAACAAAAAAAAAAGCTTGTTTGCTACTGTTTTATGTGTTTGGAAGGTTCTGTTTGTTTTTCAAGTTAATGTGTATCAGTTTTCTAGATTCACATATAAGTGAAACCATTGGGTGGTTGTCTTTCATCTCTTAGGAAATAAGACTTGCCATGCTTTAGAAAAATGCTTTAGCTTTGGGAAAGAGTAATAAACCTTATATAAAATTTGAAACATTGTTTTCTTCATTACTCAAAAACCAGAACTCAGATTTGAACTGTATTTGATATATTTTTAATTTTTATCAATTATAAACCAGAAATTAAATGTTTTTGCCTTTGCATAATTGAAGATGAGTGTTTCAGAAGCTCATTTGATTTCTTCTGATTTTTGTTGTAGTATTTATGCCATAGGTGATGTGGTTGCTGGCCCAATGCTGGCTCACAAAGCAGAGGATGAAGGCATTATCTGTGTTGAAGGAATGGCTGGTGGTGCTGTGCATATTGACTATAATTGTATACCATCAGTGATTTACACACACCCTGAAGTTGCTTGGGTTGGCAAATCAGAAGAGCAATTGAAAGAAGAGGTAATCCTGAATGAGTGATTTTATTCCACTTTGGGAATTAAGTTAGTGACATTTGTGGCTGAGAATAACTTTTTATTGTTTTGATGTATCCTGTAAAGTATATTTTTCTTTTGTTAGTATAATAAGGATTATCTACTTGATTCATTCAAATATTAGTAATTTCAGAATTTTATTTTTTATTTTATTTACTGGTGATTAATGGTATACAGAATTTCAGGGCATTAAATAATGGCTTTGAAATATATCCAGATGGTTGGATGAAGTGACTCAGTGTTAAGAACATAGGACTTGGGGGTCGGGCGGTGGCGCAGTAGGTTAAGCGCATGTGGCACAAAGCGCAAAGACTGGCATAAGGACCCCAGTTCGAGCCCCCAGCTCCCCACCTGCAGGGGAGTCGCTTCACGGCCGGTGAAGCAGGTCTGCAGGTGTCTATCTTTCTCTCCCCTCTCTGTTTTCCCCTCCTCTCTCCATTTCTCTCTGTCCTATCCAACAATGAACAGCATCAACAATGGCAATAATAATAACCACAAAGAGGCTACAACAAGGGAAACAAGGGGGGGATGTCCTCCAGGAGCGGTGGATTCATGGTGGCAGGCACTGAGCCCAGCAATAACCTCAGAGGAAAAAAAAAAGGAACATAGGACTTGCATTCCTGAAGCTCCATAGTCCTCACATTTAATATATGACATTAGTATAGGCCACAGAGATGAGTAGTCATATTGTGGTCTCTTGTAAAAATAATATTAATACATAAATATAGTCAGATGAGTAAGTATTTATATTTGTGTTTGTTCCCAAACAGCACTCTAGTACATGTGCTGATGGGGATTGAACTTGGGACATCAGGCTTGAGAGTCTTAACAGTTTATCCACTGGTCTACCTTCCAGATGACAAATTTGCTGATCTTGATGAAGAATTGCCTTCTTGGAACTTATTTTCTTAAGAAATGTTCTGATTTCACTAGTGGGTATGAACTTGAGTTTTATTATCTCTTTAAGGGTATTGACTACAAAGTTGGGAAATTCCCATTTGCTGCTAACAGCAGAGCTAAGACAAATGCTGACACAGATGGCATGGTGAAGATTCTTGGGCATAAATCAACGGACAGAGTATTGGGAGCACATATCCTAGGACCAGTAAGTATTGTAATACCAGATACTCCCATTTGGGTTTCTGGAAAGCATTGCCTTTAGTAGATTAAAACCATCTATTACTTATATTTTGTGATTTAAGCGTGTGCATTATTTCTAGCAAGATAATAACAATGTTCTCTCCGTATTTTCAGAGTTTAACTAGAATTATCTCTTCAAATCATACACTGGACCTCTTATACCTGCTTAAACAGTAGTCCCTTTCAGTTTCAGCTCTCACACAAGGATGCATTTAAATCTGGCCCTTAGTACATTTCCTACCTTAACCTTTTACTATAATAGGCCAAACCTGTTTCCATTTTAAGACCTATGTGCTTATAGTAAGCATTCTCTGCCCAAAATGCTCTATTTACCTCTTAAGTCTTTGCATGACTGGCTCTTTTTATTATCCAGTTCTCAGCTCAGATTTCACCTTCAATGAGAAGCTTTTCCTGTCACTAAGTTTAAAGTATACTTCATACAAATCTGATAAGATATTTAAAGTGCTTGGGTGTTGATGTTGCCATCTTTGAGTAAATTGAATAAAGCAGAGCAGTGAGTGAGGTAGCAGTGGAAGGACTTGAATTCAGACAGTCTGACTCTGGAGTTAAGCTGTTAGCATCAGCCCTGTGTACCACCACTTTTTTCCCCTCCCAGTTCCTGAACTGGAGGCAGTTCTTTCTTTAACAAGTCTATCTTATTGGGGTATAGTTGTTTCTATCTTGGGAAAATTTTTCTTGATTTATTATTTTATAGGGTGCTGGTGAAATGGTAAATGAAGCTGCTCTTGCATTGGAATATGGAGCATCCTGTGAAGATATAGCAAGAGTCTGCCATGCACACCCGGTAATTGTTAACAACATACAGAATTAATGACTGTATTTTTACCCGACCTGAAAATACTTGATTTTAAATTTTAAATTTCTTCTCTTGCAGACCTTATCAGAAGCTTTTAGAGAAGCAAACCTGGCTGCATCATTTGGCAAGCCAATCAACTTTTAAATTAGAAGACTTTAATATTTTTTTTTTTTCTGGAATTTCCTGTGTGCTCTTACAGAGGTGACATTTCTGAACAGGAATTGTTCACAGCTCCAAGAATTTCTAGGACTGAATTATGAAACTTTTGGAAGATATTTAATAGGCTTGGATAGAATGGAACTATACCTATATATATATATATATATTTTAAAATAAATTTTAATATGTTTTAGTGCATTAATGTTACAGCAAATGCAAACTTTTCATCAGCTCACATTTTCATGCTGTTTATAAAAGACTCAACTTCACTGAGTTGTTAAGTAGCTGTTTTTCTCTGATATAGTGAAGCTGTATATACGCATATGGATGGAGCTAGATTATGGTATATGGACAGCTGTGTTTGAATCAAGGCAATTGCATTATTTTAAACTTGGTTTTCATATTGGAAACAGGTTAATCATTAGAGTAAGATTCAGATCTGTATAAACTGATGTAAATAAACATGATGGTTTCACTTATTGAATTCCCCAGTTCTTGCAGTTTAAAAGTATAGTATGTTTAGATTTTTAAGGTTTCTACAATTTGAATTATAAGTTATTCAAATTAAGGTAATGTGTGCATTCTACCAGGTGTGCCACCACCCAGTCCCAAGCACTGTATGTTTAAATTCTGAAATTTCAATAATGTTTAGTATTAATTTTTCTAAACCTAAAACATGTTTTCTCAATTAGGAAGTAGTAAATTAATGTGAGAATGTAAATGTATAGAGTGGGGAAAAAGTAGTAGGCATAATTTCCTGCCACCCCTCCCAACCTCCCCTCCTTCAGGCCTATCACTTCCTGCACCACTCATGATCCTATGAGACAGGATGAGAGATTTAAAGAAGGGAGGGGGGGGGAAGCACAGCAACACTCTGCTCCTTGTGAAACTTCCCCTGTGCAAGTAGCCAGGGTCTTAAACCTTGATTCCCATGCTCATTCAAGTGTGCACTCTACTGGATGAGCCAACTCCTGGCCCTAATAAAGCATGTTTAAAATACTCATATGCTGGGAGCTTGCTCAAAGGTAGAACATCTGTCTAGCAAGCTTAATTAAAGCACTGGGATTCTCCATTCCAGAGACTTGAGATCACCTCCATATATGCTTACTCTCAAAGTTTAAAAAATGATAATGCATAGTGCTAGAGATAGACTCTTGTTCTATCTCTAGCACTATGTATTATCATGGATACCTTTAGTTGTTTAGCTGAAAAAAAAAATAGGGCTGTTACTTTAGTAGACATTAAAGTATAGCTATTTTGCTTTTAAGCTTCCTACCTAAAATGAAAGTGGCAAATATTTGCAATGGATCAAAGAGAAGTTTGCCTTGTTTAAATTACATCTGTGTACATAACTTTTGTTAAGAGCCAGCTTTGAATGCAGCTGTGTTGGATGTGTGGGTGGTTGTTAAGTGGTACAGAGTATTCTTGCTTTAAGAAGAATGTGTGAAAAATCCACTAGGGTTTGGCCAGCTAGACAGCTAACTCATCTATAAAGTTGACTCAGGTTTGCCAATTGTATTCCATCTATTTTATCCTGTGTTTTTACATAATTGTAGTTGACAATACTTATAGCCACACAGTTTACTCTTAATTTTGAGGAAACTGCTCTTACTTCTTGCTTAAAGTAAGGAATAGTTACGGGAGTTTTAAGAGATCAGCATAAATAGTCATGAAAATGGTGGAGGTAGCTAAGGCTATAATCTTCACTTCTTAATTCCCACCTAGAAATTCCACTGATTTGGGAGTTGAAGGAGGATATTGATGAGTAACTGGCCTGAGGAGTAGACTGCTGAACTTGGAACAAGAAGGAGGTCCTGAGTTTGAGCCCTAGCATCCCATGTGTCAGAGTGATGATCTGATTCATGCCTTTTCTCCCCTTGCTCTAGTTAAATCTTGGCCTTTTTTTTTTTTTTTTTGGTACATATATATATATATGTATATACACACTCATTCAGAAAATTGGGTCTACAGAGGCAGTAAACTTATTTATAAATTCATCTTTACAGTGAAAGTACCATTCCTTGTTAAAGGTTTAATCAGTACAAGTAACAATGAATTTAAGAGCTATACTAAATATATATTTATACAAAACACTATATTTTATTTAACTCCATACAAAATATGATTAAAAATATTAAATAGGTAATGGTTTATTTTGAAGATCATTAAGTCAATTTAAGTGGAACAGTTTTTTACTTTGGTCACAGCCATATAACAATCTTTCCTTTGTTATAAGCAGGTGCTATAAATAGCAACTTTCTGGCTTATGTCCTTTAGAAGTAAGCGTACTTCTTTTTCCAATCTTAGTAATTCTTGAGCTTTATCTTCCAGATATTTCTGATTGTCCTCATATTTTCTTTCTAAATCTATGGGAGACAAAAAAAAAAAAAAGACAGAAGCTTATATTATGATCTCAAAATCTTGTACTGGTCCTTTTTTTTCTGTAAGGGCGTATGTGAATATTATGAAGGTGTCTTTCTAAATAAAGACATACCTTGCAGTAGTTGTAGCTTGCTGTTTGCTTGAGCCAAAAGTGTTTTTGCTTCATTTTGTAGCATTTCAGCTTTCCTTCTGGCATCAGCTGACTCTTCTGTTTTTTTAGCAATTAAGTGTTCTACTTTCTTATACTTTTCATCAAGTTCACCATCCAGAGTCTGCAGTTTGAATTTTAGACATAAAGGTTATAATGTTAGAGCCAGAACATTATCAGTAACTTAGACAACATGCATTTTGGTTCAAGGGTCACCACCAGTGGTTTGCAAAAAAGAAAAAGGCTTTAAGTTACCCAGTGGTAAATTAAATACAGCCATTGAAATGACTTTCAAGAAAATGAACAGACCACAAAGACATTCTTGAGTTGTAGAGGTCAAAGTAGGTATGCTGAGTGAGATCCAACACACATCTAGATATTAAAGGTCCATTTTAAGGAAATGGAACAAGGAACAGAGTACTTGAGACCAGGAAATGCAATTGGAAAGATAGTGTTTTCCTTCTTTCTTTTTGGTGCTAGAATTTCACTACTGAGCTAATTTGTTATCACATAGAGGGAACGATCACTATAGTACCTGAGCGTTCTTGAGGGTGAACTATACAGATGAGGTAGTTAGGAAAGGCAAATTGAATTAAAGGAAAGGTAAGGTAGGTAGCAGATGTGGTGAGGGGAAAGGATGAGGAGAAATTGGTACCGGTTAGGAAAAAAATGGTTACAAGGTATATTATATTTTTGCCACTAGGGCTATCACTGGAGCATGGCAGAGAGTAGAGAGAGGGAGAATGACCAATAACACTAAGCTTACCTGTCCCCCCCCCACACACACACACACACACAACACGGAGAACCAGGAGTCTGAAACCTGCCTAGTCTTCCCTAGTGCAACATCGCCCTGCCTAGCCTCTCTAAGCTTTTATCCAAATTCAGATTTAAACTCTTAGTTCAGAGTTAGTGGGTACTTCCAGAGACATGCTTTTTTTCTTTCTATGTTCCTTATAAATGGACATGTCAAAGGTGGCAGTGAAATATAATACTTGCTTTTTTTTTTTTAATCAATACAGCCATAAAACGATTTACTTACCTTCTTAACATCATCTGCATTTTGCTTCACTTCATATACTACTTTTTCAATATGTTCTGCCTCCCCAGAGTTCTGGGCAGCCTTTCGTTTCAGTTCTTCCACATTTCTCTCTAGCTCATTGATGCGTTGCGAGGCATTGAATAAGGTTTCTTCAGAAGCTGCAGTTTCAGATTCAATCTAAAAGTGATAGGAAATACCGTGAACACAAATTTATAGGAACATTTTTAAGGGACATTTAAAAGAATGCCATTTTGTATGATCATATAAGAATAAAAGATAATTTTCTTTAAGAAAGCTTATAGAAAGCACCCAGTTTTAGTCTTTGTTATACTTCGTGTTAATTTTATTTTTTAAATACACTGGTGATGCAGGATAAATTTCATGTTTTTTCTATTTCTAACACCCGTGCCCAGGCAGCTTGATGTGGTGAGAAGCTTTTTTAAAGACACCCACATTTTAAAGACACCTAGATTTTTTTTTAAATTTATTCCCTTTTGTTGCCCTTGTTTTGTTATTGATGCCATTCGTCATTGTTGGATAGGACAGAGAGAAATGGAGAGAGGCGGGAAAGACAGAGAGGGGAGAGAAAGACACCTACAGACCTACTTCACTGCCTATGAAGCGACTCCCCTGCAGGTGGGGAGCCGGGGGCTCGAACCGAGATCCTTACACCAGTCCTTGCGCTTTGCGCCACCTGTGCTTAACCCGCTGTGCTACCGCCCGACTCTCATTTTTTTTTTTTAAATCAAGTCTCAGTATTAAACTCTGTAAACTTTACAGTAGTAAACTCTGTAAAGCTATGTATTGATACAAAAGATCTACAACTCATCTTTTCAAAATATAATCTAGTGGCCAGGTAGTGGTGCATCTGGTTGAATAACACACATTACCATGCTCAAGGATCAGGGTTCAGAGATGGGATAGGTTATGTGCTGGCAGTAAACTGGTGTTACAGGTGTCTGTCCTACTTAGCACTCAACTTCTCTATGTCCTATCAAAATAATAGGGGGCCAGCCAGTGGTGCACCGGGTTAAGCGCACATAGTATGAAGCACAGGGACCTGGTTCAAGCCCAGGTTCCCCACCTGCAGCGCGGTTGCTTCCCAAGTGGTAGTGTCTGTCCATCTCTTCCCCCCCCCACCTCCCTCTCCCCTCTCAATTTCTGTCCTATTCAAAGGGGAAAAACAATGGCCACAGGAGCAGTGGATTCATAGTGCTGGCACCAAGCCCCAGCAATAGTCTTGGAGGCAAATAGTAATAATAAATTAAAAAATACATAGTTTTATTCAAGAGTTAGCTAGAGCAAGCAGCTTAACCTAGACAGAAGAAGCAATTTAATGGAGCACTTATGACCGTTTTCCTTAAGAATGGTTTTATTCCCTGGTCCCCACCTGCAGGGCATGAGTATGAAGACAGTGTTGCAGGTGTCTCCCTATCTCCCCATTACTCTTGATTTCTGCCTTTATTCAATAAGCATACAAATATTAAATATTAAGAGCCATTTATTCTGTAACTGCAGAGCTCTAAGAGTAGTTTTTGAAAATGGGATTTTCAAATGAATACTTTGTACTACTTAACAGTTTCTGCTGTTGCCCCTAAAGCACAGGAGACAGTGTGCATTTAGTCTTAGGCTTTTTGTGGGGATGAAAGTGAAAGGGGATGTCCCGACATCATATTGACTTCCTCAAATTAAAGAAATCCTATAATGTTCTGGTTTGTTTGTATATCTGCCAGCAAGGTTATCACTAGGGTTAGGTGCCAACATGAGTAATTCACTACTCCTGGTGGCCATTTTTTCTTTTCCTTTCTAATTTTTATTAAAGGAGGGGGAGAAGACACCTGCAGACCTGCTTCACCACTCATTAAGCATCCCTCATGCAAGTGGGGAGTGGGGACTTGAATCAAAGTCTTTGCCTGTGTAATATGCGCACCACTGCCTAGACTTCTGAATGTTCAGTTTTAAGCATTTTCATTGACATCTATCAAATGCATTTTTCTAATAGAGTATGTTTTCATATATAGTAATATAGTAATGACATAATACTGTACCGAAGTTAACAGGTTCTGGGTTCCTTGGATGTCCTCATCTGCTTGTTTAATTGCCTTCTCTGCTGCAATCTGAGCCTTTTCTGCTTCTTCAAGAGCTTCCTTTACCATGTCTGCAGTGACTTTAACATCTGTTGCACTTTTGCTGATTAAAAGAACAAAACATTACATATTAAGATGAAAAAAGTTACTCCCTATCAAACTACATAACTTTTCGATTAAAGAACGATCCAGAGAGATTCAGAAGTCATTCTTAGAAATTTCCACTGCTGAATGGGAGCTCAGATCGATGGATGCAGAGGCTACACAGGCTTGTATGCTAAATATGAATAGATACCCTAGGGCAAAAATTGATGGGGTTTTACAGTTAACCGTATTTATATTCTGTTCCCATATTTGGGAGCTACTCTGCCTTGAACCGCCAGCTTTCTAGTCCTATTCCCAACTCTTGACACCAGCTTCCCAGACAATACTACTAGCCTACCCGCATGTTAGCTATCAGGCTCAGGCAAAAAATAGTAGTAAAGTCATGAACCTAAAGTAGATTTCCTAACTTCTTCTAGTATGAAGATCCTCAGTTCCATCTGCTATATTCATACCTTTAGGTTCCTGATTATTAAACAATTTGTTCTGCTTTATATCTAAATGCTTTTCAGCCACCAAGTTGCAGATGCTACCATGACACCACCCTGACTTACCTGAACAGATGACCTCACCAATGTGTCCTGGAACCCCACCTTCCCAGCGTCCTACCCCACTAGGGAAAGATAGAAACAGGCTGAGGATCAACCTGTCAATGCCCATGTCCAGCAGAAGCAAGTACAGAAGCCAGACCTCCCACGTACCCCATAAAGATCTTTGGTCCATACTCCCAGAGGGATAAAGAATAGGAAATTTCCCAAAGGAGGGGGTGGGATATGGAACTCTGGTGATAGGAATTGTATGGAATTCTACCCTTCTTATCCCACAGTCCTGTCAATCATTATTAAATCACTAATAAAAAAATTTTAAAATTCACTGGTTAAAGAAATGTTTTATACAGTGTGTAAATAAGCCCCTAAATGCCATAATTCTCCAGATACCTGGCTCTTTTAGCTTCTTCTAGTAACATCTCAGCTCTGGCAACGTCAGCAGCACTTTGTTGTAATATCACCTCTACTTGAGAAAGGCTTTCAACTCGTTCACGAATATCTTCTGTCAAGTTCTGTAACTGCTGTGGGGTGCTAGGCATTTCCATTTTCAGCACTTCGTTAGCGACTGCTTCAATGCTGTCCAAATCAGCACTGTCTTCTAAAAAGCAATGGTGCCCAACAGGTAGAAATCAGAGCAAGTTTGCTCAATTCAATCACTTATTGGTCAGCTATTTGACAAATGGCAATGTGGGGTTACACCAAGACATACTGCACTTCTGGTTTAGGAGTTTATGGTCTAACTGAGTGGGAAATTAGACCTACACACATGAAAACATACTACAAAGAATAGGTGCTGCAGTTTTTTGTAGGCTTGGAAGGTTGAAGACTTCAGAGGATGAGGAACTAATCAGGTTTTGAAGCATAACAGGATTTGGAAGAATGACATCTTGAGACGGATGGACAGCATGGGGTTTACAGGCATGTTAGATTAAAGTCCAGCAGAGTAAATGGTTCAGGTTGTAGGTAGTCAGTTCAGGGTTTAAAACTGAAATTTCAAGGCTAGGGAGATAGCATATTGCAAAAAGCCTCTCTTGCCTGAGGCACCATAGGTCCCACCTTTAGTCCCTAGCACCACCATAAACAATAGCTGAGCCCTGCTTAGGTACAAAACAAAAGTTTGATCCTAAGAGGCAAACAAAAATACTCAATAGAGGTTGGGAAAATAGCGAGACAACTGTTGGAAGTGGTCCTGGGAGGTGGCGCAGTGATAAAAGCTTTGAACTCTCAAATATGAGGTCCTGAGTTCAATCCCCGGCAGCACATGTGCCAGAGTGATGTCTGGTTCTTTCTCTCTCCTATCTTTCTCATTAATAAATAAATAAAATCCTTAAAAAATGCTAAAGAAGTTGATTTTTAAATGTGTCATGAATTTTAAAGTTGTGTTTGAGAAGTTATGCAAATTAGATCTCTCTATAAGGCTTTAAGCGCAGAAAAATAGGTGATTTAATGGTAGCTTCTGCACACTATTGCAGAATACATCTATAACAAATTACCATTGATTCCTTACTGGCCACTCCCCACTTTTTTTTTTGCTAAGAGGATACTGATTTTGCCCATGCAACTACAAAGTAATATAAATTTATCATTTTGAGTTAAATCCTGGCTAGTCTTCCAACTACAGTAATTTTATATATTTGTCAGTGACATCTATGCGTGGGCATGTGATTTGTTTCTTGCCTATGAGATCAATGTTCAAAGTCTTCTGAGATTTCCCTTTAAAATTAATACAAAAATCATAGGATTCTTACACTAGATAGTGAATCTTTCTATGAAGTATGGAACTTTAGCAACCACCTTGTAACCAGAGAGCCAGAGAACAAGAAGATATGCTTAATGTTTTTAAAATGTTCTTTAGTTTATTACTGAATAGAGACAGAAATTAAGGGGGGAGACAGAAGAGGGAAAGAGACAGATACCTACAGCCGTGCTTCAGAATTAGTGGAGGACCTGCAGGTGGGAACCAGGGGCTTGAACCTGCGTTGTTATACACTGCAATATGTGCACTTAACCAGGTGTGCCACTGCCTGACCCAAGATATGTTTAACATAGCAGAACAGAAATAAAAAAGAAGTCCCAGAACCATGAAACTACCCTACTTCTGACATGTGATATAACACTTTTTTTCTATTAAGTTCATTCTGGTTGAGAGTTTTCTATAACTTACAGCTAAAATCATACTGGTAATATTCAAACCATACCCAGCAACATTTATTATCTGGCCTACATTTTAAATTACATATATTGTAGAGCAGTAAATTCAAAATCTAGTTGGCCCAGCCTATCTTTGATTCCTTGCTTTGCTACTTGGTGTATTGTGTGTCTTATCTGTATAATAAGACAAGATTATTAAAATACATATGCATGAGTTTCTTAAGAAATGACAATATTTCTTATTTGTAAATGCTGCTGCTTTTCCCTGGTAGGAAATTGACTTTATGTGAAATTAAAAATGTAATTATAACTTCTCAAGCATAGAATCTTCTATAAGTTAGGTTTTATATTCCAAGATAGCAAGAATTATCTAAAAGTAAAATGAAAATAACACTGCTTACGAGTCAGAAAGTCTCTGATTTGCTTAATCAGATTTCTCAGATCCTCATTGCTCTTGTCCACTTTTTCTTTGGTAGCATTGGTTTTCAGCAAAACCTCCTGGGCATTCTGTTTTGCCTCATCTGCCTTCAGTTTAGCTTCAGAAACCTGTATATGAGGAATAGATTAGCCACACAAGTTAACTTAAAAGTAGACTGAAAATATTTAAATCCAAAATTATATTGGAAAAGAAATAAACACTTAAAATCATGGCTTTTAGTAGCAAATTTCTCTCAATATGCTTATATAGACTGAAATTATCCAGAATACAGTATTTTCATATGGACAGGGCTAATATACACTCAAGTTATTTTTTTAAAGATTAAAAAAAATATTTCCTTTTTGTTGCCCTTATTGTTGTTGTAGTTATTATTGTTGTTGATGCCGCCGTTGTTGAATAGGACAGAGAAATGGAGAGAAATGGGGAAGACAGATGGGGAGAGAAAGATAAGACACCTGCAGACTTGCTTCACTGCTTATGAAGTGACTCCCTGCAGGTGGGGATCCGGGGACTCAAACCTGGACCCTCACGCTGGTCCTTGCACTTTGTGCCACATGCACTTAACCTGCTGTGCTACTGCACGACTCCCCCCATTCAAGTTATTTTTAACTCCTCCAAAACAACTGGTGGCATATATAATGCTCCTTTGTTAGTCACCTTTCCCCAACCCTCAGGTGCCAAGACACATGTTTCAATTAATGAGTGCATAGTTGTTTAAAATTTTACAGCTGGATGTATTTATAACCCTGGAACCATGGTAAGCAGCATCATTATTTCAAATTATCACCAGGGGAAAGAAACAAATTCCTAAATAATTTATGAATAAAAACCTCATCTGGTTCCCTAAAAATTAAATTTTCATTTCTGACTGTGAAATGCTGCTTTTCAATTTGGTAAATAGTTTAGAATATGGGGGGGGGGGGGAGTAGACAGCATAAAGGTTATGCAAAGAGACTCTCATGCCTGAGGCTTCAAGGTCCCCATACCATCATAAACCAGAGCTGAGCAGTGCTTGGTTAAAAAAAAAAAATTACAATTGATGTCTCAGGCCAGACCAGATGGTGGTACACTTGATAGGTCATACACATTACCCAGGTTCAACCCTCTGATCCCCATCTATAGGGGGGAGCTTCAAAAGTAGTGAAGCGGTGTTTCAGGTAACTTTTTCCTGTTCTATCTCCCCGACCCCTCTCAATTTCTCACTGTCCTAGCAAAAAAAAAAAAAAAGATAATGTCCCTTTCCTACCCACCAGTTCTAGTTTAAGTGAATAATGAAAATCATATCTGCTGAATTACCATCCTGGAGAGCTGTTCCACCTCAGCAAGGGCACTCAGGACATCTTGGTCAAAGTCCATGGCCTTCTGCCAGGCATTATGTGCAACAGTGACCAATCCACCACAGCCAGGCCCCCCGCATTTTTTCTGTCCTTCATCATCTCTGCAGTTTGGGCCACCACATTCAGTTTCAGAACAAGAAGCCCCTGGAGGCGTTCCACACGTCTGCAACAAGTCAAGGGGAAAAGGCACAATGGTTCAGAGTACTGCAGCATAACAGCTGTGCAGGGCCTGGGTGGCTCCAGAGAATATGTAGGTGATCCTCAGTAAGGGTGCTTGAAAACATAGTATTCAGAATGAAGAGAGGAACATAGTTTGGGAATAAACTAATCTGATTATTCCCAAGGAGACAATATAATCATGAATCGTTATAACCCTTCATGAAGATTTTAGTAAATATACAAACTCTGCCCAGGACATAAATAATACCTGCTCTATCAAGTTGAACTGTCTATATGAGAACCAGAGAATACTTCCTCTTTATTATAACCAGTTAGATAAAATCTTAGACTTTTTTTTTTTTATGGTTAGTAACTTAACTGTTCTGGTCAGTAGGATGGCATAAACAAAAAGAGAAAACAATCTAAACCTCTAGTAATTATAAAGACAGGATTGTTTTTTATGACACAGCCCAAAATAGGTGAGACACAGTAGCAACAGGGAAAGCAGATAGACTAATGAACATTTTAGTAGTTGCAGAGGGCTCTGAAGCCCAATTTCATCAGGAAAAGATGAAAGAGAAGAAAAAAAAAAAAAAGACATTTGGAAGTAGTAACAAGTGTAAGTGTGACTTAGGAAGAGAAGGCAGGACTATAGAAAAAAAAATGGGCAAAGATATATAGACAAGATCATAGACAAATTCTCTCAGACTTCCATGAAAAACAAAAAAAGCAAGAAAAAGAAGCAGGTTTAGTTTGCCCCCTCCCCCTTGGCTTTATTTTCATTAAGATCACTACTAAATTCCATTTGTCTCTAGAGTTACATTTTTAACAAGTTTCCTGGAAATCGATCTACTTTCTAGGCAGATCTCAGGATTAATCTTCAGGTAAAGTAATTGGAACAAAGGCACATTTTAACAGGGCATGGAAAAATTATTCTGCTCCATTTAATTTTCTTTTTTAGGAAGTGCCACTGAGTCAGTACAGCAGTCTGAGAAAATAGTGTTTCTCTGGCTTTACCACAAAGAAACCACTGGAAGAAGGGAATGGCTGGAAGCACACATGCTAGCTTGGGCATGAATACCCAAACCACAGTCTAGAAATCTGAGCCTGGGAATATCACTCCTGATGATTCATTTGCACTGTACAGTATTAAAGTAGTGAAGATCTTTTTTTCCTCTCTCCTATAGTACCCTGGACTTGAGGTGAAACCCTCAAAGCTTACCATTTCTGCAGCAGCTGAAAGGTCTAGACTTTGAAGTTTGCCTGCCAGTTCATCTAGAAGGCGGGCCTGTTCCTCTTGTTTCTCTCTGAATTGAGACTCTCGCTCCATCATCAAATCTTCTATTCTGTCTCGAGTCAGAGCTGATTGTTCCACAGTGCTGTTGGAATCTGTAGTGGAGGCATTCACCCTCTCCTCTGCCTCAAGAGACATCTGGAAATACTTGGTGATGCTATCCAAGGCACCTAGAGCATAAATGAAATGGCTCAATCCCTCAGTGCCCAACTGCCTTTGGCAGAGCAATGACTGTATTTGGTGTCACCTGGTCCTAAATTTATGGTACGGTTTTGTTCTACAAGGAATTAGATCTTTATAAAGAAGTATAACTTTTCTTTCATAGTAAGTGAATATGCTTTGTTCTGTTACCACTTTCTCCTGGGTAAGGAAGATGCCAAATATCTGGATGAAGTTAAGTCCATCATGCAGATCTTGTTTCTACATAATGGCATGTACCCAGTTCTTTCCAAATAGCTGGTGCTAGGCAGCTATTTATGTCCAGATTTTTCTGTTTTCTCAGCTATTAACTGCTTAGATCCACACAAGTGGCTAGTACTGTATACATAAAATAACATGCCATGTTCTGGCTTTAGGAATCTAGCCAAAAAACCCAAGGACCACACTTAATACAAGTTGTATAGTGTAAACTGATATATTTCTACTTTCATTGCTTTTGAGGACAGGGTCCTTCCTATATGTGACCTGTGAATATCAATAAATGAAAAAGATGCAGAAATTATTTCCTGCCCAAGCAATGCTCTTGAATGTAAAAGTCAACATTTAAACAAGTATCAACTTCATCTCTTAATTATTCAAAAGGTTCCTTTTTCCAAGAAAAGCAAACTAATTGGAAGCATGAGGAAGCAATGCATCCTAATGCAATAAATGCTGCTCTTTTGCCATATCTACTAGTCATTCTATGCCTTGGTAAACCACATTTGTAAAATGGGGATTTTAATGCTCATATATGCCAGAGACAAAAAAAAAAAAAAAAGCTTAAAAATCTTAGAAACTACCCTCTGTGGGCCTCTCTACAGGACCTTGCCCACAATGTAAAGCAACAGTGGTAGAAACTGCCCCAACTCTCCAAAGGGAGGCTGGGTCAATACTTTGCCACTCGAAGAAGACTGATCCTGAAATGAGTGCAACCTAGGATGTTGCTAGCTGCAAGCTCAGACTGACAAGGATGCAGAGGTTACATGGGCACCTACGCTGAATATAAATAGACATGGGCCCTAAGTCAGATCAATGGAGTTTACAGTTAATGGTATTTATATATTTTTCCCATATTTGGGATCTACTCTCTTCTCTGATACAGCTTTCTAGTTCTATTTCCAACTCTGACAGCATCTTCCCTAGACAATACTTTAGCCCACCTGCATGCTAGCCGTCAGGCTCAGGCAAAAATTAGTAAAGTTATGGGCCCCCTTGGAATATACTTAAAACAGACTTCCTACCTTCTTCCAACATGAAGACCCTAAAAACAAATTGTTCTGCTTTCTATCTTAATGCTTTTTAGTCACCAAGTTGCAGATGCTACCATGACACCAACCTGACTTCCCTGGGCAAACGACCTCACCAATGTGTCCTGGAACCCCACCTCCCCAGAGCCCTGCCCCACTAGGGAAAGACAAACAGGCTGGGAGTATGGATCAACCTGCCAGTGCCCATATCCAGAGAAGCAATTACAGAAGCCAGACCTTCCCCTCTTCTGTACCTATAATGATCTTGGGTCCATACTCCCAGAAGGATAAAGAAAAGGAAAGCTTCCAATGGAGGGGATGGAATGCAGAACTCTGGTGGTGGGAATTGTGCCCCCCACTTAACATACAGTCTTGTCAATCATTATTATTAAATCAATAAAAAAAAGAAAAAAGGCTCACCCCGAATATCTGAATTTTTTATAAATTCCAACTGTTCAGAAAGCTCTTTCACAGTATTGTCTAGACTTTCTGCTTCAGTCTGTAGGGCATCTAGTTCTTTGGTTATGCTGTTGCTTTGTGAATCTACATCAGATAATTTCATCTCTACTTGAGCCATCTTTTCTGTAACATCTTTGATTAGTTTCCTAAAAAGAGAAGGATAAATTTAAGCATAGTAAAATATAACCAAGGGAAAACGCTGAAGTTTTTATCTTTCCTACTAATAGCTTCCAAATACTAGTTACTACCCTCTGTGACTCCAAATGAAATTCAGTAATTTGTAACAATTTTTAAAAATATTTATTCCTTTTTGTTGCCCTTGTTTTGTTGTAGTTATTATTATTTTTGTTGTTATTGTTGGATAGGACAGAGAGAAATGGAAGGGAGGGGAAGACAGAGAGGGGGAGAGAAAGACAGACACCTGCAGACCTACTTAACAGCTTGTGAAGCGACTCCCCTGCAGGTGGGGAGCCGGGGTCTTGAATTGGGATCTTTAATCCAGTCCTTGTGCTTTGCACCATCTGCACTTTACCCACTGCACTACTGTCCAACTCCCAATTTGTAACTAAGTACTGGTTTTCCTTAACCTTATTATTTTAAAATATATATATTTATTTTGATAGGATGGAGAGAAATTGAAAGGGGAAGGAATAACAGGGAGAAACAGATACCTGCAGCCTTGCTTCCCTCCTTGTGAAGATTCCCCTTTGTGGATGGGGACAGGGGCTTGAACCTGGGTCTCTGTACCTGGTAATGTCTACAGAGTGCACCACAACACAGCCTCTCTCCTTACCTTAAAACAATGGTATTAAACTTAACAACTTGAATTCCTCAGAGATGTTAAGGAAGACAATATAAGTAAGGAGGATATCTTGGGCTCTGTGATGAGGACAGTGGGCAGAATGTTAGGTGTGCCTCTGAGGCAACAGACTTTTAAAATACTTCCCAAATAACAGTAATAATTGATTAAATAATAATTTTTTAAAAAGACCTGTTGGGGCTGGGTGGTGGCACACCTGGTTGAGCACACATGTTAGAATTCGCAAGAGCCCAGGTTTGAGGTCCTGGTCCCCACCTACAGTGGGAAACCTTCACAACTGAAGCAGGGCTGCAGGTGTTTCTCTTCCTCTCTATCTCCTCCTTCCCTCTCAATTCCTGGCTGTCTCTATCCAATAAACAAAGATAATAAAAAAAACATTTTTTTAATCTTAAAAAAAGAAGACCTGTGTTGGGGCAGGTGGCCACTTAACGATTCTAAGTATCAGTTGTAATACAAGCACAGGTGCAAGAGTGTTCTAGTTCCATATGTTAGCAGCTTCAGGCCCACAAAAATCCCATAAACTCAAAAGACACAAGGGATTCAAGAGCAGAATTATGTCTCCTGGTCACTTGCCGAAAATGTTCTTGTCTGAATCTACGTGAGCTCCATCAAGATGGAACGTGCAGAAAGGCAAACCCCAGAACTACCAGGAACGCACAGAGCCACCTAAGTACACTCCCTTACTTCAAGCAAAGTCTCACTAAAAGAGTCTTTGCTTCTATCAATAGAAGAAAGAAGATAGGAAGTCAGGCGGTAGCGCAACCAGTTAAGCGTAGGTGGCACAAAGAGCAAGGACCAGCGTAAGGATCCTGGTTTGAGCCCCGGCCCCCACCTGCAGGGGAGTCACTTCACAAGTGGTGAAGCAGGTCTGCAGGTGTCTATCTTGATTTCTCCCTCTCTGTCTTCCCCTCCTCTCTCCATTTCTCTCTGTCCTATCCAACAATGGACGACAACAATAATAACTACAACAATAAAACAACAAGGGCAACAAAAGAGTATTAAAAAAAAAAAGGAAGGTAATATCTAGTGAGAATGGATTATGATAAACATTTAGCTTTCATATTCATTTGGCATCTAAACCCAACTACCTATCTTCCTATCTCCAAAGGTGTATGTCTGTGTTACAAAGAAAGAAATAATTACAAAGACCTTGACTATTGGAATTATTGAGTATAATTATATAAGTATAACTCTTTTTGGTGGTAGAAGGATATGTTAAAAAAGTGATAGTGTAGGGCCACGTGGTGGTGCACTTGGTTGAGTGCACATGTTACAGTGCACAAGGACCCAGGTTCAAGCCCTCGGTCCCCACCTGCAGGGGGAAAGCTTCACAAGTGGTGGAGCAGTGCTGCAGGTGTCTCTGTGTTTCTCTCCCTATCTCCCCTTTCCTTCTCGGTTTCTGGCTGTTTCTATCCAAAAAATAAAGAAAGAAAAAAATTTTCAAAAGAAAGTGGTAGTGTAGTCATACTGAAAAACTGACAATCATTAGAAAAAAAAATACTTAAGACTCAAATAACATCAAACTCCCACTTAAATATAAGGACTTGGTAGCTTCAATTAGATTTTATAATCATAATGATTTTTCCTAAGACAACCATACTATAATTTTTCCAATTACTTCTTTTTATTAATCATTGATTCATAGAGGATTTTCATTTCTTCTAAAGTCTCGTAAAATGCTACAATTATAAAAATCTTTAACATTGCATATTTTTAAATACTACACTGAACCCTAAAACATGCATACTATGATATTATATTGAGTAAAGATGAATGAAAACTGTTTTCCTGTGGTCCGGGAGCTAGTGCAGTGGATAAAACATCAGACGTCCTGAGTTCAATCCCCAGCAGCACATGTAACAGAGTGGTGTCTGGTTCATTCTCTCTCTCCTCCTATCTTTCTCATTGATAAATAAATAAAATCTTAAAACTTGTTACTGCTATGTGCTAGGAGGCCAAAAATGTTAAGTCATTTGAGGTAAAATTCCTCACTAAATGTATTTCATTCCACATAAGACATCTCCAACTACATGGCCTTAAGCACAGAAACTGAGGCTTGAAACCAAATCCAGTTTCTTTATGTCTACAAGGTCCCAGAAGGACCTTCTATAGGTACTTGAATGAATGTCAGTTCCCTTCCTGTTTCTCATGCTTGGTTTGAGATGTAAGTCGATCTGGCTGTTTTGATGCTAATTAAAGTCTTGCAACAAGAGCAATGTTACTGTCATAAGATCACCATGATCTTATGCACAGGTAAGTTTACGGATTTTATGGGATTACCACAATTAAAAAAGATGTGTCCTTTGGGACAAAGTTAGATGGAACTGAACGTGATTATGCTTAGTGATTTAAAAAAGTGAAAGCTATCAGTTATTGTGCTTATATGTGGAATATAGAAAACTGAAACACATGAACTTAAAAGTATCCAAATCTTTTAAAGAATTTTTGTGTGAATTATGGTGGTCATTTTTTAGAGGAGTGAGTATTATATGGAACTATATCCCTATAATCTTGTAAACCATTATTAAATCACTAATTATAAAGCCTAAAGCAAAAGAAAAAACTTCCTTTCTCATACCTAAATTATGAGTCTATAATAAAAACAACAGAATTAGGATAAGCACAAATGCTTTATAGACTTTCTGGTTTTGTCCTTCAGCTTTGATGTTATTGTACTATTTTGGGGTCTCTTTTGGCAAAGATTGTTGGACTGTTTGAGAACAGGAGAAGTTAGATCAGGAGAAATGTTAGAAAATAGATTCTTGAGTTTGATATCACTCAATTCTCCTTACTTTTACTACATCATGCCAGCAAATGAGATGATTACCCTGAGAAGGGCTAAGAAATGGCATATTCTTTGTTGAGAATTTGCTATCATGAGATGAATGAACCACTGCTCTAGGGAACCAACAGCTGAGCAGCAAAAATAATGCTGAATTAAAGAATCTAACTTAAGGTAATAGAATTTCTCTGGTAGTAACTAAACATAATAACAACTTACAATGTTTTTTTCTTTGCAATTATATTATCAGTTCACAGATCAATCCTTTCAGTACTCTATGGAAATAAAGGCAAATATGTATCTTCACTTCATCCACAGAACAAAAGAGAAGTTGAGAAAGAAGCAAGTTTTCCAAACTCACAAGCCACACAAGTAGGCAAAATGAAACTCATAGTGTTTGTTTTTAAATCCAGTGTTTTTGTTACTCTAATGCTGTGAAGCACACTGTATACAGCATGCACAGCACTCTATGCCTTAGCCTCTATCATTTTCATCCCCAATGATGAGCCACTACTCATTCAGCCAAAGGTCTAGTAAAGGCTACTCAAAAATTAATGGCTCAAAATTTCTTTTCAATCACAAGACCAAACACACTTTTCTTTTTGATGGAAGCATCATGCCAGCTCATTTCTGTTGTTAATTCACAAAAATGGAAAAGAGTACTGTAAATTGATACTTTTGGCTCATTAAATACTTACTCTGCTTCTTCAAAAAGACTCCCAATGTTTTTTAGTGGCTCTGCAGCGGGGCTGTGGGCCAGGATGTCTCTGATCTCATTGATTTTCTTTTCCACTGAGTCCACGGTCTCTTGGTAAGGGCCGATCACACCACTGATCTTCAAGGCCTTGGCTTTTTCCAGGAACTTCTGGGTCCTATTGGTCAACTCAGAGACGATCACATCCCAAAGAGCAAAGCACTGGTGGCAGGGAGTGCAGTTGGGGAAGACTCCTGAGTATCCTCGAGTGCACTTATCACAGCGTGGACCCTCGACACCCTCAATGCAAACACACTGGCCTGTGGACTGGTTGCACTGTGGTGTTTCAATGCCCCTGGCATCACAGTCGCAGGCTAGAAAGGAATTGATAGTGTTAGCTGATCTACTAGATCACAAACTTCAGTGATGACTTTAGCATTTAGGTTCTCTAGTTATTGTTACAATAAGAAAATATCAACCACCAACAATTTACCAGTGGTTCACACACAGAGTAGAACAGCTTTCTTCTTCAGCAAACACATTTCTTTAACCTTTGCTCACCAAGTAATAAGTGAACACGAGACAGGCATTTTAGGAATGGTGTATGTGGATCATATAATCTAATTCTCACAACCCTATGAGGTAGATGTCTTAATAATCACAGATGTGGGAAGTGACATTTAGCCAGATTCCTTGCTCAAGATTTCAATGAAATGACCAAACCAGGATTTTAATAGACTACTTTTCAACTCTAGAATCTTTTTAAGCTCTATATGGTCCTTACCTCACTCTCACTGGGATTTCCCTAAATCATACTGGTACAAACAATTCAAGAAATATCTCGTAATATGAGGCATCTTGCATAAGATACAACACAAATGAGGAGCTTCTAACATACCTAGCCATTGCTGAAATGGAACATACTGGATTTAAAACACAAACAAACAAACAAACAAACAAAACCCTAAATTAGAAAGAGGTCACAGGAATTCTATGTATCTAGTTTAAAGACTTTCAAGTTAATATAATCTCATTTATGGGTGTCCACCATGGTAAAAAGTGAGGCTCATCAATGCCAAATTTTCACTCATAAGGGTCAGCATCTTAGTGTCAAGTGGTATCATGTAAAACCAGTATTCTTGGCCACTGCCTGTAAATGAGATTACTTCTTACAAATCCTCTGCCATAGAACTTTGCCTAGAACTCCAAATTTCAGGAAACAGATTCACTTTTCTTTTTCTTGTTTTATTAAGTCACTCTTATACTAACACTTGACATTTCATTTAATTTGTACAGTGTTTAAATAGTAGAAGACCTATACATATATCTTTATACATATATCTTATGTCCTTTCTGGAAAGAGGTGGCAACAACAACAAAAAGTCTTCAAAAGACAAATAATTCACCCTATTTCTCTAACTAGACTGAGGACTCAACAGGGCAGGGTATACCTTAAATCATTTTTCCAATCTCACCACTAGACACAAGGCTAACTTGTAAGCGGAAGCCATAGTCTTTACCAAGTGAGACACTTACTTCATTTATTTTTATTACAGGCATGAGGCATCTAATACCCCTAATAGAAGAAGCCAATTATCCTAAAAACTCCATTTCAACTGTGGCAAAGCACTGCATATTCATGCTTTCCCAGGTATCTTTATAAAATATTCCTGGGTTTATCACTATAACTTGCCTCTGAAAGATTTTCATATGGAACATGTTCCAGGATTAATTTCACTGATGTCCTCCTCTAAACTCAAGAGATGCATCTGTGGCCTGTACAATGCATTGATCCTATCATCCTGCCTTGTACTTCTAGTTTATTTTTTCACTGCCTTTGCTTGCTAACAGTACTGCCAATTATTTAATTTTTAATTGTTTATTTTTGCCAGCAGGGCTTTGTTGGGGCTCCACAGCAGTTGCACAATTCCTTCACCTGTGGTGGAATTCCCCTCCCCCCAAGAGAATGAGAGACAGAGAGGGAGAGAACAACAGAGAGAGCAGTGGCTGAGGGGTCAAATGTAGGTCTCAACACAAGCTAAAGTGTACCCTCTACTAGGTGAGTTATCTCCTGGCCCTCACAGTCCCAATTTTTAAGGAACAACTATGAAGAGTACAACAAAGTGGTTACAGAGAGAGTCATGGGCACAAATTACATGGTTGTGAATCCTACTTTTCCCACACCCCAGATGTGTTATCCTGACCAGTGAAGAAACTGAGGTACGGTTTCCACATTTGTTAAAATAATTAAATAAATAAATAAATAAAAAGATACTGATCACACTGGCTTCATATGATTGCTTTCAGGATGAATTAACTCAATTCTAAAATGCCTAGAAAAGTTCCTGGTCCATAATAAGCATTTATATGTTAAAAAAAAAATGGGAGTCGGGCTGTAGCGCAGCAGGTTAAGCGCAGGTGGTGCAAAGCACAAGGACCGGCATAAGGATCCCGGCTCCCCACCTGCAGGGGAGTCGCTTCACAGGCGGTGAAGCAGGTCTGCAGGTGTCTACCTTTCTCTCCTCCTCTCTGTCTTCCCCTCCTCTCTCCATTTCTCTCTGTCCTATCCAACAACGACAACAACAATAATAACTACAACAATAAAACAACAAGGGCAACAAAAGGGAATAAATAAATAAAATAAATATTTAAAAAAAAATTTAAAAAAAAAAAAGAGAGAGAGAGGCAGAGAGTGAAAGCACAGCACCAAAACTTCCAACCAGGCTCTATCTAACCTGGGTTGTGCACAGAACAAAGCTATACACTGTTGAAGTGAGCTATTTCACTAGTCCCCATAAGCACTCAGTAAATGTTTTATTATTATCACTTTCTTGGCCCATGTTAGCACCTGGTGGCCCCTGTCCAGATCACATTTCTGTTGGGTAAAGAGGAGGAGAAAAAAGGTCATGGCTCCATATTTGCCAATAAAATCACAATTATTAAAAACAAACAAAACCCCTGAAGACTAGAATATTTAAGTCTACAACCTTTAGGTTTTAAAACAAAAGCATCCCTTTGGTAACCTGAGTTTTCAAAACTAAACTTTCTTTGGGACTGGGAAATAGCAGAACGCACACTTCAGTGCCCAAGGACCAGGTTCAAGCACCCAATTATGACATGGAAGCACCATGCAAAAAAAAAGGGAGCTTCACAAGTGGTGAAGTAGTGTTGCAATGTTTCTCCTCCTCTCTATCTCTCTTCCTGTCTTTTCTATCTGAAGATATATATATATATATAAGATATATATATATATCTTATATATATATATCTTATATATCTATATCTATATCTATATATATCTATCTTATATATATATCTGAAGATATAGATATATATATATATATATATATAGAGAGAGAGAGAGAGAGGGAGAGAGAGAGAGAGAGAGCACAAGCGAGAGCAAGAGAGAGAGAGAAAGGAATAGTCCTCTGGGAACAGTGGGATATTGTAGGGGAAGCTCCAGGAAAGCCCTGGAGCCAAAACAAATCAAGTAAGCAAATAAAAACATCTAAAGCAAATTTCTCCCCCTTCATCACATTCCTTCTAGACACATGAACCAGGCAGCGGCTTAAGTGGGCTATAGGTAACTTTTCAGTGTGACTCTTCACCATGAAAGGAATATGCCTACATATTGAATCTCACTTTTTATTGTTCCAGTGGTAAAGGCATGCTTTTTCTCATTCTGTCATTAGCCTTTCTGAGGAAGAAAATATTGTCTTCCAACTGCTAGGTTTCAAAGACAGGCAAACTCCCATTAAGGTTTTGCTTTTTTTTTTTTTTTTCTCTGTATCTGTCTCATTAAAAGAAATAATGACTTAAAATCAGATTATATAGAGACACAGAGCCACTATGTTGTGTCCCCCCTCCACTACCAGTGCAAAATATAGCTATTTTATTTATGAGGAGACACACACACACACACACAGAAACAAAGCTTCCCTCTGGCACATGTGATTTCGGGGACTGAACTCAGAACCTCGTGGTTGAAAGTCCAACACATTACTTACTCACAGCTCTCCCTCTCAGGCTTGAAATGAGAATCTTTAAAAAATTTTTTAAAAAATATTTATTTATTTTCCCTGTTGTTGCCCTTGCTGTTTATTATTATTATCATTATTGATGTCATTGTTGTTGGATAGGAGAGAGAGAAATGGAGAGAGGAGGGGAAGACAGAGAGGAGGAGAGAAAGACAGACACCTGCAGAGCTGCTTCACCGCCTGGGAAGCGACTCCCCTGCAGGTGGGGAGCCGGGGGCTTGAACCGGGGTCCTTACGCTGGTCCCTGCGCTTTGCACCACCTGCGCTTCACCCGCTGCGCTACCGCCCGACTCCCAAAATGAGAATCTTTTCCTTCCTTCCTTCCTTCCTTCCTTCCTTCCTTCCTTCCTTCCTTCCTTCCTTCCTTCCTTCCTTCCTTTTCATTTCTCTCTCTCTCTCTCCCCCTCTCCCCCTCCCTCCTTCCCTTTCCTTTTAAAATAATTACGTGTGAATTTATCTTAAATCTTTTCAGTTTGGTGATCCTTCTTTTCCCCTTTTTCTTTTAAAATTTCTTTTGATTTATTATTGGATAGAGACAGAGAAAAATTGAGAGAGGAGGGGAAGATAGGGAACGAGACAGAATGAAACACTCGCAGCCCTGCTTCACCACTCAGGAAGCTTCCTCCCCCCCCCCCCCCCCCCCCCCCCGCAGGTGGGAGGGATCGAGGGGCTTGAACCTGGCAGGTGCGCCACCGCCTGGCCCCTATTTCTTTATTTATAACCACCTGCCATCAGGCAGCAAGCAGCAGGAATTCCTAATGGTGGAGGTGATGGTGGTGTGTCTCTTCTCTGGCTTCTGTTTTGACCTTTGGTGGTTGGGAGTCTCCTGTCTCCATCTTCCCCCCCAAACCCCGCCCCCAGGTTCCCCTCCTCTGAGCTGCTGTCAGTTTTGGGGGGGTGGGTGGCCCAGCCCAGGCCCAGCTGCTATCCAGAGTCAACTCTGGTCTCAGGCACTATAAGTATAGCTATGAGCTCACCTCCTGGACTTAGTGAGAGGTTATCACTTCATTTGCTTTATATAAACTCTCCCCTCCCCACTCCCTACCCCCCAATCTCGAGTGTTTTTTTTTTTTCTTGGTCCTATATTTGAGTCCCCAGAGCCTGAGTTAATGGCTATAACTGCATATATATTTAATAATGATAAACAAGATTGTAAGATAACAGGTGTACAATTCCACACAGTTCCCACCACCAGAGTTCTGTATTCTATCCATTCCATCGGAAGCTTCCCTATTCTTTTTTTTTTTTTTTGGAAGTTGGTAGGTATCTAGGAAATCATTCATTTCTTCCAGGTTCTCTAACTTGGTGGCATATAGTTGTTCATAGAAGCCTCGCATGATATGTTGAATTTCTGCAGTGTCTGTTGTGATATCTCCTCTTTCATTTACTATCTGATTTATTTGGGTCTTCTCCCTTTTTTGTTTTGTGAGTCTGGCTAAAGGTTTGTCGATTTTGTTTACTCTTTCGAAGAACCAACATTTACTTTCATTGATCTTTTGTATGGTTTTCCTATTCTCAATGTTATTTATTTCTGCCCTAACTTTAGTAATTTCTGTCCTTCTGGTTGCTTTAGGGTTCCTTTGTTGTTCTTCTTCTAGGTCTTTAAGATGTGCAATCAGGCTGTTTATTTGTGCCTTTTCTTGTTTCCTAATGTGTGCTTGTATAGCTATGAACTTCCCTCTTAGGACTGCTTTAGCTGTGTCCCAAATATTTTGATAGCTTGTGTCTTCATTTTCATTGAACTCTCAAAACATTTTGATTTCTTCCTTGATTTCCTCTTTGACCCAGAAGTTGTTAAGAAGTGTACTGTTGAGCTTCCGCATTTTGGCACTGTTACTAATCTTTTGTTGATTGTTAAGTGTTAGTTTAATTCCACTGTGGTCTGAGAAGATGCTTGGGATGATTTCAGTGCTCTTGAATAGGCTGATGCTGTCTTTGTGGCCTAACATATGGTCTATCCTTGAGAATGATCCATGTGGATTTGAGTAAAATGTGTATTCCAGTTTCTTGGGATGAATGACTCTGAAAATGTCCAATAGTTCTAGTTTATCTATCTCTTCATTTAGCTCCCTTATGTCTTTACTGATTTTCTTCCTAGATGATCTGTCAAGTTGAGATAGTGGGGTGTTGAAGTCCCCTACTATGATTGTGTTACTGTTGATATATTGCTGTAGCTCTTTCAGTAGAAGTTTGATGTATTTAGATGGCTTCTCATTGGGTGCATAGATGTTAATAATTGTTAAGTCCTCTTGATTGACTGATCCTCTGAGCATTAAGTAGTGTCCATTCCTATCTTTTTTAATCTTATGTATTTTAAAGTCTATCATGTCAGATATGAGAATAGCTGTTCCTGCCCTTTTTTGTGGGCCATTGGCTTGAATGATAGTTTTCCATCCTTTCACTTTAAGTCTGTGTTTGTCTTGTTGCGTTAGGTGAGTTTCCTGTAGACAACATATTGTTGGGTTGTGTTTTCTGATCCATCTTCCTACTCTGTGTCTTTTAATAGGTGAATTCAGGCCATTCACATTTATTGATATCAAAGATTGAAGATATTTTAACGCCATTCTTGTAGAGTTTTAGAGTGTTTTGATATATGTTCTATTTGTGGTGGTCTGGTTGTTTATAGGAAACCTTTCAGAACTTCTTTCAAGGCAGGCTTGGTGATGGTTGCTTCCTTCAACTGTTGCTTGTCTGAGGTTTTGATGCTTCCATCTAGTCTGAATGACAATCTAGCAGGATATAGTATTCTTGGCTGAAAGCCTTTCTCATTGAGCACTTGATAGATATCTTGCCATTCTCTTCTGGCCTGTAGTGTTTGTATGGAGAAGTCCGCTGCTAATCTTATGGGTTTTCCTTTGTAGGTGACTCTTTGTTTTTCTCTTGCAGCCTTGAGGATCCTTTCTTTATCCTTATTCCTTTCCAATCTAAGTATGACATGTCTTGGTGTCTTTAGGTCTGGGTTAATTCTGTTTGGGACCCTCTGGGCTTCTTGAATCTTTATGTCTTTGGTGTTGTCTAGACTAGAGAAATTTTCAGCTATTATGGCCTGGAGAACGCTTTCTTCCTCCCCTTCTCTTTCTTCCTCTGGTAAGCCAATAATGCGTATATTGTTTCTTTTGAAGTCATCCCATAGGACTCTGTTGTTGTTTTCAGCATCTCTTAATCTCTTTTTGAGATCTCTTACTTCTTTTTTAGTTGTCTCTAATTCATCCTCAGTCTTGCTAATTCTGTCTTCAGCCTCATTGATTCTATTCTCTCTGCCCTCTACTGCTTTCTGGAGTTCATCTATTTTGTTGCCCTGCTCTGATACTGTTTTAGCTTGTTCAGCTAGTTGCCTTCTTAGCTCAGCAATTTCAGCTTTCAGCTCTCTAATAACCATGAGATAATTAGAATTTTCTTCCATATTCTCATTTGTTGTTCCTGCAGTTCTGATTACAATTTTTTCAAATTCTTTACTCACTCCTGTTATTATTTCCTTAGCTAATGTTTGGATGTTGAACTCGTTGTTTTGTGCTTCGCCCTCTGGAGGACTTTTAGCTGGACTCTTGTCCTGGTTCGAGTCTCCATTATTTTTTCTTGTTGTTTTAACCATTTTATATAAGTTAACAGTTTTTTCAATCCCTGAGTTGGAGTTCAGTGGTGTAAAAGCCTTTTTTTTTTTTCTTCCCCTGTAGGCTATGGTAGCCTGAGGGCTTTTAAACTATCAATAGGCTTCTTGGCTTAATCAATGACTCCTGACTAAGAGATAAAGCAGGGTGTGGCAGAGATAATCCAGTGGTTATGCAAAGAGACTTTCACAGCCCTTCAGCTATGCCACCGAGGTATAGGTCTTCTCCTGAGTTTCCCGGTTAGATCTCTGTGCCCTGGTGTCCCTCCCTGTTGTTGCTCCAGATTCTGAGGGTAGTAGCAATGGAGACTCAGAGTTGTACTTGGTGAGTCTCTGGGAAGTCCTTTCCTCCCTTCAGCTGTCCCCTTGTTGGTGGAGCAGACTGGAGGTGGTGTCTCCACTGACAAACTGTCGAACTGTTAGCAGTCACTTAATCTCTCCTTAGGCCCCTCTCTCCTCTCTGTCACCAGCCACGCGTGTTTGTACTCACGGGTGATTTACTGGGTTTCTGTGGTCATTCTAGTCCTGTCTTGTTTCGGTCCGGGTGGTCTCCTTTGGTATTCCTAGTTGATCCGGGAGAGGAGAGGAGAGGAGAGAAAGCGATCTGCTGCTCGTAGCTCCGCCTCCAAGGTTTTGCTTCTTATCTGGAGTTGGGGGTTAAGGCCCAGCTCACATTCCAAAGGAGCTTCAGCTCTCCAGAGGACAAGGACTAGTTCAGCTGAACTAAACATTCCTTTCCTCCCACTAAAAAATAAAGACTCAAATTTCACAGATGGCATGAGTGCAGTTTCCTCAGTGAAATAGTCAGCCTGGAACATTCTCTGCAAGGGCATCAAATGACTACTCTAAAATGCTTCAGGTCTTAATCTCAAACCAAAGCTGGGAAATGGCTAATGTTCCTGTGGTCACAAGGTTCCCTCCTCACCTACTAAATTTCCAGAATTGCTCCTCTTTGGGGAGAAAGTACTAAAAGGCCCCCCCCCCCATGTATAATCTTATAGGAAGATTCCCTTAAGAGTATTTCTGATGCCAGACCTTCCACCTTCTGCATCCCATAATGACCCTGGGTCCATGCTCACAGAGGGATAAAGAATAGGGAAGCTATCAGGTGAGGGGATGTGATGTGGAGTTCTGGTGGTGGGAACTGTGTGGAGCTGTACTCCTCTTATCCTATGGTTTTATCAGTGTTTCCTTTTTATAAATAAAAATTTACAAAAAAAAAGTATTTCTGACTAAAGTAGGAAGTTTAGGTCTCACCTGACAATCTGAAACTCATCAAGATAAAAGTTAAAACCAGCACAATAACTATGAAGGAGAATTTCCAGTTATCTTTCACATTCACTGAAAAAGCATAAACTCACTATACAGGCTGTAACTGACAAAATACAACGGGCTTCCTCCTCTCTGAAGACAAAGGGATAGCAATCTAGGTAAACCTGCAACCCACTTTGCATTAGCCGAGGATCAAAACTTTCTATTGGGAAGAATGCAGGAGCTGGTCGGTGGTGGTGCACCCACTTGAACACCCATGTTACAATGTGCAAAGACCCAGGTTTAAACCCTCAGTCCCTTCCTGCTGGGGGAAGCTTCACAAGTGGTAATGCAATACTACATGTTTTTCTTTCCCCCACGTTGTCTCCCTGTTGCTTTTCAATTTCTGTCTCTATACAAAATAAGTAAAAAGAAAGAAAATTTGAAGAGTGTATGCAACTAGCTGGATTAGCAATGGGATCATAGTTTGCCTATATGTAGTTTATTAACTCTCTACTTTAAGAGAACTACATTCTGCATGCACAAACTATTGTATTTACTGTCGAATGTAAAGCATTAATTCCCCCATAAATAAATTTCAAAAAAAAAGAGAGAACCACATTCTGTGATTAGGATTATATAAGACAAGTCTTCCCTCTATCAACAAGAGTATCTGTGTTCTCAAAAGAATCAAATCTGATTCCTGGGTCACAGTGGGAGGGTAAAAAAGGGGGAAAAAAAGAAAAGAAAAAATTAGGTGGATGATTATAAGTGAATCTGAGCCCAGGGAAAGAACGTAAACATTTGGAAAGCATGCATCTAAGCGAAGAAATACAATTAATTTTCCCACCCACTTTTTCTTTTTTAATCAGAGATGACCATGATGGGAAAACTATTAGCCTGAGCCTATTACCTATATATAGCCTTAGAGTTCCAGTTTGCCTAGGTTTAAGAAACATGGGCCTCCCCCTCCCCTAGCCCCAAGAACCAGAGGCTCCAGATGGAAAGGTTACCCTCCCTTTGCATTAAGTGATTCGGCAGAACGATTCCTCCTATGACCCTCTGACTCCTGAGGGGCACAGCTCAGAGCTGCAAGCTGAAGTTTTCCCTAGCACTTTTAGTGGTGGGTGGATGAAAATCTCTCCTCATAGCACAGTGGTGGGCTTGTTCAGATTTGGCATGATCAGCCAAGAGCCCCAACCCGCCTGGACAATAGGAACATTCAACAACTTTTAGTCTGAAGCTCAGCTCATTTGTCTTTTACGTAACTGCATTTTTTTTTCCATAAGGATACTTAGCTATGACCTTATCTTTCTATAAGCATATTGTTAGCTGGAAAGCACCAACAAAGTCTGAATTGGTGCTTTCTAACCAACCATTTCAGATGAAAGATTTGAAGCTGAAGATATATTTGACGATTCATTACATAACTTGAGAAGCACAACCATATTTTTTTGCCCATAGTCTCATCTAATTTTGGATGACACCTCTTCTTGCTCCTGCTGATTTTTGGACTCTGTCCCTTCAAGCTCTTATCTTCCCATTTCTACTTATGACTATATTCCTTCCAGTCCACCTAGAGTCCTCAATTCTGTCTGCTTCTGTGTTTTGTCAATACTCTCATCACTTAGTACTGGTCTTGTTCCTACACCATTCCATTAAGGACAAGATCCTGCTTGGCAATGATTACTCTGCTGTGAAGTTAAGTGTGTTCTCTCTGGAAGGTCATGATTATCTGTCACAGGCTATCATAGCATTTGAGGCCCAACACATTCTTTAAAAACCTGTCTTGTGCTTGCAAGACATTGAGCATCCTTGACTGCCGGACATCAAGTGCCCACTGCAACCACTCATCATGGTGATGATTCCAAATGTCCCCAGCCCAGCTCAGTGAGTACAGGCACAAAGGAGACACAGTATACACCATAACCATCTCCAAAGCTACATTATTTTAAAACTCTGGATGTCAAAATTAGCAGGGAGGACAGATACCTTCCTCTAAGATTTTAATAGTTTGGGGAAAGGAATTTCTTGGTTCCCTTAAAAAGAAGTCAAAAGATGATTTTTTTGTTTGCTTTTGTTTCTGCTTTTTTTTTTTTCTTTAAGAGATGCCTTTGGAGAGATGACAGAATTTATTAGAAAAAGCAAGGAAAGAATGAAATCCCAGGTTCCATTCTTAAAGAAGTTTCAAATACCTCTAGAGAAATTGAAACTGACTTTTTACATGCTGGAAATGGGTTAAGTCACATTAGGGTCATGAATACATAAAGAAGACCTAAAGGAGACTAAGTTTTTTTTTTTTTTTAATTGCCACCAAAGTTATTACTGGGGCATGCTACCAGCATGATGAATCCACAGCTCCCAGCAGCCAATTTTCTTTGTGTTTATTTTATTTTATTCGATAAGACAGAGAGAAACTGAGAGTGAAGGAGGAGCTAGAGGGAGACAGGAAGAGAGAGAACCTGGAAGCTGGGTCCTCAAGCATGGTAATGTGTGTGCTCAATGTATGTACCATCACCGACTCCAAGTCTTTATTTTTTTTTTAAATATTTTATTTTATTTATTCCCTTTTGTTGCCCTTGTTGTTTTATTGTTGTAGTTATTATTGTTGTTGTTGGATAGGACAGAGAGAAACGGAGAGAGGAGGGGAAGTCAGAGAGGAGGAGAGAAAGATAGACACCTGCAGGTGGGGAGCCAGGGTTCGAACCGGGATCCTTATGCCGGTCCTTGTGCTTTGCGCCACCTGCGCTTAACCCGCTGCGCTACAGCCCGACTCCCCAAGTCTTTATTTTTTTAAAGTAAATTCAAGACCAGGGAGATAGCACAGTAATAGTACACAGGATGTACATGCAAGAGGACCCTAGTTCAACCCCCAGCACCACTAATTGCCAGAAATGAGCAGTGTTCTGGTAAAAAATGATAAACAAATAAAAAAAATCCTTCATGCATTTCATAAGTTATGCGTATGTGTGTAAATGCAGAGGAGAACTGAAAAGACTCAGATGACACTGAAAAGGAAAGAAGGGTACACTAGGGAGAATCAGGGACTTTGTTTTATCCTTACATACAAATTGAGTTGAACTGAATGCAGACAGCCTGGTTCCAGAATCTAAACTCACTTCTTTGGGATCTTTTTCCATCTGCTTGCATGCCTTCTGCCCCAGAGCTACTAAGATGATAAGCCCAACTTGAATATTAGAAATCCAGATTATCATTATAGCTGCTTTACTATCATTTTATGATCATCTTATAGCAAACAATAAAATACCAAAGGGAGGAGCAAAAGAGGCATTATACATGTCTAGTTTCTATGTATTCTCTTAGAAAAGCCCCATCTATCTACAGAACTCAGCTTTTGTTGTGTGTTGGTTATTTGTTTTTTCCTGATTGTCAGTATCTTATGTAAGAGGCCGATCTTTCTTCTAGATAAAAGAAACAAAGAATCTGGAGAACACTGAGGTCATGGATTTTGCTCTTTGCAAAGTCTCTAAAACATGATCAAACTTTGACCTAAAACATGTTGATACAGTTCCTATAAGCCATGATTTCTCTTGTGGAGCTGCAAGTTTAAAGAGGAGATAAAAGGGCAAGGGGTAAAGTTCTGAGTATTAAGTGAATAATTCTCTGATTGACTCTGTTGTGGGGGTAACAGGCTTTTCATGCTAACAAAGCTTACACAGAGCAAAAGGTCAGAAAGCTTTGGCAAAGGAGCTATTTTGTCAGTGACACACGCTGACAGAATCAAGCTATAAGCAATTATAGAAGCATTATCTAGAGAAAACCAAGTCTTTGGGGCATTATAAGGTAGAAGACTTTAAGCAAATAGAGACTACAAGTATAGGAAAAACCTTTTTTTTCAAGCAGGTTTTACTTGCAGACTTACTGGGGCAAGTGGGTCACCTAGATCACTTCTTAAAGCAAATGATCCACTGAAAGCCCCAAACCTTCTAACAGATGGGAGACAATGAGATCCCATAAAGAACCACTTGGGATTGAAGAACAATGAGTAGAAAAGGCATATGTTTAGTGACACAGCAAACATCCTCTCTGGAAAAATCTTCCAAGATTTTGATGCAAAACCTAGGACTTTGATACAAATACTTTTGGCTAAACCCCAACTCAAAAAAAGATTATATGCCATTTGTTCTGTTCTTGTCTGCTATGTAAAGTTTCCTTAATCTTAAGGAACAGACAGCAATAAATGAACACATAATACTTAGATTTCTGACCTATGATAGGGATTCTGAGGTAAGTGCCAACTAGACAATCTATATTATTTCTTGTTACAATTCTCTTAAAAGGGAGTAAAGATCATCTTTCAATTTTGGATCCAACCAAGTCCTATAATTTCAGGAAAATACCAAAGAACAAACAGGAAACTATACACTTGATTGAAATGATTTAAAATTCAAATGATTGAAAATTCAGAAAGAAGAAAAAAAATGGTGGTCTGTTAAATCATTTCCATAAATACTTTGATTTTAAAATCTGAAAAAAAATTATCCGGCAGGTCGGAAGGCAATATGAGTTTTTATTTTTAACACTTGATTTTTTTATCAAGTTTCTGCTCGTAAGACAAATGAATGTTTTCGCTTACAAATTTTAGTGAACATCTGCATTTTATTCACACCTAACAGTCATGGAGTTCCTGATATTGATTCCCTTTGATGTTATGGCATCATTCTCTAATTCCCACCGGTGGGGACAGTACATTAGCACACACACCCAGGACTTTAAATATAGACTATGAGGTGAAGCATTTATATTAGATCTACCATTTTCTGTGTGCTGACAGTGACACTGATCCCAAAATATTGTTCCAAGAGGGGAAAAAGAATAGTTTGCAAAGGTTTTTGTGAGACATTTCAGTTTAAAATATTTTCTTAAGATATTTCTGTGGTGTGCCTGTGGTATCGCTAGGCAGAGAATGAGATAAGTGAATTATTTCCCTTGCGGAATTGGGGATGGAGTTGTAAGCAGGTCCACTTTTGCAACCAACACTTGAAGAGGGCTATACTGTTTTAAAATAATGAGCATAAACTCCTTCTATAGTTAAACAGTGTTTTGTTGTTGCTGCTATTGTCAATGTAGGTGTTTCACCATCCCAGGCTAACTTTATCAGATAGAAACAGAAGGAGAAAAACAAAGACACTACAGCAGCAGTGTTTCCCCCAGTGTGTGTGTAGGGTGGGGGTGGTGGGAGGGGGTGATGGTGAAAGGCTCAAATCTGGTTAAGACTCATACTCATGTGGTCCAGGAGGTAGCACAGTAGATAAAGCAGCGGACTCTCAAGTATGAGATCCTGAGTTCAATCCCTGGCAACACATGCACCAGATTGATGTCTGGCTCTTTCTCTCTCCTCCTATATTTCTCATTAATAAACAAATAAAATCTTTAAAAAAAAAAAAGATTCACACTCATGGCAAGGCAGTTAACTTCTTGTTGGCCCTAAATTCAATTTTTAGAAGCAAATTAATTTGTACTGCACTTTACAGAATTACAAATAGGCCTTATAAGACATCTGGTTCCCCCTCACTCCCACACCAGCCCTGCTCTGACCTAACACCAGCACAAGAATAGCCCCAGCCTCACCTCGGCACTCCACGTTGGGGTCTCCCCAAAACAGCTCCTGACATTCACTGCAGGTGCGGCCTCCAAAACCAGGCATGCACTGGCACTGCCCTGTGAACTATGGTGAGAAAAATAGACCTTGGTCAAGTGGGTTGCAGGGCAGAAGTCACCCTGCACTGTTTTTCTCAGCTGCCAATGAGATGAAGGAGGATGCACTGTCTGCCCAAGAGGTTTCAGCACACTTGACCAGGAGAAAGGAAGCTAATTTTTAATGCTGGGTTCTGAGGTCAACATCTCCAGTAGCTCTTAACTGCTCTCTGTAACAGTTCTTCACTCTCCTCATCACGAAGCACTGGCAAGCCTTGGTGACCTGTGACTCAGCTGTTGTATGTGTGTGTATGTGCGTGGGGTGGGTATTCTCAATGTGTATGTGTGTCAGACAACCAGAACTTTTTTTTTGGTCTCCAAGGTTATTGCTGGGGCTCGGGAGCCTGCACTATGAATACACTGCTCCTAATAGCCATGTTTTCCATTTTTGCTGTTACTGTTGTTGTTGCAATTATTGTTGCATAGGACAGAAAGAAAAGGAAGGGAGGGGAGGGGAGGTGTATGGGGGGAGATAGACACCTGCAGACCTGCTTCACTGTTTGTGAAGTTGACCTCCCTATAGGTGGGGAACCAGGCTCCTTGCACATGTCCTTATGCTTTGTACTATGTGTGCTTAACCTGGTGTACTGTTTATTACCCAGCCCCCAAGCGCTTTAAAGTCAGAAGCAGTCACCTGGATCCTTTCAGTCTGTGCATCTGAGGAAAAAAGTCAACTTCAGTAGCAGGTACCAGTGAGAAATGCACACGTCTGTTTATTCTAATGTAACTCCAAGCTGGGCATGACACAGAAACACTAAGACTCCAGATGCCCCACAAGTGCCTGGTTATGTAGTCCCACAAAGGAAGGGAGAGACGAAAGCTGATTACTAGTCAGTGGGTGCCATGTCTGCAATGCTGTGTGCCCTGGCTCAAGGCTGCTGCCACTAGGAGGGGATCTTTCTTCAACCAAGTATGTTTGCTGTCACTGAGACCCATAAAGACATCTTCCTTATGTACTCTCCTCTCCCTCAGTCCTGGCCTCACCTCATTACATGACGGTCCAAAGGAATGAGCAGCATCACAGTTGCACGGGTCACACCCAGTCCCACTGGCTAGTTGCCAAGTGTTGGGTGCACAGTGGTCACAGTTCTGCCCAACCACATTAGGCATACACAAGCACTGACCAGTGGTCTTGTCACACTGGCAATCAGAGCCGTTACAGTGCTCCTGCACAGTGCCCAGGTAGTTACAGACACACTCTGAAAAAGAATGGCATAAGGTTTGATTATACTTAGAGCACAAACACACAGACAATGCAGATGCTAACTACAGCCCAGAAGCTCAGGTTTTTCCTCTACGGACTTCTATCAGGAAATGCAAACCAGGGAAGGAATGGAAGTGAATTTAAATAGAAATCATTAGTGAGTTGTAATGGCTTAATTTAAGAAAAAAATAATCTAAAAGTGCAGGATTTAAGAATTTCTTTGAAGACTATTCTATCGTTTCCCAAGCAGACATACACAATGCTTTATTTTACCCAGCAGTATTTTCAAAATCCTCAGATTTAATAAACTGCTGGTGACTTAACTATTGAAATATTAAATATGGCCTGGGAATTGAGATATCTAATCATTTCTAATTCTTGGCAGGGAAGAGCAGTAATGAATGTGTCTGCTTTAACAGGGAGAAGCCCTAGTCAGGCTTAATTTAAGGAATCTAGCCCTGCAGGTCCCAGCATTCCACAACAGAAAATAGCAGTTTCATCTATCTTTGGGTGAAAGTCAAATCCTGCCTCTCTGTATTTTCTGAAGTGAAACAAATACCCAAGGAATAAGTCTCCCTGGTGATGATGAAAAAGGTGGGAAACATTTTACCCAGGAGTGGGTAAAATGAATTGCATCTTACTTCGGCAGTCCTGTCGGAGGGCATCCCCATAGTACCCCAATCGGCACTGCTGGCAGTGCTCCCCTTCAGTGTGGTACAGGCACTTGAGACACCGCCCAGTCTCTTTGTCACAGGCCTCTGGGTCCGTCATGTCAATGTTGTGGTGACACTGGCAGGGCTGACATGTGCCCCCTACATCCGAGGGATTGCCATAGTAGCCTGCAGCACAGTCTTCGCACCTGGAACCTGTTATTCAATAAACCAAGTATGATACTTTTAACCTGCTGGCTGAAAGGTCTACTAGCCACCCAATATCCCTACTGACAGACCCACCAGAGCACCAGTGAGCTCCTCACTTATGTTCCCTCTCCAACCTGAGGTGATCACATCCTCTTTGGGGGATCTCAGTCTGTAACACTGTAAGCCTGCTCAGTCAGAGGTCACAGATGTCATGGAAAGTTATCACACACATTCAACTACATGGGGCTTTAGCCTCTAATTACATAGGGATGGAGCAGATTAGGAAGTAAATAAGAATTTAGTAGTGTAAAGGTTACCCTTATGGTACTAAAACAGAAGAAAAACAACAACAACAAAACCCTGGGGCTGAGTAGTGGTCTACTCAGTTAAGTGCAGACATTACTATGTGCAAGGACATAGGTTCAAGCCCCCAGTCTCCACCTGCAGGAGGGAAATCATGAGAAGTGAAGCAGTACTACAAGTGTCTCTCTTTCTTCCTCTTCCTCCCTTCCCAATTTCCCTGTCTCTATAAAAAAAGAAAAGAAAGAAAGAAAAGAAAAGAAAAGAAAAGAAAAAAAAAAAAAAGGAAGGGGGCCAGGCAGTAAGTAGCACAGCAGGTTAAGCATCCCAGTTCAAGACCCGGCTCCCCACCTGCAGGGGGTTGCTTCATGGACAGTGAAGCAGGTCTGTAGGTGTCTTTCTCTCCCCCTTTCTGTCTTCTCTCTTGATTTCTCTCTGTCCTATCTAACAACAACAGCAATGGAAACAATAACAAGGGCAACAAAATGGGAAAAATGGCCTCCAGGAGCACTGGATTCATAGTCCAGGCACTGAGGCCCAACAAAAGAAAAAAAATGATCACCAGGAATGGTGGATTCTTTATACAGGGGTGAGCTCCAGTGATAACCTTCGTTGTAAAAAATAGAATAAAATATTAAGAATATATGTAAATATACTGCTTCTGCATGAGCAACTTGAAAACTAGAGTCCCAATAATGCCCAAGTTCTTCCCCCCTCCTTTATTGGGGGATTAATGGTTTACAGTCAATAGTAAAATACAGTAGTTTGTACATGCATAACATTTCTCAGTTTTTCACATAACAATATAACCCCCAAGTTCTTTTTCTAAGAAAGCCTGACATTTTTTATATATGTCTTTTATTTATCTAGCTCTTTTTTTCCTTGAGAAAGTTTCAACTTCTCTGACAGAAGTTGAAAATGGAAAGGAACAAGTAAAATGTAAAACTAATCTTTCCTTTGCCTAATAGAAAAATGTTCATACTGATTTACAAGTTTAAATGAGCTTGCTAACCCATTCTATATCATAAAATTCTCATCACAGAGATTCAAAGACCTACTCTACCTCACATGCCAAACGGTGGAAGTGCATCTTTTATATTTCAGACCCCATTCTTTATTACTGGTTCACTCCATTTATTTTCTTCATTATCAACTAACTCACAAAGACACACATCTTTTCCTCCCAGGTCTGCATAATGCTTACCAATGTATCCAGGGTTACAGACACAGGCAAGCTGTAAAGTCACAGGATCTTGATAACAGCTACTGGCAAATTGGCGTCCACTCTCAGGGCCATCTGGGCAAGGACAAGGTCGGCAGTGATCTCCTGACCCAATGATGGGATCACCATAGTAACCAGCCAAGCACCTGTATCAGTCACAGAAGAGAGAAAAGAGACATGAACCATAGCTGTAAGGAAAAAAAAAAAAAAAAAAAACTCAGTAACTATATATTCTCTGTTTGAAAATATCCATTCCTCATGTTTCCACATGGAAAACTTTCAATTAGAGCAGCGGTCCTCAAATGTTAGCAGTGACTGGAATATTCCAGGCAGATTTGTTAGGAGTGACTAATTTGGTAGGCTCCAAGTAACATTGATGTTAGTGGTCTAGAGATCACACTTGTGGAGAACATTAGGGTGTCGTGCCATGACTCAATGGTCCCATTCTCACTCTCCCCCTAAAGGAAGAATTAAACCTCCCCATGTGAACTCTACCATTCTACCAGTCACTGGCATGCCCTAAACATTCTGGTTGGCTCCCACCTTGCATTACAGGGTCTGTCCTTGGATGTGGTGAGTAGGTTGTCTGCCCCTGTCCCTGTCCCTGCCTGGCAGGGTGATGTTGTTAACAAGCCTTTGATGGGTACAGATCTAAAACTATATTCTACTATCCAGTCTTTACCAGTAACAAGGTAGACAGGGACCTTTCCTGACTGCACATATCTTGTTTATCTGTCTCTCCAATGGTTCCCACTTACCCAGGGACAAGGAATGCTATTTAACAACTCTCAAATATGACAGGCCTCACCTTCTCTTCCTATAGACAAGGAATCCATGGAGTTTAAATAATGTACAAGGCCTATGCAGTTAGTTAGTAATGAGCCAGAATTCTTTTACTATGCCATGGTAATTCATATGAATAGTGACTAAGTTACTTTTATAAACTTTTCTTATTTATTTACTTACTTATTTATTTATTTTAACCAGAGCACTGTTCAGCTCTGGCTTATGGTAGTACGGGGGATTGAACCTGGAGCTTTGGAGCATCGGGCATGAGAGTCTGTTTGCATAACCATTATGCTATCTACCCTCCACCCTTTCTCATTTTATTTATTTATTTATTTATTTATTTATTTATTTATTTATTTATTTATTTATTTATTTTAACCAGAGCACTGTTCAGCTCTGGTTTATGGTGGGTGGTGCGAGGGATTGAGCCTGGGACTTCGGAGCCTCAGGCATGAGAGTCTCTTTGTATAACCATTATGCTATCTACCCTCTGCCCCTTTCTTATTTATTTTTACCAGAGCTGCTCATCTCTGGCTTATGGTGGTGGTGGGGATTGAACCTGGGACTGCTGAGCCTCAGGCATGAAAATGAAAGTCTTTTGTATAACCAATACGCTATCTTCCCACACTAGGTTACTTTTTAAATGTTCTATAACATAAAAGCTCAAAGAAACTTCGAAGATCATCTAACCCAGCCTAGTTGTCCTCTGTACATAAAACAACTCTTGGAGAGGTGAGCTAATCCATCCAATGTAAAGTCAGTTAAAAGCAGAAGTGGGGGGAGTCGGGCTGTAGTGCAGCGGGCTAAGCGCAGGTGGCGCAAAGCACAAGGACCAGCATAAGGATCCCGGTTCCAACCCCGGCTCCCCACCTGCAGGGGAGTTGCTTCACAGGCGGTGAAGCAGGTCTGCAGGTGTCTTTCTCTCCTCCTCTCTGTCTTCCCCTCCTCTCTCCATTTCTCTCTGTCCTATCCAACAACAACAACAATAATAACTACAACAATAAAAAACAACAAGGGCAACAAAAGGGAATAAATAAATAAAATAAATATTAAAAAAATTTTAAAAAAAAGCAGAAGTGAGTCTGGATCTTGGGTCCAATAGTTTTCAATTCCATTTGTGTTTTATTGCTCTAAAAAAATTTTTTTTTTGAGATAGATAATATATCTTATGGGTGGAGTATGAAGACGAAGGAAGAAATTCTTCTGAGCAAATTGACCTTCTATGTAATTAGACACAGACATACTACAAGAACATGTTTCCTAATTAAGTTTTGGGAAAATCAGTAGGGATGAAGCAATTTTGTACAATGGTTTCTGAGAAAGAAAGCCAGAGAGAAATCAGGTGAAACAATTCCAAAGCCAACATGATTGAAATTCACTGTTTATTTCCTGCCTCCCTTTATGCTTCCCCCATGAGAATGCTTTGAGTCTCGAACTTTTTCAACTCATGTAGTTATTTAAGTTTACAGCTAAAAATCTTTCTACCTTTTATGTCCTTTCTCATACTTCCGTAAGAACTGAAAACACTTTAAGAACGAAGCCTAAAAATAGTCATAAAAGGGAGTCAGGCAGTACTGCAGCAGGTTAAGCGCACATGACGCAAAGCGCAAGGACCGCTGTAAGGATCCCCGGCTCCCCACCTGCAGAGAAATCACTTCACAAGTGGTGAAGCAGGTCTGCAGGTGTCTATCTTTCTCTCCCCTTCTCTGTCTTCCCCTCCTCTCTCTATTTCTCTCTGTCCTATCCAACAACGATGACATCAATAAGAACAATAACTACAACAATAAAACAAGGACAACAAAAGGAAATAAATATTTTTAAAAAAAACTACAAAAATTATTTTAAAAATAGTCATAAATACCATTAATCAAGCCATTCTCATGGCATGCTTGCACTTTGAGTCAGGGTATGCCTGATTTCAAGTTGGCATTGTGGGGTACCACCTTTGCTGGGTTCCCCAATCTCTTCTCCCTCTGTCCCTACCCTTTTTTAAATCTGATTTTCCTCTGTTTCTCATACTTACTCTCTACATCCTACTGAAAAAATCAATAATAAAGACAATGCAAAAAGCAAAAGATGACACCAAGATATTAACAGTACATAACTGTTCCTTCATATACATATTTTATTTTATTTTACCAGAACACTAATGGTGTTATGGGGGACTGAACCTGGGATTTTGGAGCTTCAAGTATGAAAGTCTCTTTGCATAACCATTATGCTATCTACCCCTGCCCTACTTATATATTTACAACATCATTTTGAGATTAGAATAAAGAACGTGGACAGAAAGGTATGGTCACCAGAACCTTCAAATTCTTGACTGTGCCCTTAAATAGAGCCAAGAGTTCTATATTTGTACCTGTGCACATCTTCATGCCATACGTTAACTGCACATTTTGTTTTTACTCAGAATTTATTTTCTTTTCTCACTTCTTATTGCCACCAATGTATTGCTGGGACTTGGTGCCTACTTAACATATCCACTGTTCTTGGTGGCTATTTTTTACTCCTCCACTTTTTTGGTAATTTATTATTAATTATTATTTTTTAATTTATAAAATGGAAACATTACAAGACCATAGGATAAAGAGGGGTACATTTCCACACATTGCCCACCCCCAGAGTTCCATATCTAATCCCCTCCCTTGATAGTTTCCCTATTCTTTATGCCTCCGGGAATATGAACTCAGGGTCATTATGGGGTGCAGAAGGTGGAAGGTCTGAATTCTGTAATTGCTTCCCTGCTAATCATGGGTGTAGGTAGGTCGATCCATACTCCCAGTCTGTCTCTCTCTTCCCCTAGTGGGGTGTGGTTCTGGGGAGGCAGGGCTCCAAGACACATGAGTTTAATTCTTTTTTACTTTTATTTGATAGGACAAAACCTTCTGCTACAGGTGGGAACCAGGGACTTGAACTCAGATCCTTGTACATGGCAATATATGCACTTAACCTGCAGTGCCACTGCCTGGCTTCACTCAAAATTTCTTTTGTTTCTGGAGAGTAGCTTTTTCATTTACCGAAGAACTTAAAACAATAGTCTCAGACAGAATGGATGAAAATTATAAAGGAGAAAATTTCTTTCCAGGCAAGGAGGAAACAACTACTAAAACAAATAAAATAAAATTAAGCAAATGCACATAGTTAGCATGTCCACTTTCTGGATTAGTGATATACCACTAATTCACACACAACTAATGCATGTACACACATAATGTATAATTAGTATACATCAACAATTAGTTTTTTTCACATGGGTTGTTTCTTATCTGCTGAGCTGATAATGGTATTAGAGGTACATTCTACATCCTCTTCTTATTCTGACTAGTACAATGCCTTGAATCCACAGCAATTATTTAATTAATATTTTCTAGGTAGAGAGCGATCTACTTTTGTACATATTATGTGATCACCCTTAGAAACTGCAGCTGTGCATGTACAAACTATTGTATTTACTGTCGAATGTAAAACATTAATTCCGTAATAAAGAAATTTAAAAAAAAAAAAAAAAGAATAAGGAGAATAGGGAAGCTTCCAAAGAGTGGATGGGACACAGAACTCTGAGGATGAGAACTGTGTGAAATTGTACCCCTGTTATCTTATAATCTTGTTAATCATTATTAAATCACTAAAAAACATTTAAAAAAGAAAAAAACTGCAGCTGTGTAAAATGTTTTGAAAAACAAAGTCATTTGCCTTATCCCATTTGGATTTGGCTTCTACTGTGACCCAAATTAGGCATGGAGATTTCACAACTCTCATTCTTGGATGGAATCTGCTGAGAAGGAGATACTTTGTATGCAAATCAATGGTGACCCATAGGATGACTCTGTAAGAGGGCAGTCATAGCAGTTTTTTTGTTGTCTGCTATATCCTCAATGCCAGAACAAAGCCTAGCAAACAGAAGGCATACGCTAAAGAAACATGCACTAGATAAAGGAGTACACCACAGAGATGGTCAGAAATGAATAAGCCATCTGGAGTCTGATATAGCTTCACTCTGTGCTCTAAGATACTATTTGCTCAGTAAAAACTGATCCCATGCTACAACGCACAAGGACTCAGGTTGGTTCAAGCCCTGGACCCCACCTGCAGGAGGAAAGCTTCATGAGCAGTAAAGCAGTGCTACAGGTGTCACTCTTTGTCTCTCCCTATCTACATTCCCCTTACCTCTCAATTTCTATCTCTATACAACAAATAAACAAAAATAGTTTTTTTAAAAAAGAATTAGCATTTATAAATAATAATTAAAAAACCACAAAACATAACAAAAACCAATCCCACTCCCTTTACTACATCCTCATACCTTTCACAGTTATGCCCAGTGGTGTAATCCTGGCAGCTCAAGCACTCCCCTGTCACTGAGTCACAGTCCTCGGCATGGCCGTTGCACTGGCAGGGTTGGCAACTGGGAAAACCCCAGTACCCAGGTAAGCACCTGTCACACTGTCGAGCATAGATCCCCTGGAAACAGTGGCACTGGCCAGTGATGGGATCACAGAAAGCATTGATAGATCCTTGCAGGTGGCACTCACAAGCTGAAGAAATAGAAACCAGCTTGTGAAAGTCGTGAAATACAAACATACCTCTTCCGTGAGAACTCTTGTGTTCAATTCAGAACACTCACTGGTTCAAATGATCCATTTCCAGAGCGAAGCATTGCCTACAGAAGCCTCACCTCCACCCCCACCCCGTGTTTCTCAATTAATCTGAATGAATACCCTAAACCTACGTTTGCATCCACTAGGGCCAAATCCAAAGGTTCCAGGAGCACATCTGTTACAGGTTCTTCCCACTACATTTGGCCGGCACTGACACTGGCCTCCGTTGGGGTCACAGACAGAGCTTAATGAGCCCTGAGGGTCACATTCACAAGCTGCAGAGAGAAGAAAAAGGTCAGAATCTGATGCATGGGTCAGTAAGCCCCCCACAAGAGAAATGAGAGTAGCATGTCCCACCTGGCTCTGAACTAGCCTGGCCCTTTCCTTGAACTCACCCTGCTCCTTCCTCCTTTGCCAACTTGGCTTGGTCAGAATTTCCACTGAAAACAGCATCATCCCCACAATGAAAGCAAGGGAGTCATCAGAGACAGAGTTGCAGATAAAAGCAGAATTTCTTTTTTTTTTTTTTAAATATTTATTTTATTTATTGATTCCCTTTTGTTGCCCTTGTTGTTTTATTGTTGTAGTTGTTATTGTTGTTGTCGTTGTTGGATAGGACAGAGAGAAATGGAGAGAGGGAGGGGAAGACAGAGAGGAGGAGAGAAAGATAGACACCTGCAGACCTGTTTCACCGCCTGTGAAGCAACTCCCCTGCAGGTGGGGAGCTGGGGTTCGAACAGGGATCCTTATGCCGGTCCTTGTGCTTTGCGCCATCTGCGCTTAGCCCGCTGCACTACAGCCCGACTCCCCAAAAGCAGAATTTCTAGAAAGGAGGTCCTAAGGTTTTCTTCCCTTGCTTTCAAAGCTCAAATATCATAGGACTTTAAAACAAAAGTACAGAGACCTTTGGCCTGACCTTTCGGAGAGAAAAAGCCTATTTTCAGCTATGGCAAATATCTGGCTCCATCCCAAATGCTCATCCTGTCAATGGATGCTACAGCCTCCTGGATTTTTCTTCTAGTCATGTGTGTGTGTGTATTGCTTGAACAGCAGTCCCATTTTCTTCCTCCTCTTTTTCTTTCTTTTTTTAATTTTTATTTATTTATTAATGAAGAAGATAGGAAGAGAGAAGAACCAGACATCACTCTGGCACATGTGAGGACGGGGATTGAACTCAGGACCTCATGCTTGAGAGTCCAAAGCTTTATCACTGCGTCACCTCCCAGACCACTCTCCTCTTTTTCTTTATTTCTCTTTTCCTCTTTTGTCATTTCTAGGGCTTTGTAGAGACACAGGAAAAAGACAGAAGGAGAGAGGAATAGAAACCACAGCACCAAAGCTTCTTCCAGTATAGCAGGAGTTATGCTCAAACTTGGGTCATGTGCATGGCAAAGCAGCACACTATCCAAGTTCTTTTGCCAGCTCTATTGACTCCACTTAGCCCTGTTACTAAATTATTAAAGAAAATAATAATAAAGACAAAGTAGTTGGAGCACAATTTTCTTTATATTGAATACCTAATTAAAACTATAAACTGGGAGCCAAGCGGTGGCGCAGCGGGTTAAGTGCACATGGCACAAAGCACAAGGACCAGCGTAAGGATGCCAGTTCAAGCCACCGCTCCCCAGCTACAGGGGGTTCGCTTCACAGGTGGTGAAGCAGGTCTGCAGGTGTCTGTCTTTCTCTCCCGTTCTCTGTCTTCCCCTCCTCTCTCGATTTCTCTCTGTCCTATCCAACAACAATAACAACAACAATAATAACAATGATAAACAAGGGCAACAAAAGGGAAAAATAAAAAAAAAAAACTAAAAAAAAAAAACACCTATAAACTATGCATTTTAACACACCCTGTGAAGCCAAGTAAACTCAGCTTGAGAAAGAAGAGATGGTAGTACCTACCCAGGCCTGTCTGGTGTAGGAGGGCAGAAATGCTAAAGATTATGTTTCTACAAATATCAGTCATGGGTGTTTTCACAACACTTCTGCTGTTCTCCAGGCATCGGTATTGTTGGAAGGTTTCCCAGGCGCTATTGGTAACCAAACCATCTCCTGAACCTCCCACAGTGAAGATGTCCAGTGATTTACAGAATGGCATCAGAACAAGCTACGAAGAAACAAGAGCAAAATGTTCTTATGAGGGTGTCTTATGTCACTAATGAAAGTGATCTACACATAGAAAACTAACATACTTCTTTGAACATTTAAAAGAAAAAATTAGATTCATTCAACAAAATGCAAGTTTTATTCTTAGAGAAGCTTGCCTGAAACATTTAGCTAGATCTTATGTAGCTTGATAAAATTAAAATGGAATTTTTTAAAAATTTTTTCTTGGGGAATTAATGGTTTATAGTTGACAATAAAATGCAATAGTTTGTACATGCATAACATTTCCTAGTTTTTCATGTAACAATTCAACCCCCACTAGGTCCTCCTCTGTCATCATGTTCCAGGACCTGACCTCCCTCCCCACACTTTTACTTTAGTGCAATACACCAACTCCAGTCCAAGACCTGTTTAGTGTTTCCCCTTCTGATTTTATTTTTCAACTTCTATGAATGAGATCATCCAAAATGGCACTTTTTAAAAAGATTTATTATGAGAGAAAAAGTGAGGAGGGATAAAAAAGAGAAGTGAAGTGGAGGGAAGGGGAGGGGAGGGGAAGGGAGGGAAGAGAAGAGAAGATAAGGAGAGAACTGCTCAGTTCTAGCATAGAAGTAGTGCCAGGGGTTGAACTTGCAGCTTCTCTAGTGTCAGATAAGCAAATTTGTGCTTCAGTAAAATAAGCCATCTGCCCTGCCCCAAAATGTCACTTTCAAAGAATTTCATTTTTTCAGAAAGCATCAGCTTAAATAAATTTTATCCAGATGAGATTTTTATTAAAATAAGTAAAGCAGTCTTGAAGACAAGAAAGCATTATTCCATTTACTTACTTAACAAAACACCTCCACAGACCCTCGGGGTCTGTGCAACTCAAAACTCTCTACTTACTGAATCAATGAGCGTGTAAGGGCTGTCCACATCACTATCATAAGAGGTGTACTGGGGCAGCTCTAACCTCACCGTGTAGTTCACTCCCTTCTCAAAGCAGACAGGGCGTGGAAGAACAACATACCTAACACAAATCAAAAGAGAAAAACAACTGGAAATCAACCTTTAAACATTCAGTCAGAGCTCTACATAGATCATTCCAAGGCAAGAAAACCAACTATCAAGGGCTGGCTCTATTTCTGAAATGGCACCTCTACAATGCACCATGCAAGATACCAGCACAGATGCCGATTTGCATGTTCAGTTCTGTTGAGCTGCAAACCACAGTCACACTGACCTGGAGCCAGGTGATAAGGACACCACCTGGTTGTCATCATCAGGAACAGTATTACCACAGCGGCTGCTGGTTGGAATCTTCCCTGGTCGCTGCACTGTGATGACAGCTTTTTCCCAATGGTCAGGTAGCTAAATTAAGAAACAATCAAAAAAGACCACCTACATTGCTTGTCTGTTTATGAAAACTTCTCCCAGTTGACCACTGGCCAAGTTTAAATGGAAAACACATGCCTGCTTTCCCTTCTGTCTTTATTATTTCCTCTACTAATGTTCCCATGTCCCTTCTCACCTGAACAGAAAAATGTCCTCCACTACCTTCTCAAACACCCTTTCAGTTTGCTTTAACACATAGTTAAACCCCTGCTCCAAATCCTCTAATAGTTTCCTATTAATAGGGAGTCCAAGTTTCTTTACCATATTCATAATCTCTAGCTATGTTGGAGAACTCAAATCATCTCTTTCCTACTCATACTATTCCTTATTTTCTTTTTTTAAAAAAAAAACATTTTATTTTATTTATTATTGGATAGAGATAGAGAAAAATTAAGTGGGAGGGGGAGTTAGAGAAGAGTGAGACACCAACAATACTGTTTTACCACTCATGAAACTTTTCCCCGTTGGGGGCAGGGAGAAGACAAGGGGCTTGAACTTGGGTCATTTGTTGCACATTGTAACCGGGTGCACCACAACCCTTCTCATTTTCTTTCATGTCAAAATTCCAATCAAGACTTCAACATCTATTATTCCTGGGGACGATTTCAAATAAGGAAGGGTGTGAAGAAAAGACATCACAGTGCACAATTTCAGATGTGTATTGCTAACTTGCCTTCCACAAAATTTCTTCAATATATATGCTCACCATCAGGTTTAATGTATAGAGAGGACTCTTCAAAACCCTGATTGCTATTCTTTCAAAATTTCCTTACCAATTTTACAAGGAAAGTATTCTGTCCGGCTGAGAGTATGAATCAATCTGCCAACTCCCATGTTCAGTGGAGAAGCAATTATAGAAGCCAGACCTACCAGCTTATGCACCTCATAATGACCCTGGATCCATGCTGCCAGAGGGGTAAAGAATGGAAAGCTTACAAGGGAGGGGATAGGATGTGGTGTTCTGGTGGTGGGAATTATTTGGAATTGTACCCCCTCTTATCCTACAGTCTTGTCGATAATTTTATAAATAAATTAATAAGAAAAAAAAATTTTTTAAAAAGACCTCAACATCTAGATCTGAATCTCATGTTCTCCCTCTCCCTCTTTCCCTTCTAAAATATAATTCCTTATAAAATATTTGGGTAGCTCCTGGCCCAGTATGGTTGGTATGAGCCTCTCCATCTTCTTGCAATATTATCTGTTTTTACTTTCTTTCACTTTGGCTTCTTACTATAGTTCAGGGCACATGTCCATTGCTGGATACTGCAAGTCATGACAGGAGGGGAGACATTCTTCTTTTTCTTCTTTTTTTTAAAAAATATTTATTTATTTATTCCCCTTTTGTTGTCCTTGTTTTATTGTTGTAGTTATTGATGTCGTCATTATTGGATATTACAGAAAGAAATGGAGAGAGGAGGGGAAGAAAGAGAGGGGGAAAGCGCAGGTGGCGCAAATCACAAGGACCGGCATAAGGATCCCGGTTCGAACCCCGGCTCCCCACCTGCAGGGAAGTCACTTCACAGGCGGTGAAGCAGGTCTGCAGGTGTCTATCTTTCTCTCCCCCTCTCTGTCTTCCCCTCCTCTCTCCATTTCTCTCTGTCCTATCCAACAACGACAACAACAATAATAACTACAACAATAAAAAAAACAACAAGGGCAACAAAAGGGAATAAATAAAATAAAAAATAAATAAATAAATAAATAAAAAAAGAAAGAGAGGGGGAGAGAAAGATAGACACCTGCAGACCTGCTTCACCGCTTGTGAAGCAACTCTCCTGCAGGTAGAGCTGAGGGCTTGAACCGGGATCCTTACTCCAGTCCTTGCACTTTGCACCACCTGTGCTTAACCCACTGCACTACCGCTTGACTCCCAAGGGAGACATTTTTACCACTACCTCAGTTTCCATCAAGATTGCCTTACAAGAGATCACTAAATGTCTGTGAAATTAAATTCAAAGAATAAAATTGCACATTTCAGTGTATGTACAGGAAATTTAAAAGTGACCTAATTCTACATCTTTGCTCTGCCACCAGGGTTATTTCTGGGGCTTACTGTCTACATGACTCCACTGTTCTGAGAAGCTAGCTTGTTTTCTCTTTTTCTTTCTTAGCTTCCAAATTTCACAAAAACAGTCTCCAGTAGAAGAATGATTTTTCTACCCACCCTGAAATCTACTCATCAAGGGATTTCTTTACCTGTGGCTCATAGCGAATCAGAATTTCGTATTCCATAGAATAAGGTATGTTGTCAATGAAAAACTCCAAATAGGCACCTTCAGGCACTCGGACAAAACCTGCTCCAGTCCAGGAAGGAATCCGGTCTTGGACATACTGCCGCTCCACTATGCTGACACCCTGAGAACAAGAAAAAACAGACAGACTTGACTTGAAGTGGAATTTAATTCAATGTAGTAATAGAAGAAATTCAAAATCCCAAACTAGGTTACCATGTCTCTCTCTCTCTTTTTTTTTTAACTAATGATAGCACATGAGCTTTTTTTTTTCCCTATATTTTGTCGTTGTTGGATAGGACAGAGAGAAATGGAGAGAGGAGGGGAAGACAGAGAGGGGGAAAGAAAGATAGACACCTGCAGACCTGCTTCACAGGTTGTGAAGCGACTCCCCTGCAGGTGGGGAGCCAGAGGCTCAAACCGGAATCCTGACACTGGTCCTTGCGTTTTGCGCCATTTGTGCTTAACCCGCTGCACTACCGCCAACTCCCTCCAAACTAGGTTACCATAATTTTTTCAGTTAAGAAATTTTTCTCAGCATCCTGCAAACAGGAAACTGATCCTTGTTGGTTTTGTGGATGAGGCAGTCTTATAGTATCAAGAGAATAAGTCAAGATATACCTTCTGTGTAACCAGCAAAATGAGCACCAAGGAAGGAAAGAAAGTATCCCAAATGCTATTGTAAACAGGTCTAAGAGTGATGAGGTATTTCCCACATTTCCTATAAGGTATCTGTGTCAATCTCCAAGTGAAGAAATGACTCAGTCAAGAATGTTCATTACTGGTGAGTGAACTCTGATAACCACTAGAATGGTATTTGTTTAACACAAGCATGTATTTGAGTTTGTTTTCAAGATTACCATGTAACACCAGTGCTAAGTCATGTCCAAAGACAAATCCCATCATTCCTTTAATGTATGCAAGTATGGTTTTACCCATTAAGAGGTGGAAGATATGTTACCCAGCCCTTGAATATACTTTGGTCTTGAGACTTGTGACCAGTAAAAATGAGGAAGTGGTATTCTAGATCTCTAATTCTTACTTAGAAGTAAAAGGCCATGTGAGACTCTTGCTAATCTGACTCTGCCATGCTGTGAGGGAACCCAAGATGGACCTGGAGATGTCACAGAGAGAAAAGTGTTCCCAACTGGTTCAGGCATCCCAGCTGTAGTACCAGATACACATTTTTAGCTATTAAACATTTTTATACAGCAATAGAAAAAAGAAACATTATTCTATGATTATCCATCTTCCTAAATCAAGGAAAACTTGGAGCCCAGATATAGAGAATATAGGAAAAGAAAATAAAACTCTAAACACTAAAATCTTCATTAGTGAATGTTCTGGTCTCTTTGTGAGTTACAGGTGTGTGTGTGTGTGTGTGTGTGTGTGTGTGTGTGTGTGTTTTCTCCCAGATAACTACTCAGCTCTGTCTTCTGGTGGTGGTAGGACTGAACCTGGGACATGGGAGCCTCAGGCACGAGAGTTTCATATGGTATCACCCTTAACCTGATTTAGTTAGCTTTAGTGTGACTATTCCCATGAAGGCATGCTCTTAATGAAGCTCCAAGTCTTTCTTGATTTAGGATGGTAAGTTTAAGATGTATAGTATATTAGTCTGATACATTTACATGCCACATATGATCATCATGGAAACACTTTATCATACAGCACCAGTAAAATACTGCCATGAACTGCTTAGCACTTTAGTCAACAATGCATATATACTGGGAAGTGGTCCAAGTAAGCTATGGCCATTTAGCCTGGAAGGGTAGTATACTATATAGGTTTGGGTTGGACATTCAGACAATAATGGACTTTCCTAAGAAACCATTCCTCAAAGCAAGAGTCCATTGTTAAGTGATGCATGATCATAATGCTGATCATATTATTTACATATTGTGTATTATCTCTCTATGGCTAATTTTCTACTCATTATAACAATGCCTCTGAAATGGTCTTTTAAAAAATTTTTTATATTTATTTATTTTCCCTTTTGTTGCCCTTGTTTTTTTGTTGTTGTAATTATTATTGTTGATATTAATGTCGTTGTTGTTGGATAGGACAGAGAGAAATGGAGAGAGGAGGGGAAGACAGAGTGGGAGAGAGAAAGATAGACACCTGCAGACCTGCTTCACTGCCTGTGAAGCGACTCCCCTACAGGTGGGGAGCCGGGGGCTTGAACCGGGATACTTAACACCGGTCCTTGTGCTTTGTGCCACATGCGCTTCTTCTTCTCTTCTAGCGTTTGCCCTTCTTCCGTAGCCAGTTAAATGGCTTTGAAAGTGACTGGGATCCATGTAGATTCAGTCAGCTAGGAAGGATCGTCAGTTTCCCCAATGAATGGGTACTCACGGGATGCACCACGAGAAGGTCGATCCAATGCTCCCTGCTTAACCTGCTGCACTACCGCTCAACTCCCTGAAATGGTCTTTTTTTTTTTTTTAATTATTTATTAGATGGAGACAGAAAGAAATCCAGAGGGGTGGGGCAAATAGAGTAGGAGAGAGAGAGACACCTGCAGCCCTTCTTCAGCATTCTTGAACCTGAGTCCTTATGCATTGTAATATGTGCACTTAGCCAGGTGCACCACCACCTGGCCCCAAAATGGTTTCTTTACAAAATGTGTAGGTGCCATTATTGCCCCTCAAACACTGTTTTGTTCTTTTTCTTTATTAGGGGGGAATTAATGGTTTATAGTAGATAGTAAAATACAAAAGTTGCAGGGGGTCAGGTGGTAGCGCAGTGGGTTAAATGCACATGACACAAAGCACAAAGGACTGGCATTAAGGATCCTGGTTCAAGTCCCCGCTCCCCACCTGCAGGGGGGGGGTCGCTTCACAAGTGATGAAGTAGATCTGCAGGTGTCTCTTTCTCTCCCCCTCTCTGCCTTCCCATCCTCACTTGATTTCTCTCTGTCTATCCAATATCCAACAACAACAGCAATAACAACAGTAACAACAACAATGATAAACAACAAGGACAACAAAAAGGGAAAAGTAGCCTCCAGGAGCAGTAGGTTCATAGTGTAGGTACTGATCCCCAGCAGTAAGCCTGGAGGCAAAAAAAAAATACAGAAGTTGGCACATATGTAATATTTCTCAGTTTTCCACATAACAGTCTAACCCACCCCCCACCTAGATCCTCCTTCACCAGGGTGTTCCAGGACCTAAACCCTCTACCCAGCCCTAGAGTCCTTTATGACCAATTCCAGTCCAAGTTTGCTTAGTCAAATAGTTTTTACCATCTGGCAAGAACTCCCTTACTTACAGGCCCAAAGTTGGATTCTTCTGCTTCGTAGATGTAGTGATCCAAGGTGGTAAAGTAATAACCAGACTCCATTTCATTGCACTGGCGCCCAATCATGTGGGGTCGACAGGAGCACTGGCCTGACTCTGCTGAGCAGCTATGAGGGAAGCAAAGTGTGGGTCAGTGGCGCTTAACCACATTTATAAATGAGCCTCTGGGTGCAGTTTTGTACTCACTACTAATAAACCTTAAATAGGGTGCAATATTCACATATGGCTTTCTTATTCTGCTCAGAAGTATTCAATACCTGGAAAAATAATATTGCCTATGAAACTGCAAAGCTGAAAGTTCTCCATAACCCAGCCTTTGCACATTGTCTCTTTGCTTCTCTTTCCAATTAACCTCCATCCACATCCTGATGAGATTATCAGTCATCACAAATATTCTTGCTTTGATATCTTCTATTGTGTGAGTGTTTCAACTACAATCCTTCTCAGGTTGTAGTTGGGCCTCAGATTTAAACTTTCAACTCCAACTGAAGGACAGCTCCATTTTAGCTATTTCACAGGCACCAGAAAACCTTTAGATTCAAGAAGGCAACACTCACAAGGTTCTAAACTCACAAGGGTCAAAGACACCACCCCAACCCAGTCAACAGAGTCAGAAACCTAGAACGTATCGTCTCTTAGGTTTCTTCTGTGCCTCCCATCAGGAACCAAATTCTGGGACTTCACACATTAGCATCTTATGTATCTCTTCTTCTTCCATCATCCATGTTATGTTGAGAATTCTTCCTTTTCAATTACAGTGAAAGCAGTTATTCTTCTAAACAAGATCCTAGTTGACAGTATTCTTCCAGCTTCGCAACCCAAACCATCACCTACACAGCTGCCCCAATGTCCTTTCTCAGATGCATTAATCACACCACTTCCTGACATACCAGCCTTGGGGAGGTGCCCTAGTTCTTTCACAATCTGTTTCTTCTCTACCACTGCAGCCTCGTAAACCCCTGCGTCTCCAGCCATACTGAACTACTTAGAATTTCTTAAATGGGCTGGCTAGGTGAGTCATGACCCTTTTCCATTTGCTTCTCTTGTTTCTGGAGCTTGAGATGTTCTCTCCCTTAGTCCCCCAGCAAAGATTGAAAGATTTATCTATTAAAGGGTCAGCTTACAAAAGACTTGTGGTATTTCCTAACCATTACACACACACACACACACACACACACACCATGGAATCAAGTCCGTTTTATTTTTCAAAATCTAGCTCAACTTCCTTCATAAAAATCTTAATGCTGGGGGGAAATCAATTGTATGTCTCAAAGTTTCTCAAAAGACAAACTGAATCTTTTTAATAAATAGGCTATGTATTTGATATGCAGACTCTCTCAAAAGCCTAGACCAAGTAGATTAGAAGCATCCAATAGCACAGCTATATACAAGATACTGGATACTGTACAGCAAACCATAACAAAGGAACTTTTCAAAGTTAACCCAATTAACAAATAATGTGATGATAATATTAACTATCGATTGTCTTTTTGAACCCTAAGACAGCAGGAACCTCACATCTCCACTATAGAGCCCCTACTTCCCCCAGTCCTGGAACCCTTGGATAGGGCCCACTTTCCCGTATGCATCTCCCAATCCAAACCAAATAATATTGCATCCGCCGATCACAACCTAAGCAACGCAACGATTGCCACCTCAACATGCTTCACCTCAGACTGTATCCAGAGACTTCACGTGTGGAATGACAACCCTTCAGCTTCATTATTCGGGTGAGACCTTTCCTTTTATAGTACACTCTAATTTCATCTCAGGTGGTTCACTTTCTAACAAAGTCCCATAACCTAGATATACACCAGTTTCTGTGAGAGAGAGCCTATGTTCACACGTATCCATAAACTACTGCAAAATATATACCTGAAAGCAGAAGTACACTAGAGTTTGCAGTTCCAGATGCCACCAGGATGCTGGCCAGGCTTCCCTGGATTGAAGACCCCACCAATGTGTCCTGGAGCTCAGCTTTCCCAGAGAATTGGAATTACTAGGGAAAGAGAGAGGCAGACTGGGAGTATGGACTGACCAGTCAACGCCCATGTTCAGCGGGGAAGCAATTACAGAAGCCAGACCTTCTACCTTCTGCAACTCTCAACGACCCTGGGTCCATGCTCCCAGAGGGCTAGAGAATGGGAAAGCTATCATGGGAGGGGTGGGTTATGGGGATTGGGTGGTGGGAATTGTGTGGAGTTGTACCCCTCCTACCTTATGTTTTTGTTCATTAATCCTTTCTTAAATAAAAAATTTAAAAAAAAAAAAAAAGAACCAAAAAAAAAAAATCTTAATGCTGGGAGTGGGTGCTAAAGCACCGAGTTAGGCACACATAGTATAAAAATCTTATGTTGTCCCCCCTCTACCATTCACAAATTTCATTCCCTAAGGCAGCAGCTACCCCTTATGTATACTGCTAAGGAATAGATTACTTCCTTTTGTAACGTAATTAATAGACCTAACTCTCCACTAGACTATAAACTCCATGCAGGCTTCAACTGTGCCTTATTTACCTTGGTCACCACTCCCCCTTCTTGGAAGGTCTAGCCCACTGCCCTGCACACAGATTATACTCAGCCATTGTTTGTACAAATAAATATGTTATGAACATACATTTGGGGATTGGGAAGACAGCATAAAGATTATGTAAATGACTTTCAAGCCCAAGGCTCTAAATTCCCTAGTTCAATCCCCAGAACTATCATAAAGAAGAGCTAAGCAGTGCTCTAGTGAGAAAAAAGGAGAAGAATCAGGAGAAGGAAGGAAGAGAGGAAAAGGGGGGGGGGGGGGGAGGAAGAAATGTTCTGAATAAAAATAAGGAAAAAATAAGGAAATATATAATATTAAGGTTATTAAAATATGGGTGGGCTAGGGTGGTGATGCAGAGGTAGAGTGTATCCCTTGCATGTGGCATGTGTGAGGCCCTGGACTCCAGACTAGCACCACATCAGAGCAACAAAGACAAAGTAAACAGAACACCATTGACGGTGGAGTGGTGTTTGGCTCTTTCTCTCTCTTTGCTTTCTCTGTCTCTCTCATCGTCTCATAAAAAATTGGATCCAGGGATGTCGATTAGCAGTAGACCGTAGGTTCACTCTCTGGCACATAAGAAATAAACAATAGAACTGTTACAAGTTACTATTGATTTTGGTAATAAAAGTTTCTGGATATTGATATAATATATTCACTTTTTTTTCCCTCAGTCTATGCTTCTCTTTTACTTTAGTATCATAATTTTGCATACAGGATAAAACTATTATATGCATCTATTAAACTCAAAATGTGGCTTAGGATTATGATTTTAAACCCAGAGTAATTTTGTTTTCATCACATCCCAACATCTATTTTAAACAAAGTAACCAAGGCAAGTTGACTAATAGGAAGACTGAATACTCAGGTTAATTAAAAAAAAAAAATCCCTGACAGTCCTGTAATAGTCCAACTAATGTCTTTTTTCCTGTAGGTCATGCAAATCAGTTCTATCCAAAAGAAGTATGACTTCTCAACATCCTGCAGCCAATTCCCAGAGGAAAGCTTGTTCCAATTAGGACCTAGCCCTCTTTTGGCACAGTCCAGCAACAAAAGCCATTTTCAGCCATTCAGGCTTGAGACATTACATCATATGGACAATGGAAAACCCTTCTTTCCTCGCCAGCAGATATTTACCAAGAAAACAAATATCCAAACATGAGCAACTGAAGAAAACAACTGGGTCCTTTACATGCCAACACATGAGAACAACCCGACAAAGGGTTAGTGGGCAGACTCCTACAGCTATAACATGATTCTAGAGAAGAAACAACTCATGAGAAAAGAGTCCCCTTCACATCAACCCTGGCATCACTCACCTCTTTGTGTCCACAGACTTGAGTGATTGTCATTGATAGGTATGGCTCCAATGTAACACCTACTCCTCGGTGAACTTAAGCTGGGAGCCTATCGTGTTTGCTCTGCACATCTACAGCTCTTAGCTCTTTCTCAGCTGTGCTCTGATCACATATTCCCAGCTATCGATAAGACATTTTCATGGTTTGCCTGGATGCTACTTCTAATTGTTCTTGTCCCAAAACACTTCTCACTTTTCACTGACTTTTAAAAGAATTATGTTTGGGCAGGGATAGATAGCATAATGGTTATGCAAAGAGACTCATGCCTGAGGCTCTAAAGTCCTAGGTTCAATCCCCTGCACTACCATAAGCCAGAGCTGAGCAGTGCTCTGGTTAAAAAAAAAAAAAAAAAAAAAGGGAAAAACGGAAAAAAAAAAAAAAAAAAGAATTATGTTTCTTTTTTATAGGACAGAGAAACAGAGAGAGGAAGGGGAGATAGGGAGATAGAGAGGGAAAAAGAGAGATGAGTGTAGCACTATTTCACAACTTGTGATGCTTCCCCCCTGCAGAAGGTAATCGTGCATGGTAATGTATATGCTCAGCCTGGGGTACCATGGCCTTGTCCTCACAGACTTCTTCTCTTCTACTCTATTTCTGTGGCAACATTTTAAATTCTTTTTATTTTTTATTTATTTTATTTTATTTATTTATTCCCTTTTGTTGCCCTTGTTGTTTTATTGTTGTAGTTATTATTGTTGTTGTCGTTGTTGGATAGGACAGAGAGAAATGGAGAGAGGAGGGGAAGACAGAGAGGAGGAGAGAAAGATAGACACCTGCAGACCTGCTTCTCCGCTTGTAAAGCGACTCCCCTGCAGGTGGGGAGCCAGGGTTCGAACCGGGATCCTTATGCCGGTCCTTGTGCTTTGCACCACCTGCGCTTAACCCGCTGCGCTACAGCCCGACTCCCAACATTTTAAATTCTTCTTGTGCTTTAAATGAAACATAACCTCCCCTTCATATTATTATTATTATTTTTACCAGAGCACTGCTCAGCTCTGGCTTATGGCAGTGCAGGGGATTGAACCTGGGACTCTGGAGTCTCAGGCATGAGAGTCTCTTTGCATAACCATTATGCTATCTACCCCTGCCCCACCTTCTCTTCACTTCACATGGATATCCATGCATCTTATTCTTTATTTACTTGCAAATCTGTAGCACCACTGTTCCCAGGATAACTTTTTTATTCTTTTTATTTCAGACAAAGAGAGAGTGAGAGAGAGAGAGAGAGGAAGGAAGGAAGGGAGGGAAGGGAGAAGGGAGGGAGGAATAAAGCATAGCACTACTCCACCATTTGTGGAACTTTACCTTGTACCATTCATGGTGCGCCCATGTGGTGCTGGGGCTCGATTCCAGATCTTTATGCACGCTAAGGTGTACATTCTACCAAATAAGCACTCTCTCAGCCCCTCAAGGCCTTATTCTTCAAAAAAGAGAACGTATGTGTGTGAGAGAGAGAGACCAGAGCACCATTTTGACACATGGTGCCAGGACCAATCCCAGGCCTTCACAAGTGCAAGTCCTATGCTCTATCTGCAGAGCACCAGAAGTCTTTTCTCTTTTGTTTTTGCTACCAGTGTTATCACTGAGGCTTGGTGAAGAATCCACTGCTCCTGTGGTCCGGGAGGTGGCACAATGGATAAAGCATCGAATTCTCAAGCATGAGGTCCCGAGTTCAATCCCCAGTAGCACATGTACCAGAGTGATATCTGGTTCTTTCTCTCTTTCCTCTTTTCTTTCTCATTAATAAATAAATAAAATCTTTTTTAAAAACTAAGAAATAAATCCCCCAATAAAGAAATTTAAAAAAAAAAGAAAGAAAGCAAGAAAGAATCCACTGCTCCTGGCAGACATTTTTCCTTTTTTTTTTTTTTTTAATTTTATAGACATTGGGGGAGGGGGTATAAAGGAAAGAGAAAAGGCTATCTGCAGACATGCTGCACCACCCATGGAGCTTCTTCCCTGCAGGTATAAAGCAGGGGTTCCAACCCGGATCCTCATGCATGGTAATGTGCGTGCTCAACTGGATGAGCCACTGCCCAGCCCTCAAAAGTCTTATTTCAAGAAGTTTGTCAGCTGACAAAATAGCTCACTTGCATAAGCTCAGCCATATGTAAAATCCAAGTTTTGAGCCTAGTCCCCATGGCTGTAGTGTGTGTGTGTGTGTGTGTGTGTGTGTGTGTGTGTGTGTGTGTATTTATCTATCTCAAAAGTCAGCCCGAAGTGGTGAACCCCCAGGAAATGACAAAAATCTTTAAAAGTTTCCTTACTTTCCTCTCATTATCACTTACGATTCTAGCCCAGTATGCCATCATCCCAGACTGTCTATTATACTAGCAACTTCCCAAACTTTTCTTTATCCCCTGCCTGTCTTCCACTGTCAAACTAGTCTCCCTATATATCTTTCTTTTTTTTTTTTTTAAATTTTTTATTTAAGAAAGGATTAATTAACAAAACCATAGGGTAGGAGGGGTACAACTCCACACAATTCCCACCGCCCAATCTCCATATCCCACCCCCTCCCCCGATAGCTTTCCCATTCTCTATCCCTCTGGGAGCATGGACCCCTATATATCTTTCACCATTTCACAAAAACTCACAATTGTTTCTTCTTATATCAAATCATGATGACTGTGGCCAATTTCTAGCATTCTCCATAAGTCATCATTTGAAAATAACTGCTTCTCTTTCTGGTGTCTGCTCTACAGTTACGGATGAGCACACTCCTCATACTCTTCAGCAAATATTTACTGAGCAAACACTGGCCATGGAAGCTGTGCTTCCTGTTGCTGGCACCCTCACATTTTAGTCCATTGTCTATGTTCTTCTGAATCAATCCTTACTGCCTTGGTCAGTTCATTATTTCTAAATAATATAAAGAAAATGGAGAAAGATAAAAATCCAATTCTAAAGATCTTATAATCAAAATGGACAGCTAAACAGTGAAACAATCAAGTTATACCACAAATCAAAATGGATTAAGTATCTATTGTTATGAAGAGAAAGAATAAGATAACCCTCATTTATAAGAACCACCACTGTGCTTAACACAGACCTCTTCATAATTCTGATCGCAAATTAGAGTTGATTTCACATTGATAGGCAGGCAGCATTAATTTACTCAGGGCTACCCATCAAACTAGGAAACTTAACCTTAAAGGGCAGGCTTTGTTCTAAAAGCCCCACTACCATTCATGCCCCTTACCACAATAATCAACAAAGGTTAACTGGGTTCCCAAATTCACTATGATCGTTCAAAGTATTGATGAAAGTAACTATTGATGTCTACTTCTCAATTATTAAGTACCTCCAAAGACCACTGTGCTGCGTACAGCGGGAGATACAATAGCAAGTAAGACCTAAGTTCTAGCCAAGAGATCTTTCAAATGCCAGAGTACAGAAGAGAATAAAAAAAATTGCAAATAGAGAGGTAGGAACAAAAAAGAGAGGTGTTGAAATAAGGTGTTGAAATATTAAGGGAAGGTTGGAGACCTCAGTTTAGAAAAGAAAATTTTTTTTTAAAAAAGGGGGGTCTTTAAAGAAATGACGAGCTGAGTGGTCCAGGAGGTGGCATAGTGGATAAATAAGGCTTTGGATTCTCAAGCATGAGGTCCCGAGTTCAATTCCCAGCAGTTCAATTCCCAGTTCCCAGTTCAATTCCCAGTACCAGAGTGATGTCTGGTTCTTTCTCTCTCTCCTATCATTTCTCATGAGTAAATAAAATTTAAAAAAAAAAAATTAAAAAATAAATGATGAGCTGACAAACTGCTCACCAGGTATAAACTGATGAATGCTTTTGAAGTATGCTGCAGATCTTTCAAACATACACATATACTTACATTTTCACTTTTTCTTTCTTTTTGCAAAGGTTAAGAAACAGAAAAAGAGAGGCATCTGCAGGACTATACCACAACTTGTGAAGCTAACAGAGGCTTGAACCCAGGTTGTCGCACATGGTAATAGGTGTGCTACCAGGTTATGTTACCATCTGGCCCTAAAGGTGTTCTGTAGTTTTTAATGGTTTTAAACACATAAAAATAACACTGAAACAGCAACCACTGCCACTAATTCTTATTCATCAAACAGGTTATTTAATAAGCAAAACTTCATTAATCTGGCTTTGAGTTATGTTATTTAATGTTCAAGGCAAAGCAAAGAATTTTATCAGGCCCAAGGTATTTATAAATGGCTGCAACAAATCATTCAATCTGCAAGTATTTCTTAAGTGTCTCCTAGGCAGTGAGCATTATCCTGGTAGAGTCAGTTTCTATAAACTCTCTACAAAACACTGTGAAGTCACTGGACTGGAGGCATCTTTAAGTCTTTTCCTTCCTCAATCAATGATGTCAAAAGATAAGGCTTCTCAGTTACGCTAGAGAGAGCTACTTTTAAAATCTTCACTATTTTTTTTTTTACTTCTCAAGTTTTCTTTATTAGTACTTTGTGGCATTTATTTATTTATTTTTTCAGGAAAGACTAGGGCTGACAGGCCATGAACTGTGTGGGTGGATGTAGAGACAAGAGGTGTGCTTAGAATAGAGCAAAAGATGACGACAGTGTAAGGAACAGAACTATTTTTTTTTCTTTTTTCTTGCCTCCAGTGTTAACACTGGGGCTCGGTGACTGCACTATGAATCCACTACTCTTGGAGGCCATTTTCCCCCCTTTTTTTGCCCTTGTTGTTATTGGTGTTGTTGGATAGGACAAAGAGAAATTGAGAGAGGAAAGGGAAGACAGATAGACATCTGCAGACCTGCTTCACCACTTGGGAAACAACCCCCCTGTAGGTGGGGGGCCGGGGGCTTGAACCAAGATCCTTACATAGTCCTTGTGCTTTGTGCCATGTGCATTTAACCCACTGCGCTACCATCTGGCCCTCAAACAGAAACCTTTTAGGGTGAAAGAATGCCAGGAGTTCCAGAATTTTTTAAATACATATTTTTTAAAGATTTTATTTATTAATGAGAAAAATTGGAGGAAAGAGAAAGAAACAGACATCTTTCTAGTACATGTGCTGCTGGGGATTGAACTTAGGACCTTGTGCTTCAGAGTACAACATTTTATCCACTGTGCCACCTTCCAGACTATGGAGTCCCAAAGTGTACAACATATGTAGGATAATTACATAAGCCACCCCCTTTTCATCTAATCAACAATGACTTTAGGAGTGATGACAGTTCTGAATCGAAGCATCAGTTACTAAAGGAGTAAAACATACATTCTGGAGTCACAAAGGAAAGTGAGAGAATTGATTCCAGAAGTAGATCAGAAGGTTTTTGTTTCTTTTTTTTTTTTCTGTGCTTCCTCCCCTTTGGAGGTTTTCTAAGAATGTAATTTGTCCCAGAGTGTCAGAGACTACAAGCTGTACTGAGTTTATGCACGAACTGGAGTAGAACAAATCAGATATAGAGGCCAACCAGAACATGTTCCTGCCTAAATCACATTCCTTCCCAGCCAACTGCTATGGTGTTGGGAAATCATCTTGTAAAAGACTTTTTTTCCCCCTTGAGCACATGAAGCTTGCTCAATGAATTAAGCATGTTCTCTCAGTGAAGATTTAGAACTTCAAGGAAACATCTGCAGTCACTTTTCTTTACCAGATGTTCTTCATCTGATCCAGGAACAGAGACTGATATTCTCTGACTCAGATATAGTTAAATTCTCACAAATTTGATATGAAAAATACTATTTAGAAGCTAAAGAAATAAAAGAAAAAATATTTACAATTAAAATGGGATTCCACTTTCCATTTATTAGATTGGTGAAATATAAAATGTTTTATAATACCAACTACCAGTGGGACATGAAGGAAAGTACTTTGTAGCTAGTTGGTAGGAAAATAAACTAGCACAATCTGTTAATAAAAAATGCACTTGTACTTTGGCTTAGCAGTCCTATCAGGAGAACCTAACCCACTTTATCTCTACAAGCACTCCTCAAGATTTATCTACAAGAGCATTCACTATAATATTTTTAAGTAGAAAAAAAGAACCAAAAACCTAGAAACAAATCATGACATATCTACATGACAGAACACCAAAAACTACTGAAAACAGAAGATGAATACATGTTGATCTGAAAAAAGATTTTCTAGATTTAAAAAAAGTTGCAGAAGTAAGTACAAAATGTATTTACTATTTTGATTTTCAAAACTGTCACTAAAATTCAGTGAGAAATAATGGTCCAGTTTTTTCTATGTTAAAATGATCTCACATATTAATTTAAAAGAAAGAAATAGTCATTCTAAAAACTATTGTTAATTTCTAAAGATATAAAAGTGATTATGGCGGCACTTCTAAGTTGTAGATCTAGGGGAGAAAATTACCTAGATATATGTATAAACTGCTTAAATATTTATTTTAAAATCTGAACATTTGCTGTTTCAACAGTTTGAAAGTATTAAAAAGTAATAGTACAAAACCAAATAACAATATTAAAGTCCAAGAAGCATACATGGGAAGCTTCCAGTCTAACTTTTAGAATGAATAAAGCTTTAAAAACATTGAGACCATAGGTTAACAGGGATTATCAAGTGTTCAAAGGTGAATATATTTCTTAAGAGAGACTGCATAGGGCTGGGGAGATAGCATACTGGTTTATGCAAAAGACTTTCATGCCTGAGGCTCTGAGATCCATCCCCTAGACCAGAGCTGCTGAGCACTGCTCTGGTGTCAGTCTGTCTGTCTATCTACCTCTGTAACTCTCATTAAAATAAAATCAGTAAAATACTTCTGGTGGTCATGAAGCCTTTCTGAAGCAAATAAAGCTCGACTCACCTATTGTTTAATGCTCCCCCAAGGTCACAGTCACATGGTCGACATCCATCCAAATCATTGCTTAAGCCCCAATGCTCTGGCTGCAAAACAAAAGATTAAATGTCTTAAGGTGGTTTCCTCTAATTACCCGACACACTCAGCAAGAAACAAGTTACAGCCTGTTTGGGTTAGTCTACCAAAAGGTTCATTTTCACCAAAAGGTTCATGTCCACCAAAAGGTTCATGTTCACCAAAAGCAGAAAGCCAACAACAAAGAATGTGAATATTCTGAAACAGAGAAATCCAAGCTGTAGGTCATTGGTGTCCCAAAGGGCTATGCATAATTGCATAATGCCACATCACAGTCCTTTCTGTGCCCTGCACTCAGTAATTAGTATAAGCAGGCAGTAAAGATGCCAATTTTCTTCATTAGAATTACTCTAGCAGTAAGAGTATTGTGGCAAACATTTGACAGACTTTTAAAATTTCACTAAGTTCTGTCTGTCATAAGCTATACCAATGAAGCTCTTCAAGGACTTATCAGTGTGGAAATAGTATAAAGCAAGGACAGTTTTCACAACTGAAAAGTGACAAGATCAATGAGTTTTGCAAGCAGTGGGAGTGAAATAAAAAGCAACAGCACAGAATCTACATTCAGGAGAAGACCTTATTGTACATTAACAAATATATACGTCCGGGACCAGGCAGTGGTGCACCTGGTTGAGCACATATAGTGTGCAAGGATCCAGGTTAAAGCCCCTGGTCCCCACATGCAGGGTGGAAGCTTCACAAGTGGTGAAACAGTTCTGCAGGTGTCTGTCTCTCTCTCTCATTCTCCCCCTCCCCTCTCAATTTGTCTCTATCCAATAATAAATAAATTATATATATATATATTTTTCCTAATGAGCAGGCAAAAAGCAGGTTCACCAATGAAAATTCAAACTCTAGAAATTTAACAATGTATCACGATAAATATGCAAATTTTTATTTACTGATGAGAAACATAATTTGGGGCCAGTAGATATCCCCCTCCCAAATTATAACAGCAATCACAAGATTCTATAAAAATATGGCATGATCTTTTAAACTACTCCATCCAGAATCTTCTTTTTTTTAACATATTTGTTAAGAATGATAGTTGGAGAGAGAAATAACCAGATCATCACTCTGGTACATGTGCTGCCAGGACTGAACTCAAGACCTCATGCTTCCTCAATGTTTTATCCACTGCACCACCTCCTGGACCACCACCCTGAATCTCTATAAGTGGTTTTTAGTGTATTCCTCTTCAGATTTTATGTATTTTGATGACTCTGTTCCTTATATCATCAAGATACTTATAAGCACTTTCTCATGCTATTGTCATTTTTCTTTCTTTTTTTTTTTTTTTTTTTTTTTACCAGAGCACTGTTCAGCTCTGGCTTATTGTGGTGCAGAGGCTTGAACCTGGTACTTTAGAGACTCGGGCATGAGTCTGTTTACATAAGCATTATGCTATCTACCCTTTGCCTGCTATTGCCATCTTTTTTTTTTTCTTTTTCTCCAGGGTTATTGTATGTTTCCACTACTCCTGGAGGCTATTTTTCCCAGTTTGTTGCCTTTGTTATGGTTATTATTGTTATTATTGTTATAGCTGTTGTTGTTGTTGGATAGGACAGAGAGAGATTGAGAGAGGAGGGGAAGACAGAGTGGAGAGAAGACAGAAACCTGCAGACCTGCTTCACTGCTTGTGAAGCGATTCTCCCTGCAGGTGAAGAGCTGGGGCTTGAACCGGGATCCTTACACTGGCCCTTGTTCTTTGCACCATGTACGCTTAACCCCTGGGCTTCCACCCAGCCCCCCACTATTGTCATTTTCTAGGGCAACCAGATACTACACAGTATAGGTGCTCCAAAATTTACTTAGTAATTTTTCCTCACTGCCGCTTCCAAATTCTTTGCTATGATTAATAAAAGATGGAGTCTTCTGTTGAATATGTCTTTGTCCATTTTCTGATTATTTCGTTAGGACAGATTCCCAGAAGTGGGATTACTGGGTCAAAGATTATGCATATTTCTACAAGCTGCTGATACATATCTCCAGAATGTGTCTCACAAAGTCTGAGTCACTTTGTATTTCCATCAGCAGTGAATAGCACCAGACCCTCACTGTGTCTCTTCTAATAGTAAGCACCCCTATTTTTAACTTGTTGGTATGTCTGTAAAGAATGGTGTTTCATGTTTACAGTTCTTACACCAGTCCTTGCGCTTTGCACCAGGTGTGCTTAACCCGTTGCGCTACCACCCGACTCCCTCACGTTTACAGTTCTAACAGCTCTGATGATTATCTTGTCAAATTACTCAGCCAGCCCTGGAGGTGGTTACCTGTGAGCATGAGGTAACCAGTCCAGTCCCTAGTATTGCATGCATCAGAGTGATGCTCTGGTTCTATTAATAAAAAATAATTTACTTATTCCTTAGTAATTCCTTCTTTGTTATCTGCCAACTTATGTCTTTATAATAGTTACATGTAAGGGAAAGGAAAGGACAACAGTGTAAAGCTTTCTCTCCTAGAACATGTCACATTCACATTTTCCCCTTCCCATGTACTTGGAGTTCACCTACCAGACACCGGTCGCAATGCTGTCCTGTCACCAGGCGTTTACAGTAGCAGTAACCAGTCTCTGAATCACAAGGATTCCTGCCAGGAATTGTTCCCAGAGGGTTGCAAGCACAAGCTTTATATTGAAGATAAAATAAAGTGAATTTAAGGCAGTCTGGATTTAGAATTGAGATACAATGGGAATTATGTATACATGAGAACTCCCAGAGTTTTTAGAAAATGTACTTACATTGACAACCAAATGGATCTTCAGCACTTAGACCATAGAAGCCTTCTTTGCAAATATCACAGTGTTCTCCTTCCACATACAACTTACACCGACACTGGCCAGCAATGAGGCCAACAGAAAAATCAGTGTAACTATCACAAACTCCCTCATTCTGAGAACCAGCTGGATCACAAGTACATTCTAAGAAAAATGAAAAAAAATGTATCAAGAAATACATCATGATTGTAAAAATTTGCATATTCCTTTCATCCCTTGAATTCTTACAAAGATAGGCTAAAGAGGACTGGGCATGGTCTAGGGAGATAGCATTATGGCTACGGAAAAAGATTTTCTTGCTTAAGGCTCTATAGTCACAGGTTCAATCCCCAGCACAACCACAAGCCAGAGCTGAGCAGTGCTCGGTAAAAATAAATAAATAAATATTACACTGCAAAGTAAATTTCACACTGAGTTTCCTAGGTAGTAAGAAAAGAGCAATGTGGAATCTGCTGAGTCTGAAAAGAGGGTGAAAATTTCCAAATGAGTCAAACTCAAAGCTGGCCTATAGTTGGTCCCACCTCATGCCTTTTCCCCCCACGTACGTTCACAGACATTAGGGTCTCGAATGTCTCTCTCTGGGTGCTGATAGTAAAACGGCTTGCACTGCTCACAGTTGCGTCCCATTGTGTTGTGCTGGCACTCATCACACACTCCTCCACTGACGTTTCCAGTAGCCAAGTAAACTGCCATGTCAAAGTGGCATGAGCTGGAATGTTCATTGCAGTTACACTCTGTGTGACAAGACAAACATCAAGAAAAGCTCTTAAAATCTATTTTCCAATGGAGGATTGAGGTTGGTAGGGGGAAGCTCATTTTGCAAACTAGGGACAAAGTTCAAGCAAAATGGAAATTAATGAGAAAGCAACCATGGTGAAAAAGGACAGAGTAGTCACTTATGACATCAGTTTAAGTCCTAAATGAGGCTAGGAACCTTCAAAGTGTGAACTTTATGGAAGACACTCAAGGGTTTGTTCTTTCTGGAAGAGAATGGGCTGTAAAGCTGCAAACTTTTAGAGAAGTACCTGTTGGAAGTTTGCTGACTGGAATTCTGTCATTTGTGGAAGCCATCTTTAGTCTGGCTCAGGATGAGAATGCATGGAAGTATATCCTTCCAGAGGGTTTTCTAGGCATATGCTATCCGGAAAACCTATTTGGGTTCCCTAGCTGGAGGAACCTGGTGTGAAGACCTAACTTCCCTTTCTCTGTACCCATCACACCAAGCTAGGGTCTGTTGAACTAGAATTAAGGTCTGTTAAACAACTATCTAGCCAGCTTTGAGAGCGATCAGTCCTTCCTCCTGCCTATTTGGCAGAGACTTGATCCAACCCAGCTTTAATCATCTCTAATGAGCAAAAAAGTCTTCATTAGTTTCTTTCTCACATTGAAGCTTAATTCAACCTAGTCCTTCTAAGACTTTACCCTCTATCATTATCTGTCTTTTCTCTGTGACATAATATTCTGCATATAGGAGCTGTGTCTTAGCTACTGACATGTCCTCAGTGGCCAGCAGAGTAGCACCTTTGATACATAGGTTGAATGATACCTTGGAATAATTTCCCAGCTTAGACTTGCAGTGGTCTTGAGACTGTCCTTGAGCCTTTGTGCTTCACAATGCACTTCTTATCTAAATTCTCACTCCTCACTATGTGTACCCCCTTGCCACACCTCCCTTTCTCTTCTTTTTAATTCAGCAACCTTAACTATCTATCAAGGGCTGGCTGAATTGTCCTTTCTAAGAAAACCTTGACCATTCCAGCTCTCACTGGCTTCTGAACTTCTAGAATATGGGCTGAAAAGGTCTTATCCTTGACAAGAGGGCAGTATATCAGTCAGTGTGGGGGGGCGGGGGGAGGGAGAGGAAAGTGATGGTGTTTCAGACTACACCTCTGCCCAGAAAATTCCAGTGGGATGAATGATGTCTGCCAGAAACTGCAGCTGGGCTGGCATAGAAACAAGGCTAAAAAGTTTTACCCTGTCTCTTAGTTTGCTTTTCTAAAATTATCTTTATTTATTTACTGAATAGAAACAGACAGAAATCGAGAGGAATGGGGGATAGAAAGGGAGAGAGACACCCACAGCCCTGCTTCATTCACCACTTGTGAAGCTTTCCCGCTACAAGTGGGGACTGGGGGCTTGAACCCGGGTCCTTGCACATGTAACATGTGCACTCAACAAGGTGCACCACCACCTAGCCCCCACCCCATCTCTTAGGCCTTAAAACTCTACCATGTTATGTGTTACACTCATGGTCATCTTGCTTTAAAAGCAGGTATAACATCAGGGATAACAGTACAGTCTTTTACTAAATCCATCAAAGGTATAGGTATTTAGTAAGAACAATTAATTTAATCAAATGGATAGTATTGGTTTCCCTGGAATATCACACCACAGCTAAAAAAAAAAGTAGTCATGGTGGTCCAGAAGATGGCACAGTGGATAAAGCACTGGACTCTCAAGCATGAGGTCCTGAGTTCAATCCCTGGCAGCATATATGCCAGAGTGATATCTGCTTCTTTCTCTACTCCTATCTTTCTCATTAATAAATAAAACCTTTAAAAAGTCTCTTCTCTAAAAAAAAAAAAAAAAGACAGAAAAAAAGAAAAGGGTAGTGACTTTTCTACAGTACCTCTACTCTAATCAGAAAATGGATATAATGGAGCCCAGATTGATTCAAAATGTCCCTCTGACAGAAACTTACTTTTGCAGGCATTGCTGTTTCGACCTTCAGCAGGTCTCCAGGGTAAATCATGATAGAAATCCATGCACTGCTCACAGTTTAAGCCCTTAGTATTATGCCTGCACATGCAATGTCCATGGACCTTGAAAGTTATTAAAACAGGAAAGAACAAAATAAGAGAGACAATCATGGCCAGCGTTTGCTGCAATCAAGGAGAAAAATATGCTGCAAACCCCCACACCATTTCAAATGAATTTCTGCATCATCATAGTTAAGGTGTTGTATTCCCTTTTTAAATTTTGTTCACTCCCCTAATGAGCTTCACTCTCTTACTGATGATGGCTCTACAACTTCCACTTTAGGAATTGTCCCTATTTCAACATTGATACTAAACTTAATATTTTATAGAGTTATCTCTGAGAATTCAAATAAACAAAATTAGTGACTAAAGAACTTTTAAAAACAAGTAATTCAGAGTTTTTAAAAGTCCATTAGGGTAAAAATCAACAAGCTACAATGCAGAACTAAACACATGCACACCATCTGGGGACCAATCTACTACAGGTTTTGCAACTATGTCATGTATATAATGATATATATATATAAGTGATCTTGAAACTGACGGTATATATTTTCCATTGTATCGCAATCCTATATCCAAACAACCTTGCTTATTTGCTTTGTTTTTAACTATAGGCACAGCAATTTTTTCCTGCTAAAATAATATTTTAAAAATGTAACATTTAGGGCTGGGGAGACAGCATAGTAGTTCTGCAACAGCCTTTCAAGCCTGAGGCTGAGGTCCCAGGTTAAATCCTCAGCACCACCATAAACCAGAACTGAGCAGTGTTCTGGTCTCTTTCTCTCTCTCTTGATATCTTTTCCTCTGTACCTACTCTTTCTCATTAAAATAAAATAAATATAATTTTTTAAAAGGTAGCATTTAACAAATTCATATTTTTGTTTCAGATAAATACAAAATGTAAGAAATAAAAAAAAGAAAGAGGGGCTGGGTGATGGCACACCTGGTTGAATGCACATGTTACAGTGCACAAGGACCCAGGTTCAAGCCCCCGGTCCCTACCTGCAGGGGGAAGCTTCACTAGTGGTGAAGTAATGTTGCAGGTGTCTATCTATCTCTCTCCTTCTCTATCACCCTCTTCCCTCTCAATTTCTGGCTGTCTCTATCCAATAAATAAATAAATAAATATAATTTAAAAATAAATTGACACCATAGAGGACCATTAATGAACTACTTTGTGTTGTATTGTGGCAACACATGCTAAAGGCTCCTGAGGCATAAAACTAATATAGAAATTCTTTCAATCTTCCAAATATGTATGCACATGGGCATCTCAGCTTAATACTGGTTTCTCTAGAATGAAATTCAGAGCAGACATTTCACCCTGGGCCCACCTTACCAAGAGTGCAGTTAGTAGAAGATTAAAATTCTCTTAGTACAAGTTGGTTTACCTAGACTGAAAAATAGTTCCACAAAGCATACTACAGAACTCTCCAGTGTCTGAATAAACAGCACAAGGTACTATGAAACAAGTAACAGTGACAGCACAACATGTCATTAGCTACACAGCAGACTTATTACACTTATAATACAATGTGTGATATAATTTATCACACACTGTCTGAGAGATGAGCAGCAGGACTGGAAAATCATCCTCCTTACAAGCTCTAAAAACTCAACTTTTCCTCTATAACAATGTTCTAACTAGAATACAAGTAAGGCAAACATTTTAGAGCATTGAATACACTCAATAGCGTAGGGTGAGAACTAACAATCTCTGTAAAGGCAAGAAAGGAGGCCTGTTTTTAGTGGAAGGAACTTTGGGGATGAATTAAAGAGAGCTGGGGTCAGCTAGTTGAGTGCACAGGCTATAATGCACAAGGACCCAGGCTTGAGCCCCCGGTCCCCACCTGCAGGGAGAAAGCTTTTGAAGTGGTGAAGCAGCAGTATTGCAGGTCTTTCTTCCTATCATCCCTACCCCTCTCAATTTCTGACTGTCTCTATCTAATTACTAAAAAAAAAAAAAGAAAGAAATTTTAAAAAAGAAGTAAGAGTTTCTAAGTGTCAATTAATTTCTAAGTGCCAATTAGTTACTTAGCATCCTTTGGCAAACTACTTAGCCACTGGTCTCTTTTAATAAAGAGTTGGTTTAGTAAAAACCTGTCTAACTTTAAAATTACCAATTTATTTCCAAACTGGTAAAATGCCCTTATTTTATATATTTCACAAAGTATCTGAATCTTGATGTTTTTAGGAATCCCTAATTAAAAATCACAATATGAAAGTTGGAAAACAATGAAACTAGAAGGTATAAAGAAATAATTTAATTCCTTCTTTCACTCACAGGCAGAAGTTGCAAGACAAGATCAGAAGAGAAAACACAAGTAGAACCTGAACTGGAGTTGGTGTGTGTTGTACCTGGGGGGATGGGGGGGTACAGGTCCTGGAAAAGGATGACAGGATCTAGTGGGGGTTGTATTGTTATGTGGAAAACTGAGAAATGTTATTCATGTACAAACTATTGTATTTATTGTCGACTGTAAAACATTAATCCTGCCAATAAAGAAATTGAAAAAATAAATTAATTAATTCCTAGAGGACAGTCTGTAGTTCTAGCTTCAAATTTCCAGTTTCTTTGAGTTGAGATTAGGTTATGCCGTCTAGCATGAAGACTGGAATGTTCGCGGTTTTTAATCTTCTCCAATGTATTGAAAGATGTGATTGTTATTTAGACAACTTTTTAATCCTTGTTGACTAAAACATCTACTTCAGCAGCAAGCTACAGCCACAAAGTCAGAATATCCATTCAGTGTCTATGAAATGAGCTGTCCTTACATTCTCATTGTCCAAATTATCCAAGAAACTCAGCAAAGATCTACAAAAGTTAACTGGTAGAAAATGTGAAAGGTGGAAGGTTAAGACTAGCTTCATTTTGCTTTGTAGAATCACTTTATGAAGGAAAAAGCCACACAGGTCATTTGCTTACCATTCCTTCTACTTCCTCATCAAAGCCATCTACAGGGGCGCATTCACTGGCATGACCATAGCAGAAGCAATTTCCTCGAACCACCATATCATAGACTGCATAGTAGTATTTTTCTCTGATTTCCATTCTGGAATCCAAAAGGTTATCTCCCAAAGTATGTAGTTTCACAAACTTGATTCTCAGATTTGTGATTTTGAGGAGATCTATGAAGGTTACCAAGGAAAAGAAAAATGTTCTTCTTTTACTGCTTCTTTTAAATGGAGGTGCGACATGAAGATGATTTCAATAAAGTTTAACTCCTCAATCCCTTGTACTGGCTAGATTCTATGACAGTGAAATCTAACATAATGTGGTAGTCCCTGGAAGAAAGGTTACTACCTTCCTATCACTTTATTAAGAGAATCTCTTCTGTGATGATTTGTTGGCAGATGATGTTTCAGGAAGAAATGTGAAAGCTAAGAAATTGAAGAATGCTTGACTTCCAGAACCCACTGGCATATCGTCATCTAAAATACAAGACCAGCTGGTTCTAACAGCAACTAACATCAATCTTAAAATCAGAAAATTCCATTCAGGAGGGAAAAGGTTTATCAAAATACTCCGATATTTCATTATAATGAATAGGAACATTTCACGTCCACTTTCAGAGAGGAAAATAGAAACCAAACCCCCTCCATTTGATGAAATCCAAATTACTAAAATAGTCACCAAATAAGTGCAATTCAAAGAGAGAATAACTCAGCCAAGTTTTTAAGCAGTGTTCCAAACTACAACTTTTAATCCTAGTTATGCTATGTAATTTATTAATATAATTTCTAATACAAAGGAATAAGATGATTAGTATTAGTATGTATGAAGTAAACATTATAACAATAATATAAACTAGGCAAAAATGCTCTTTTCCCAAGTATCAGTCACTGAAACATCAATTTTTTTATTTTTGTCTTGTCTTATTTTTCTAGGATCTGTAGACATGTGTATTAGAGAAACTGGGCTATATGTTACATTATCTAGTAACCTGCCAAGCTAAGAGTCCAAGTTCTCTTCTCCATCAGTGTTTCCACTATTTTCCAAGTTGCTTTTGCTGAAGTACACCCCCCAAAGGTTGATCAGTGCATTTGCCCTCCCATGTAGCTCTACAGCTTTTAACTGCTCAGCTTTGCTTTCTTTTCTGCTGATGCAGTCTTATAATTTACACCATGGGACAACAGGGTCTTGGCCCAGTGAAACAGTTACTTTCAAAGCCCAAATGCAATGTTAAATACTTATAATACATGCATAGCTTACATCAAAGAGTTTAGAAATCACTATGGGTTGAAAGAACGTCTATGCATTAAACTTAGGCTCTTTGTAGAATCCAAAACTGAACAGAGAAACTGTGGTACTACTGAGCTGAATGGAATCTGTGAATGCCGACATTTCCTCCTGCACAAATGTTCCTGCACAGAATGAGCACAAGTGCCTATTGATGAAGAAACCAAACAACAAGCTGGAGGAGCAGCTGGAGTATTTAGCAACCCTTGAACTGATCTTTGTGGAAGCCCTTAGAAGAGCAAATATGCTCACTCTGCTCTCTCCTACCATATTTAACAACAACCAAGCCTCATACAGCCTGATGTTCTAAGAGGCAAAATCACTTTTGTAGTGAGTCTCAGGGGTCTCAACAATGGGGACGACTAAAGAAGTATTGTTCCCTTGATCACAAAGTAAAACAAAAGCACTAACAGCTAAAATGAATGTTTCTTTAATATAGAAATAGATTTCCTGATGCCACCTAACAACAAATGACAAGAATTCTAAAGGCAACACATTCCCCCAGTTGCTATGAATTTCACTGAAAAAGGAACAGACTGAGTCCCTTTAGAGTATCAGGAGGTGTTGGTCATGCGAAAGATTCTCACAGTTGATCTCTGAGAACAGGAAGGGCAGGACTCAACATTGCTCACTCGGGAATGAACACAGAGCTGCATGTGTCATTAAATATTAGTTTTACAATATAATGAATGAGCCAATTACAGTCCTGAGACAGTCTGGACCATATGTAAAATTAATTTCAGTGGGGAAACAGCACTTTTCTGGCATTACTCCCTGGACTACTTCCATTCTAGTTTTCCATGCTTCCAGCTGGGAAGTTCTATGGCCTTGGTTAAAAATAGGACCAAGCACAGCTGGGAAATATCAGCAAGAATTAGCTCTCCCTTTACTCAACTAATAGCACCTTTATGCATAAAGGGGGATTTTGTCCTTTCACCCCAGCAATGGGAACAAGGTCCACACAAGACCTGTATCACAGCCAGTGGCAATATTAACAGAGTAGTGGCAGTGGTTTCAAGTGATTTAGCAGTCTCTATATATCAGGCACTTTGGTAGGTAGCTCATTTCCCTCTATAGCAACCCAAAGATCAACATTACTAACCCTGAGAGATTTGAAAAATAGAGGATACATTGTAAAAGGTTTAAATAAATTATTCATCCAAAACCATACAGCTACAATACTCTGGAGCTATGATTTAAACCTATGTCTGTTCTCAAAAAAAAAAAAATCTAACTTTTAAACTTTATACATCCCATTTCCCAAGAACATCAAAATGCAATTCCTAGTAACATAAGAATATCTATTAGGGGCTGGGTTGGATCGACCTTCTCGTGGTGCATCCCGTGAGTACCCATTCATTGGGGAAACTGACGATCCTTCCTAGCCGACTGAATCCACATGGATCCCAGTCACTTTCAAAGCCAGCAACAAGCAGCTCCTGACAGCTTTCAACCTGACGCTGTTGACTGGCTACGGAAGAAGGGCAAACGCTAGAAGAAGAAGGGGCTGGGTGGTACTGCACTTGGTTAAGTGCACGTGTTATAGTGTGGAAGGATCCGGGTTCAAGCCCCCAGTCCCCGCCTGTAGGAAGAAAGCTTCATAAGTGGTGAAGCAGTGCTACAGGTGTCTTTCTATCACCCCCTTCTCTCAATCTCTATATAATAAGTAAATAAATCAAAATAAAAAGATTTTAAAAAATACTTATTGAATGTTGGAAAGAGCTCTGAACTGAGAATCATAACACAGAGGCTCAGGTTTCACTAGGGTAAAAGCCATGTCACCACGTTATTTTATTCCAACTCTGAGCTTTAGTTTACTCATCAGTTGAATGGTGATGTGACCTTCACCTAACTGACCATATTGAGCATTGTTGAGACTTCTTAGTTTCTCCAACTATCCTACTCTCCTTTCTTTTACAAGAAGAGCTGGACCCAAGAGTTGCAGAGAACATGTGCTACTTAGTTAGAGATGCTCCCAGTGTCTCCTACAGTGTGGCTACTGTGTTAAATTTTAGCCAACTGGGTGTGAACAGAAGTGATATGGCAACTTCCATACCACTTTTCCTTCAGATTGAATCCTCCCATGAATTGAAACAAGGACATGGTAGTATTGGTTCAGTACTTCCCCTATAGATAAAGATCACAAGACAATATACGCAGATATCTTCGCCCACCCTGTTCAACGCCTGACATCTCGTCATCCAATCTGGTCTCCTACGCCTACACTGAACTTCTCTGTTCCAGACTCTTGGAAACAGAGTTGGCAGTCAGCTGAGGTAAAGAACAAACACCTCATCATAGACCCCTGCAAGCGTCAACCCGGCTTTGACCTAGCACGTTATGACTGGGCCCTCCTCAATCGCTATCGAACAGGCCATGGCCGGTGTGCCGCTATGTTCCATCGCTGGGGAGCCAGAGACGACCTGAACTGCCCCTGCGGCTACAGACAGACTATGACCCACATAGTCAAAGACTGTCACCTCTCCAGATTCAAAGGAGGTCTCGAAACTTTACATCAGGCTCAACCTGACGCTGTTGACTGGCTACGGAAGAAGGGCAAACACTAGAAGAAGAAGACAATAGGAACCAAGGTGACATAGTGGTTAGGGCTGCCAGATTTACAAATTCCAAAAATCCAAGATGCTCAGTTATATCTAAACTTCAGATAAGCAATCATTATTAAGTATATCCTAAATCGCATGGGACATAGGTACACTAACCACTAGACAGTATAAGATATTCTCGTACTGGTCACAACTATTACATAGGATATACAAAAAAAAAAATCAATTTGCTGCTAATCTGTATTTCAAATATACCTGGGCATCACCCTGTATTTTTACTTAATTAGCCTATTTATGGCAATTGAGTCACATTTCTTTTCTGGAAATTCCTGAGTGACTGTGTGAGAGACTTAAACATCTATTTTGTTAGAACCATTGTATTTGGAGGGACACCTCTTACAACAGTATATTCTATATTCTAATATACTGAGCAATAACTTATTATGGTCAACAGTGTTTTTGAGTATGACACAAATCTTTCATTCTTATCAAAATGTATTCCCTGTAAGTAGAGAGTACTATAGGAAAAAAGAGGGGGGCACAGAAAGAAGATGAGGTGAATTTAGCGTTGGATATTTAGATTTTATGCAGTGTGCTCTGGCTAAGAATTTCTCATGGTTACTAGTTTCCATCAAAACTCTTCTTTGAAAATAATCTTACTTTGTATCCTTGGACTGTAAGGATCCTCTATTTTGAAGGCAGGATCTAAAGCACGAAATATCACCTAAAAATAAATAAGAATAATTAGTATTTGTAATTATCACAAAATAAATTTGAAAGTAGAATGTAAAGCAAATTTTTAAAAAAAGCAAACAAACCTCTCCTTCTGTCGAGGGTTCAATGTCGGAATATCGGGAATCACAAATGATATCATCAACTTTTTTCATAGGCCCAGTTGAAATGCCTGGAAATGAACTCTCACAGTCATAGGCAAAGTATCGGTAGACGCCCCAGGTTTTCCCAAAGTCAGATGAGCGTTCTATGAGCATGGCAGCTGGACGAAATGTCTAAAGAAAGGGAGAAAAAAGCTCATTTGATATTTCCTATCTGTATTTTCTTCTTAGTCTCATGAAAACATCACAAAACTGAGTGCCACAAATCCTGACAGCATGTGGTTGGTATTTCAGATGGTGGCTAGATTTCAAACACTCCAAGCTGCTCTACAAAGCCTCTTCTCACAAGCACAGTATCTACCTAGTCTCTAAGATTATACTTTCTCCCACCTTACCAGAGACTAGTAAGCTGTTTCCTTTTGGAGCTACTAATAAACAGGTCTTAATAGCAAACACATTTTGGAATAATCAGCGTGCCCATAATGATCCTTAGAGTTAACTTTCTTTTATGTAAACATTCAATGGAGGTGTAATGGCTGCTACTCAGTATCAATCATATATTGCAAGGCAGTACATATACAGATATTTATCACTTATAAATACACCATATGCCAAGCATAACCGTAGGATTTCAGGTGTTTAGGAAAATAAGAGGAAAGACTTACTAACTGAAGCTGGGGAATCCCACAATTCCACTCCAAAAGAAATGAGAACAGGGGAGTTAGGCGGTAGTGCAGCAGGTTAAGCACACGTGGCACAAAGTGCAAGGACCAGCTTAAGGATCCCGGTTCCAGCCCCCGGCTCCCTAACTGTAGGGGAGTCGCTTCACAGGCAGTGAAGCAGGTCTGCAGGTGTCTTTCTCTCCCCCTCTCAGTCTTCTCCCATCTCCATTTCTCTCTGTCCTATCCAACAACTACGACATCAATCCAACAACTACGACATCAACAACTACAACATCAACTACTACAACAACAACAACAACAACAACAACAAAAGAGAACAGGAACTCAGATGGATATCTGTACTTGAATGTTCAGAGTGGGATTACTCACAATAGCCAAAATGTGGAAACAAGCTAAATGTCCATCAAAAGATGAATGAATGAATGAATGAACAAGATGTAGTATATATAAATAATGGAATATTGTCTAGCCATAAAATAGTAAGGAATTTTGATACTTCCAACAACCTAGGTGGACTTAGGAAATTTTATACTAGGTAAAATAAACCAGATACAAAAGGACAAATACGTGGTCCAGGAGGTGGCACAGTAAATAAAGCATTGGACTCTCAAACCCAAGATCCAGAGTTCAATCCCTGGCAGCACATGTATCAGAGTGATGTCTTGTTCTTTTTCTCTTTCCTCCAATCTTTCTCATTAATAAATAAATAAAATAAAATAAATAGGACAAATACTGTATGTTCCACTTACATGATGTTTTGTGTATGTCTTAAAATTAGAAACAAGAAGTATATTAAAGGTTAACAGAAATTGGATGGAAGAGATAATAAAGTCATTCTTTAATAGATTTTCTGTTCAAGGTGAAGAAAGAAATCTGAAAATAATGGAGATGGCTGCAGTCTCTGAATATTCTTTTTTTTTTTTTTTTTTTTTAACCAGAGCACTGCTCAGCTCTGGCTTATGGTGGTACAAGGGATTGAACCTGGGACTTTGGAGCCTCAGGCATGAGAGTCTCTTTGCATAACCATTATGCTATATACTTCCACCCAAATATTCCTAAAGTCACCAAACTGCAAACTTACTAATGGGTAAAATGGCTAACTTTGTGGTATGTATAATTTTACACACACACACACACACACACACACACACACACACACACACACACACACACACACATATCAGGAACACTTCAAAAAGAAAGTGGCATCAAGCTAGATCTTAAGAGTCAGGAAATAGCTCACTTGGCAGAATGCACACACTTTACCATGCACTATGAGTCCTGGCACCACACAAAAGCACTATGGATGAAAATAGAGGAGCTCCGTGATGGTAGAGCCATGCTGTGGTGCCTCTCTTCTCTGTATCTATCTCTCTCCCTCTTTCTAAAGTAAGTTAATAAGGAAATTGGCCTAGGGAAAGCAGCTGAGCAATAGTTTTCCATATATGTCCTCACAATAAAAACTAGTTTATTTCCCAGTTAAAGGGTGGGAATGCTGGGGGGCGGGGAACTTGGTTGGAGTAGAACTAGAAGTTGTACTTGGACTGAAAGAAGTATACTTCATAAAAAACAACCATGTGTTTCCATGTGACAGTAACTCTCTTGTAAATCATTATTTCCCTCATAAAAAAAAAAAGAAATTGATGTCTCTTAAAATTAAGTAGAGTGCACATATTATAATGCACAAGGACCAGGGTTCAAGCCCCCAGGCCCTACCTGCAGAGTGGTGAAGCAGTGCTGCAGGTCTTTCTCTCTTACTCTCTATCTTCCCTTCCCTCTCAATTTCTCTGTCCTATTCAAAATAAATGAAAGTAAATAATAAAATATATTTTAAAATCTAGTGAAGATAAAATACGTTGACAATAATATATATATATATATATTTTTTTTTTTCCTCCTCCAGGGTTATTGCTGGGCTCGGTGCCTGCACCATGAATCCACCGCTCCTGGAGGCCAATTTCCCCCCCCCCCCCTTTTGTTGCCTTTGTTGTAGCTTCGTTGTGGTTATTATTATTGTCCTTGTTGACGCAATTCGTTGTTGAATAGGACAGAGAGAAATGGAGAGAGGAGGGGAAGACAGAGAAGGGGAGAGAAAGATAGACACCTGCAGACCTGCTTCACCGCCTGTGAAGCGACTCCCCTGCAGGTGGGGAGCCGGGGGCTCGAACCGGGATCCTTACGCCGGTCCCTGCGCTTTGCGCCACATGCACTTGACCCACTGCGCCACCGCCCGACCCCCGACAATAATATTTTTGTTGAAAGAGAGAGTAAGAGCAAGAGTATTTGGTTTGCAAGCAAATGCACGTGAGTTCACAGTGATGCTAATAACAGATAGAAATAGCACTCTGGCACACAGTGCTGAGGGTGGAGCTTGAGCTATGGACTTGGGAGCTATTTCACAGGCCCAGTTTTCAAAACCTCCAAGTGCTTCCCACTAAAAGACGAAGAATTTTAAAGTTGCGGTGGGGAAAGATAGCATAATGGTATGCAAAGAGACTCTCCTGCCTGAAGCACCAAGGTCTCAGATTCAATCCCCAACACCACCATAAGCCAGAGCTGAGCAGTGCCCTGTTAGAAAACAAAAAAAACCTACTTGGAGAACAATGACAGTGAAGATATACACACACACACACACACACACACACACACACACACACACACACACGCGAAAAAGAACCTTCCAGACTGTTTTGGTTGCACTTCCTCCTCTCTCCCTTCTGGAAGCTCTGGAATCCCAATGGGCCACTCAAAAGAGTCATCCAATTTCCGGTGAAATCAAGAAGCTGCTAGAAACTGGAACAACAAATTTACCTACAGAGCAGAAGCAGTTTGTGTTCTTTGCTTAGTTATCAACTGTCTTAGGCTTTACAATGCTCCACAGCTGCTTCAGAATTTATGCTAAATAAAAGAGCTATATGCTTGGAAACATCTGGCTTTACTCAAAAACCTACTAAGTCTATATGCTAAATGAGTTTTGCTAGCTTAAGAAAATCCAATCTGCTGTGCAATCAGCCATATCTATGGAAAACACAATAAAAAGGAACATATCTTCATTCAGTTTTTTTGGTTTGTTTTTTTTTTAGTATGTATTAATGAGACAAAAAGGAGAAAGAAACAGAGCATCACTCTAACATGTGATGCTGGGGATTGAACTCAAGACATCACACTTGATGCCACCTCCTGGATCACACTACTTTTTTTTTGTTTTATTTTAATTAAGTCACTCCATTGGGGTAACAAATTTACAAGTTATTATTACACATTTTCTTATCTCTCCATGATTAAGTGTCAGAATACCATACCCTCCACCAACATCGTCTTCTTCCACCATAAATACTGGGTTTTCAGCCCCCTCCTACCTCCCTGCTTTAGTCCTTGGATCTGCTGCAATAGAACCTGTGTTTTCCCTTTCTTTGTTTCTTAAATCCCACCTATGAGTGAGATCAAGTATTTGTCTTTCTCCTTCAGGCTTAACCTCTTCCTTCTTCATTTCAGTTTATAATGCCACCATCCTCTAAGTTACTCAGCTACATAATCTATGAGTTGACCCTTCCTTATCCACCCCTCCCTTACACTGTTCTGTCTCTTATCACTCTCTCCAATTCATAGTTTAACCTTCCATTCTGAAGAGCTAAAAACAAAGGCTCCTCTCTTTTAGCAATGATTCTCAAAGGTAGCAGTAGCAAAGGGTATAAAAATTTGGCAGCCATGGGCTAGTGTGATTTGAAAATGCTTCTCAGACTATAGTTCTAAGGCTCTTAATTTACAGGAGGAAGGTGCTTAGTACCTGATAATCATAGTCCACCTTTACATTAACACAGCAATCTCCTACATTATCACTCTATTAATGTTGTCTCCTATCCTGATATCTCAGCTCTGGCTGGTCTTTCCCTTGGGGCTCCCTCACTAAGACACAGGCATCATTTCCCTGTCAATGGCCTCCATATCTTATAAAGTTCACACTCTTCAGCAAGGACTGAAGCACTCACTCACAACTATCAACAACTATCCCAAGCTCCATGCACAATTTGATAGTGTGTGCTGAGCAAATGCTGCCCCCCCCCCCTACTTTCCCACCACAAGAGCTTTGCCAATAATGACTTTTCTTCTACCTCCTCCTGCTGAAATTTGGCTCATTCTCCCAGGTCCAGGTCAAGGACACTGTCCTTTCTCTTCTTGAGAAGCTTTCTCCTTTAACCCAGGCTAAAATCTTATCTCCTCCTCTATACTAATGTACATTAGCTGAATCCCCACTACTGCAGTTAGCACCTTCTCATGTGAATTATACATTATTTTCACACACACACACACACACAAAGCTCCCAGTGAGCAGTGATCACGTTTAGCTTTAATATCTCCCTTATGGTCGAGGGTAGTCTTACAAACAGAAAATGGCTGAATTCATTTGTCCATTTGCTCACTTGGTTAGCACTTAATGGGAGATCAATTACAACATGCCACGCTTCAACATCATTCAACCACATTTTCATTACACGCCAGGATAGCATGCCTTATTCCCAGGGCAGAGGCATGTTATGAAACTTTAAGGTGTGATCAGTCTTCCCACTTTACCAATGAGGAAGCCAAAGCTCTGCCCATACACACTAATAAAGAGGCAGAATAAGGCTCCATGCCCAAGTCTGTTCAGCGCTACAGATGTTTTTCTTACATGAGTTAAGAGTCCAAACAATGAGTTTCCTCTTAAAAAATGAAGTCTGACAACTTGTACCCATTCTTCACATCTAAGTTCAGTTACTGCCTCCTCTCTTTGACCTCCTAAATTTTTGTGCAGAGTTTCATCTTTGGCCCATTGTGTCCACTTGAATGAGTATTCAACTCCAGAATAGTTGTCCCAAGGAATTTTGGATAGAAACACCCTAGGAACTACCCATGCATGCAAATGCCCTATCCAAAGTTAAGAACAGGAACATAAACATTTACTGGGTTGTCAGAAAATTCATGATTTATTTGTCTATGTTTTTTTTTATATTTATTTTATTTATTTATTCCCTTTTGTTGCCCTTGTTGTTTTATTGTTGTAGTTATTATTTTTGTTGTTGTTGTTGGATAGGACAGAGAGAAATGGAGAGAGGAGGGGAAGACAGAGAGGAGGAGAGAAAGATAGACACCTGCAGACCTGCTTCACAGATTGTGAAGCGACTCCCCTGCAGGTGGGGAGCCGGGGTTCGAACCGGGATCCTTATGCCAGTCCTTGTGCTTTGCGCCACCTGCGCTTAACCCGCTGCGCTACAGCCCGACTCCCTTGTCTATGTTTTTTTTTAAAGCTTTTTAAAAATATTTATTTATTATTTATTCCCTTTTGTTGCCCTTGTTTTATTGTTGTAGTTATGATTGATATCGTTGTTGGATAGGACATAGAAAATGGAGAGAGGAGGGGAAGACAGAGAAGGGGTGAGAGACACCTACAGACCTGCTTCACCGATTGTGAAGTGACTCCCCTGCAGGTGGGGAGCTAGGGGCTCGAACTGGGATCCTTACGCCCATCCTTGCTCTTTGCGCCACCCGCTGCGCTACCACCGACTCCCATTTGTCTATGTTTTTCAATGTAAAAATGCGTCATGACTTTTTTGACAAAACCCAATGTAAGAATGACTTAGAGCACTTTTAGGTGTCACTTAATAATCTTCTTGCTTGGCTGAGTTTCATTTCTAGCCACCAAGCTGAGTGAGTGTGCTGTTAATGGTGGTACAAAGAGTAAGTAATGAGTTATTTAGGGGAAGCCCTCCCACCCATCTCACAATATCAGGTGTCACAATGTAAACCTCCCTTCCCTGCACCACCAGCAGGTTCCTGTGAAGGGGGGAGGGGAAAGGGGCTCAGGCCTGGGAACCCAAAATGCCTGAGTCATATTCTGACCTCCCCACCCATCCATGGCTCCTTAGTCTCTCAAGCTTTAGCAGAGGGTGCAAGTGGAACTTTCATGGCTGCCTGCCCACATGGTAAATCTATCCCTGGAACTTTTTCTTAGGCTGGGCAGGCATAGATAATGCCCCCAACTGCAACTGAAAACTGTTCAAAAGTGATTTTAATCTGAGGAGCAATAAGTAAATGATGGGTTTTATGTGCACCAACATGTACTTTAGGCCATAGAAAGTCTGCTGTTTCTAGCCAATTGCTTAAAGAAGAAACAAAGAGACTTTGTACAGGGACATTCCCTAGTCCTGGAATCATTTTACGTCTCTAAAAAGAAAAAGGATGAGAACAATCTACACTGAAGAAGGCATACATATTTCTCAAGAATCTGTAGCCTGTTCCCACAACTTTTGCAAAACCTTGAAAACTAAAGATAATACACTTCCTCTCAGTTACCAAACTCAATATTAAAACATAAACACAAGAGATCAGGGATTTACTCTCCAGATGTTTTATTGTGGTCTGGGAGGGAGTCAAAGCTGTCTCTCTCCCACAGGGAAGTAAAAAAAAAGATACCTAATTAAAAGTTTACAGTTGAATTACCTTAGAAAAGTGGCTCTTTCAACTTACTGCCACAAAGATGAGACTATTAGTTAAACTTTGTTATCTATGTCCCTGCTTTAAAAGCTTCTCAATTATCCCAATTTATGTTAACAATAATATTTAAGTTCTCATTAGGCCAATTCGCAACAGATATTCATTTTGAAAGGAGAATTGCAGTATTTTCCCATGTCATTTGTAAGAAAATTATGAATGCCTTACCTTGAAGGTCATTATGAGATGAGTAAAATGGAATTCTGCCTCCAAATCCAGTTGGATAGTTACATTTTCCACACCTATAGATTAAAAAAAAGGAAAGAGAAGGAAAAGAAGCGGTAAGGTAAGTAGGGAATGTTTTGAGACTATTGAAACTTAAATACAATTTGAGTCTCAGAAGCTGGGACTTTATTCTTAAGTTATCTTTGTGCTCCTCATAAAATTCTTTTTGCATTCTATTTGAAGTTAGAGTTAACATAACAACAATAAACTTTTGTCTTGATTTAAGCAGTAAAACACAAATCAGAATGATTCTTCTATTTTCTACAAATCACCCTGGAGTTCAACATATTGAATCTGTTCACTGAAACAAGACATCTTCCAGAATGTGTCTCCTTGCTGTCAAGAAAGATATCTTTGACTTAGAAAAAAGTGAAACATCTTCCCAGACTTCTAAAACCAAGCAGCTCTTAAAGTAGAGAGAAGGGGCACTTCCTGTGCACAGTAGGGGTTCAGATTCAGTCTGAAGCCCAGGGATAAAATCCTTTTCCAGCAGAAACACAAGTATTCCTTTTTCCTCTGCAAAGAAAATAAATAGGGGCTTACCACATAGGTTAGTTATACTCCAATTTGGAAAAACCCATTCCTGAAGGGGAAGCCTTTAGATGCATTTCTACAGCTGTAAAACAATGCTGAAGGGGGGGGGGGTCAAATAAATAAACTGGCCCAGAACAAATACTAACATCTTCCCTTTCAGGGGAAAGCCTGAACAAACAAATGAGCTTTTGCACCATGTCAATAGGGCTGAATAGGATGCTAGAATTCCAGGGATGGAAAAGCAACTCCTCCCCAATACTGCTAGGTCCTAAAGTCTGCATCTCTGGTAAAAGAGATATTTTCATGTTTTTTATACTTGAGAAGTATACTTCCTATACTTCTGGGGTCCATCAAAAGATATCTTGAATGGGGAAAGATAGGAATGTGTCAAAATGAATCACATCACACGCCAGTGTATTTTCAGGAATTCAGTAGGGCATATGAAATAAACTTTCCCTCTGGAAAACTGCCAAGTCAATTGGGGGGAAAAAGTGGTCACTGGAACGGATATGAGTTAGTTGGAATGCTAAAGAAAAACATACTCACCCTAGCAAACCTTATCTAACTCACTAAAAAGAACTGCATTGCAAATCTTCTCTGAGTATTTATTTTTGAGTGAAATGGTTAGCTAAGCAACTATATGTCTCTCATTTCCCAGGCTTTTAAAACCCTGCATTATTTGTTCAAAATTAAGAGGTAATGAAATAATGTAAAATACAAACAAGACTAGTACCACTTTGCAATATAAGAACATATGCTACAATGTGTGCCCAAGAGCACATTCCATTTTAGATTTGTAACCTGATTAAGCATTGCAGACTTTTTTTTCTTAATAAGAGAAGAAAAATGCAGAGAAAAGAAACAGGAACATTCTTCTCTGGTGTATTTGATTTCTGTCAGTCCTAGGAGGGAAAGTTAAAAGCAGCTGTATCTCCAAAGTCATTTTGGTACCTAAGCACTGAGCACTGATAAAGGATGCTTCCAAACAAAGCTCAACATGTGCAAAACACATAAAACAGATAAAAATCACGATTACAAAAAAACCTTTAACTGTGAACTATCAGACAAAGAGAGATAAGGGCTGGTAACAACTGGTCTGACTTTCTAAAGACTAAATTCCACCAGTCTAATCTCATCTAATGTCTGGTTAAAGACTGACAGAAAAGTCAAGCCCTTCTCTTTGAACAACACTTCTTTCTGGTATTTGGCTTCTCTTGTCCCATAAAGTTGTAGGAATTGATTAACTCCTATCGTAATCAAGAAAAACCTTCCTCTAGAAATGGCAGCAAAGATAAACTATTTTATCTACTTACAACAGGAATAGTCTTGATCTTAATGTTGAGGCATTGCTTTTTTAAAAGTCTATCTCTGTGGAAGAACAAAAGCACCCAGAAAATGCTTCTGATCCTTGTTTGTTATAAACTGTAGGCTGGGGGCCAGGTGGATGTGCACCTGGTTACAATACTCAAGGAAGGGGTTTCGAGCCCTCATCCCCACCTGCAAGAGGAAAGCTTTGCGAGTGGTGAAGCAGTTTTGCAAGTGTCTCTCTGTCTCTCGCCCTATTACTCCCTTCCCTCTTGATTTCTAACTGTCTCTATTCACAGTTCTATTATTAAATTTCCTCTAAGTGGAAGGTAGTAGTATCAGCAAGGAAGCATTTGGCTTCCTTTGGAGGTTGATCAAAATGAAACAAGCTGTATTTTATGGGAAATAGGGGCCTATGATAGCAAAGGACTTTCCCATAACCCTCCCCCCATTCACTGTCCTTAGCACATACACACTTTCTCAAAGGCCCTCCTTCTCCTTCAGAAAAGTAATAGGAAATTCTCATTTGCTATAACATGAAATACTGCTTTGTTACAGAAAATGCATGCTTCAGGAAGATCAGATTTTACTCCGAGAAGTCTATGATTAGAAGACAGAAACATCAAAAGTAATTACAAACACCCCAGAATGTATCAACCCTTTCAGGTGACCAATCACATTCCATGGAACTGGTTCCCACACCAACCACATACCATTTTCTGTGTCTCAAAAGATTTTTTTGTTGTTGTTGTTAACCAGAGCACTCCTCAGCTCTGGTGTATGGTGGTATGGGGGCTTGTACCTGGGAATTTGGAGCCTCAAGCATGGCTCTCTTTGGATAACTATTATGCTATCTACTCTACCCCCCTTACCTCCCCTCCCCCACACACATACCATTTTCTGATTGCCACCAAATCTTAAGGCGGTTTGGAGCAAATGTAGTGACAACATTTTCAATGAGATGACTGTCAGGATTTAGAGTATCATGATAAGGGTCTTGTGAATTGCATATGAAGCACTTTTTGTCCTCCTGAAAGAAAAATTAGTTTCATGAGTCTAGGTAGTAAACACTCACTCACTAACTCCCTCCCTCCCTCCTTCTCTCCTAAATGTAATTATCAAAGAAAGCTACTTGTCTCAAGAAAAAGAAATGTGAAGTCACTTAACTGGTGTGTCAGATACTTTTCACTTTTTAATTTATTAAATATGAAATACTTCTGAAATTTTTCCCTCTTGAGAATTCAAGGACAAAAGTAAAAGGCAGCTTTGTTTCCACAACTATTAATTTAATCATAGTGAAATTTCTAGACTTAAGCCTTAATCTCAATATATAGCTGAAGAAGCTTATGAAATGCGCAAGCTGTATTAATATTTCTGCTGACTCAAAGTAAACTGAAAATGAAAGAAAAAAAAAGATAATTCAATTGACCTGATTTTTTAAAACCTACATTAGGCAGAAAGCAAATACTGGGCAAAAATATTGAAGAGGTTTTGAAATGACAGAAGTAAATTTCTGGGTTGGGGAAACATCATAATGGTTATACAAAAGACTTATGCCAGAGGCTCTGAGGTCCCAAGTTCAATCCCTAGCACCACAATAAACCAGAGCTGAGCAGTGCTCTGGTCTTTCTCTCTGTCTTCTTCTCTGTATCTCTCTCCTTAAAATAAAATATTAAAGAATTAAAAAAAGAACTAAATTTAACTTCTAAAGTGCCCAAGCATTAAATCAGGGGTGACAACATGCAGTTAATGTATATAATCTACTCATACTGAGTTGGAGATACCAGGCAGTCTCACTGTTTAAGGAGCTATAAACTATGACCATCATTAAAAATGAAATAAACCTCAATTTGATTTAAGATATACTTTAATTACAGACTAGCTTTAAATCTCTCTTTTCATTTTCCTTCTCCCAAAAAACACTGCAGACACCCTGGCATCTTCTTCACAAAATGAACCTAAAGCTGAATTATATGGAAGCTCACAAATATATTACTTTTGTTGTTGTTGTTGTTATTCTTGTAAGGATAAATCAACTGATCATGTTTGTTTCTTTTTAAAGAGTTTATTGATTTATTAATGAGAAAAATAAGAGGAGAGAAAGAACCAGACACCACTCTGGTACATGTGATGCCGGAGATTGAACTGGTACCTCACGCTTCAGAGTCCAGTGCTTTATCCATTGTGCCACCTCCCAGACATCATATTTCAATATTTCTATTTTTGTAGTCAACTACTAGTTCCTACCTGTTTCTCAAAAGGATTTATAGAGTGATATGGTATACTAACCAAGAAAAGTAAAGACCATAAATCAGGAATCCAATTGGATACTGGACAAAATATGTTAAGCTAGTTTCCTCAATTTGTACACTGACTAAATTTTTAGAAAAGTGAATGTCCATTCTCTTTTTTTAGACTCAACTATCTGGGAAGATCACTTCATAATTTCATGACTAATAATATAAGCGTTTGGCTCTATTTGCTTTTAAAACAAAAAGTCCAAAAAAGAAAAAAAAAGTTCAGTTCTCATTCTAGTCAAACCTGGCTTTAGAATCTGATGATTCATCTGCAGGATGTCCTGGACTCTGAAGTAAACATGAGTATTATATTTTAGCTAAAATTTACATGCTAATATTAGACAAGGTAACATCAACTGCCCTCATTAATTTGTAGTCAAGGAAACTAACACTGGAGAACAATTACCAGAGCTTAAAGAAAAAAGTTAATTACAGCTTCCCTCCTAATCAGAAGGAAGCAGTCTAGACATCGCTGTATAAAACTGGAAGCAAATAAATGGAATCTACTTTACCACATTCCTTTGGTTTAATTTATAGGATTGCTAGAGTGGGTTCTCTTTGCTGAACTACACAAAACTCGGTACTATGCCACTCAGGCAAAGCATATAAGGTCACAAAGAACCAAAATTGGAACAATTTTAGCTTGGAACTTGTCCCACACTGAGAGCCTAACACACCTTTGCTTGCTTAGGCAGTAAGTGATTTCCTTTTTTCTTTTTAAGTCAGGGACAGGGGTTCTGACTTGGGAAGACTCTTTGTATTTTCTTTTAAAATTAGTGTTGACTTTAAAAATGTGACTTGTGTGGTCCGGGAGGTGGCACAGTGGCTAAGGCACTAGACTCTCAAGCATGAGGTCCTGAGTTCAATCCCCAGCAGCACATGTACAAGAGTGATGGCTGGTTCTTTCCCTCCTATCTTTCTCATGAATAAATAAATTCTTAAAAATAAATAAATAATGTGAGTTGTAAAGTCTAAAATGTGCATATACTTTTTAGAAGCAGATAACAGCCTGAAATTTCATTTTGGTCCTCTGCTATCAGGGTATCATAGCAACCAGGGTATTCTGAAAAAGGAAGCATCTGATCCTGATAAGTAATGGAGACAAAAAAGGCACCAAATGAGCCTCAGTGATTAGAGTAACCTTAAGACACCAAATGAGCCTCAGTGATTAGAGTTAAGGCATCTGTCATATTTATAGAAGTGAAATATTTGGAGAAAATTCAGGTGTGTGTGTGTGTGTGTGTGTGTGTGTGTGTGTGTGTGTGTGTGTATACACAAGCGTGCCTGTCTTTTATACATTTCCAAAGAAGAAAGATTAAAGAAAACTAGAAAGAAAAAAACACGTTAAGGCTGGAGCACCCAACTTCAGTTCAGTTGGCAGCCTCTTTCTAGACTGTGGCAGTGGAGATTGTGTCCGGTGGCTGCAGGAAATGTTTAGCGGATGCAACAGTACAAACTGAAAAGGAGCAAAGGGGTGAGCTACCAGCTTAATCCTGGGATTCCCAGGCCGGCTGCACTTTCTATCTGGAAAGATAGAAAGCTAACTGGGGCCTGGAATCTATCTGCCCTTAAGGTCAGGACTGGAGGCACGCAAAGAGCTTGCAACCCGCTCTGCCCTCACCTGGAGGTGGCTGACAATACAGTACGGCTCGGGCTTGTGCAGCCCGCACGTCGAGGTCACCGAGAGCTTCTTGGCTCGGCCGATGAGAAGGTCGCCAGTGGCCGGGTAGCAGCTGCCCTCCGCGCAGCCATAGCTGAACTCAGGCTCTTGAGCTTGGGCTCCGCACAGGGCTGAAGGGCGCAGGCGAGGGGAGAGGTGTGGGGGGGGGGGGGGTTGGGCACCAGATGGAGCAGCGGGAGAGCGAGAGGACCGAGCAGGGGAGGGGACACAGCAGATTGAATAGAAAGCAGAACGCACAGTAAAAAGAAAACAATGGAGAGATGTGCCAAGGAGGGCAGAGACATTAAGAGAAGGGTTCGGAGAGAAAGACACATCAGGTTTGTTCAGTCGCCAAAAGCATCACTCCCGGGAAACCCAAATCTTCTAGCTAATCCAGATCTGCCCAGGAGAGCAGTTCCCACCAGAAAAAAGGTGGATACGCAAACAGACCACCACTTCGACATGCCCGGGCGCAGGGAAACTTGAGGCCAGAAGCCGCTCATCCACGCGCGTGGGTGGGTGTGTGTACACCGCACACAGAATCCTTGGTGTTGAGAGTGAGCGCGCGTAGCAAATTATAGGCAGGGGGTTGGGGGCGCGTGAGTGTGTGCGGGCACGCGCGAAGGTCACAGGCGCTTGGCTGGAAGACGCCGATTTCCCGAGCCAGGGGCTAGGGGACAACCCCTCCTCTGGCTTCGTAGTAGCTGAAACACGCCATTCTTGGGAAGCTCCGCGTCCAGCTGTTTCTGGCGCCACCCGGGGGCAAACGGCGAAGACTAATTAAAGCCACATGGCTCCAATCTGTCCCCAGGACGAAGCCTGCGCTCAGCGCCAGCACTTTCCTAGGAAATGGACTCCTAGGAAGCCCACGGCGGCGAGCCCCTCCACCCCGGGCTGTCCACCTCCTGCAGTGGAGAGCCCCCGCGTGAACAGACCGTAGGGGCAAAGCGGGGAGCGCACAGAGGTTGGAACCCAAGGCGCAGAGCCTGGGGATGCGGCTACGCGGTGAGCCTGGCGCACGGTGAGCCTGGCGCACGGTCCTCGGCCGCCACCGAGGGCGCTGACGCTTAATCCCAGAGAATAATTTCCACCCTGGTCCCGATCCCCCAGGCTCTCTGTCGAAGCTGATTTAGGGTTTCCCTCCCCTACATGCCAACGCACCTCCCTCATCCCCCGGGTGCCTCGGAATTACCTAAGAAACTGAAAGCGAGCACCTGCAGCAGTTCCATGTCTGTCCCTGCAGCCGAGAGGACACGGCAGAAGAGGGGGAACACACCCGCCAAGCAGCCGGATCTTTTCCCCCCGTCTTCCTTTCTGGAGAGGTGGAGAGAGGAAAGAAAAAAAAAAAAGCAAATAATCAGAGAGAGGAGAGAGGCCCTTCCATTTCCTGCCGCTCCCACGGAAGCAGGGAGTGGGGAGGGGGAAAGTCGCGCAGCCACTTTGTTCTCCTACCCGGAGCGACGAGCGCTCTCGCCGCTGCCTGCAGCCCCCGGAGCCCAAAGAAGGGAATTAGAAAGTTTAGCCCAGGGAGGAACCCCGGGAGGCGTCTCTGCTCATGCGCACACAGGGAGTAGGGGCCGAGGGGGCGGGCGACGGGAGGCCACAACTTGGCCAGGAGGGGTGTCCCACCCACCCGGGGCGCTTCTTTTGTTTTAGAGCTGAGTCTGTTGGCCTCGGTGGAGTTTAGCTCTTTAGTTCCCGGCTGGACTCTGGGGGCTGGGGGCTTCGAACGCGACGGGGTGTGGGTCTCCTGCGGTGCGTGGGGAGGGGGTCTTGGGGGTGGTGTGGGTAGGGGTATCTCCGAGGTAGGTGGGCAGATCGCCTAAGTGAGGGGGCTGGTCCAGATCTACCGCGCACTCCTGCATTTACATTTGTTAGGAGTGAGTCAGGAAAAGGTGCCCCAGGCTACAACTCTCTACCCTAGGCTTGGAGGCGGTTGGATAATTAACCCTTTAGAAAGAGGGTCGGCAGGCTAGCTCACCTGGACTGCGCCTGCTTTGAGGTGGGCGCAACCCAGGTTCCAGCCAGCTGCACTGGGAGGCAGCGTCAGTGCTGTGGTGAAACCTTTCTCATGTCTCTCTCTATTTGGAAAAGTGATGAAACCCCAAAGATAAATAAATTAATAAACAAACAAATAAGTAACAAAAAGAGGGTCTACCTGTCAGGTTTGTTTCAGAGAAAGAAGCAAACACTTGGGGACCACTGAGCGTCTGTGATGCCTTCGTGTCAGGGAAGGAAACTTATTACTACTCTCTTTGCTCATTCTTTGGTTATTCAAGCGCTGTCTTCTAGTCTTTGCCTCCCAGGTCGCTTTACCATAGAACTACCCATCCATATTTTACTTTTTAAATTTTATTTTCTTAGTACATAGAAAGAATGGGGAGATCGGGAGGGAGAGAGAAAGAGAGACACCTGCAGCACTGTGACACTGCTCTTGGAGCTTCCCTTCGGGGCTTGAACAGGGGGTCCTCTCGCTTTACAACATGTGCACTCTTACCGGGAGCAACGCCCAGCCAGCTGGCCCCATATGTATATATTTGATTCTCTACCTAAATCCCGAGGATCACTCTAGTTCGGGTAATTTCTCTAAGGATGCTATTATTTGCGACTCCCGTTTCTCATTTCGCCGTTGAAATGAGGGTTGAATCAATCTGGTATTCTTTTCTGAAACATACATGCCCACAAAACACCTCAGCCTTTCTAGAAAGTACGTGATATACTGGGTGGTGGGGTGGGAAGGGAAGGACGGGAGTGGAGTGGGTAAAAAGATAACTGGTGGTAGTATCTACCCACCACCCTTTTTTCTGTGAATTCGCCCAATTCTGCTGCCTTAGCAATGAACGGAGTCAAAGGTTGGACTAAACCTTTAGTTCTGCTCTAGGCAAAAGTGCCCAGAATGAGGGAAATACAGTTGTTAGTCCAGTCCAGAGATTTTGCTTGCTTTTTAATCACTCACCCCAGGGAGAAGAGTTTAAGTGGCTAGTTGGTCAGTTTTTAACTTAGCTCAATGAGAAAATGTGCAGAGAAGTTTAATCATTAGACCAGAGAGTAAGCTGCCTGATGAGTTCATAATATAAACATCCTTTCTGCTGAGAGAGGCAGGGGCCTCAGGTCCTGGTGATGAATTATTCACCAAATCAGCACTTGCCCTGCTACAGTATGGGGAGACTTTGCCTCAGATGCTCAGGATCCTTGATGCTGGCTGGACTGCCCCAAGTGCACCCAGAAGCTGGCACTATTGTGAGAACTTAATTAATATTACAAAGAAGGGTCTTCAGGGCTTAATTAAAAGAGGAGTATTAAAAGACAAATATTTGTCCCTTGTGGAACTTTTTTCTTTAATTTTTTTTAAAAATATTATTATCTTTATGTATTGGATAGAGACAGCCAGAAATCAAGAGGGAGGGGGTGATAGAAAAGGAGAGAGACAGAGAGACACCTGCAGCCTTGCTTCACCACTCATAAAGCTTTCCCCCTGCAGATGGGGACGGGGGGGGGGGGGGGGGGGGAGGGTTGAACCTGGGTCCTTGCGCATTGTAATACATGCACTCAACCAGGTGTGCCACCACCCAGCCCCCCTTGTGGAACTTTTAATACCCTGAACCAATTTTGCTTATCCAATTTTTCATCCATACAAATTGCAAGTCTCCCTTAATTTTTCTCTTTCCTGAGACTTGCCACTGCTCTCAAAGCCACCTCCCTGCTACCTGGCAATTACACCTGCTTCTACTCAGTGTTCCCTCCTAGGGCATGAAGAGTAACTCACCGTTAGCAGCATGGGATGTAGTACAGTGGCTGGAATGTTGCATTTGAGAACATGAGGTCCTGAGTTGATCCCTGGCATCACATGTGCCAGAGTAATGTTGTGGTCCTCTTTTTTTTTTTTTTTAAAGAGTTACTCACCTTCAAAGTCCCACTATTCCTGTGGTCACCTACCCTTTGTAGTAAGTTTAATACTACTAAGAAAATTATATATTTGTGTGTATGTGCAGAGAGGATGTCTTTAACACTCACCTAGCCAACAGTCCACTTGTGAGGCTATTTGTCTCCATCCCCATCTATATCTTTTGACCCTTTCGAAACATGTTCCTTCCTCTTACTTTCTTCTTCTTCTAGCGTTTGCCCTTCTTCCGCAGCCAGTCAACAGCATCAGGTTGAGCCTGATGTAAAGTTTCGAGACCTCCTTTGAATCTGGAGAGGTGGCAGTCATTGACTATGTGGGTCATAGTCTGTCTGTAGCCGCAGGGGCAGTTCGGGTCATCTCTGGCTCCCCAGCGATGGAACATAGCGGCGCACTGGCCATGGCCTGTTGGATAGCGATTGAGGAGGGACCAATCATAGCGTGCTAGGTCAAAGACAGGTTGACGCTTGCAGGGGTCTATGATGAGGTGTTTGTTCTTTACCTCAGCTGACTGCCAACTCTGTTTCCAAGAGACTGGAACAGAGAAGTTCAGTGTAGGCATAGGGGACCAGAACAATGCTCTCTCACACATAGACTCTCTTAACTTCCCCAACTTATGGAAAACAAACCCACCTTTATTCTATACTCCCTCAACTTTATTCCTCTCCTCCTATTGACTTCCTACCCCTAGTTTCTGAAAGGCTAGTTTGCATGTTGTCTCTTCCTCCTTTTTTCTTCATCACATCTCCACCACTGGTCTCAGTAAGGGCCACAATGTACTAGTTATCAATTGCAGTGGAAAATTTCACAGTGTTAGTATGGTCTGTAGCATATGCTACAGCTGGCCACATCTCCTCTCTCCTTGATGTACAGGACACAATAGCAACCACCATTTTCCCCACAGGATTCTGACTCCTCTTCTCCCACTCCATTACTCTTCTCCAGTCTCTTAAACAGTGGCAGTCCCAATGGTTCTGTTTCCAGTATTTTTTCCCCCTCTATATACTTTAACCCACATTCAAGGTTTCCACCACCTTGACCTTTGTAAACACCTCTTCCCTGCCCCTTCTTCCCCAACACACACACATACACACACACACACACACACACACACACACACACACACACACACACACTTCTCTAGTTGATACATTGCTTGAAATTTACATTCACTTACTAACAGTCCATTGACTGTTTCTATTTCTATGCTCTAGAAGTGCTTGTGTTGAAGACTGAGCTCTTGGGAACACTGGTGCACCAGTTGAGTGCACACATTACTATGTACAAGTACCTGGGTTCAGGCCCCCAGTCTCCACCTGCAGGGTGGAAGCTTCATGAGCAGTGAAGCTGTGCTGCCAGGTATCTCTCTTCTGCTCTCCCTCTATCTCCCACCCACTTTTCACTTTCTCTGCCCTATCAAAACAAATAAATAAATATTAAACAAAAGTGAACTTGTGTCTCTACCACCCCTCAGAAAATGAAATTCTTTCTTCTGTTTATAATTTCAGCTATTTAAACCAAAATTTACCCTTTTTACCTCAAGGGAGAAAGCTGGAAACAAGATTGACTATATGAATTGCAAGATGAAGAACATAATGGAAATGAGCTTGTGAGGTCCTTCTTATTCAAAAACAAAAGTTAAGATGGTGACAGTGGGATATTAAGCCAAGCTGAGACCCCTCTGAGTGAGAGGTCCTGTGAGAGGATACATATTTGACAGCTATGAACTAGCCCAGCTTAGATATCATACTGGGCATCTCTCTCTTTTTTCACATCTTCCCACTCCATCACCAGATCCTGACATTTCTGCTTTACTGACTACTAAGTAGCATCATGTCCCCATTACTCCAAGTCATTGTCCACCCTTATTTCAGTTTCTTCCTCAGGCACCATCAGAATGCTTGAAAGAGTTCCCTTGCTGGTGTTCTTATTTCCAAACTCTTTCCTCCTCTAGTTTAGTCTTCCATAACACTGCCAGAAAGATTTTTCAGAGCTCAACTTTGATCATATCACACTCCCCATCCAAAGAACTTCAGTGACTTCCCTCTGCCACTGTAAGTCTCCTGAAGCAATTTGCTTTTTTTTTTTTTTTTTTTGTAGTTTCACTTCTTTATCTCTTTTATGTGGGTCTTTCTTAACCTCACAAACTTAATGAATTATCACATATTTGTGTATCCTCCGTTAAAATGACTTCCTTTTCTTTCTCTTGCCATCTCCAGCTCCTCCACCTTTGTCTTACAAAAGCCTGTTAACACCATAAATGACACAATGCCATAGCTATTTGTTTATGTCCTTATCTCCTCCAACACAGTAAGACAAGGACAAGTATTGTGTAATGTTCATTTGTGCATAAACATTGTCTAGTGTGACATGGAGCTCATGATAGGGGTTCAATAAATATTGCTTGAAAGCTTCTTGTTTTACAAGCTTCCTTAAATGTCCACTTTTTACCTAATGTGAATTTCTTTCCAGTTGAGGAGAAAAAGATACTACACTTAGTTTATTTTAAGAATACTTCTAAATTTCACTCATGAACAAGTTATCCCTCTCTGTTAGATTTCTTACAGCTTCCTCTGACTACTGAAAATGTTACAATTGAGGGAAGATTGCTGTTAAAGCCTGTTGAGGTATAGCTAGGTAGGTGACTTAACTGGTAGAGCCAGGAACTTACATGTCTGAGGTTCCTAGTTCAATTCCCAGTGTTGCACATACTGGAGTTGTGCTCTGGTTTCTTGCTCTCTTTCTCATGGAAAACTCTCTCTTTGTCTATATGAAATTGCTATTTTTAAAACCCTGTTGAGACTCAACTCATGCCCATAAGACCCTCTAGTTCTATATGGTACCTGGCATTACCTGCTCAGTTTTAGATGATTATTATTACAGCCTTGGCTGAATGACAGGTAGGATTACAAATTATTGGTGGTTCCACCTCAAGAATATATGACACTTTCCCAAAGCATTTGTTATTTTTGAGGAAAAAAAAAAAAAAAGAAAAAGGACTACTTCCAAAGTCACCTTTACAGTCTTCAATTGTCACCTATGTTTGTTTTTACCAGAGCTCTGCCCACCCCTGATTTATGGTGTTGTGGGGGGATTAAACCTGAGACTTTGGAGCCTCAAGCATGAGTTATTTTTATTTTTTTACCAGAACATTGTTCAGCTGTGGCTTATGGTGGTGCTGAGCACTGAAACTGAGGCTTCAGAGCATATGGGATAGTAAATTCCTTTATGCTGGAGGGTTGGGGGAGGAGTTTGAGGTTCTGGTGCATGGTGGTAGAAAAGGACACAGGTTGGGAGTAAAAATGTTTTGCAGACACCAATCAGGGTCAGGTGAGAAATTGTACCCATATGTCAATGACTGTACAATAAGCCATTACCCCCCTAATAACATGATAAAATGTCTTGCATAATTATTATGCTATGTCCCCAAACCACGTGTCTCACTTTAAGTCATGGATTGACAGTGAAGCAAGGTCTTCCTATTCTTTTTTTTTTTTTTAATATTTATTTATTCCCTTTTTTGGCCCTTTTTTTATGGCTGTAGTTATTATTGATATTGTTGTTGTTGGATAGGACAGAGAGAGAAGGGGAAGACAAAGAGGGGGAGAGAAAGACAGACACCTGCAGACCCGCTTCACCATTTATGAAGCAACTACCCTGCAGGTGGGGAGCTGGGGACTAGAACAGAGAACCTTGTCGGTCCTTGCGCTTTGCGTGACCTGCACTTAACCACTACACTACCACCCAACTCCCAAGGTCTTCCTATTCTATGCTTTAATTCCTAGACCCTAAATCCTTACTTTAAGCCACATTGTTTCTCAGGAAAAATATTAAAATCTCACTGTTTTGAAAATTTGATTTATGTGCACTTTGCAAAATTCACTACTGAGCTAGAATACTTCAGTGACCAGTAAAATTCAGGTAAATGTCACATAGCACTTTTTTTTCCTTCTTTATCTTTATTTATCTATTGGATAGAGACAGTCAGACATCAAGAGGGAAGGGAGTGGGTAGAGAGGGAGAGAGAATGAGAGACACTTGCAACACGGCTTCACCACTTGCAAAGCTTTCCCCCTATAACTGGGGACGGGAGGCTCGAACCTATGTCCTTGCACATTGTAATGTGCACTCAACCAGGTGTGCCACCACTCATCCCCTCAGATAGCATTTTCTACAAACCTTTTTTCCCACACTCCTTTAGCCAATCATTTTTTTTCTGGACATGTATGATGAGTGTGTAACAAACCTTTGTTGTTTTTCACCTGAAATTCGAGAAGGTTTTTTTAAAAATTAGAAGTGTGTAAGGATCCCAGTTCAATCCCTCAGCTCCCCACCTGCAGGGGGGTTGTTTCACAAGTGGTAGAGCAGGTTTGCAGGTGTCTATCTTTCTGTCTCTCTCTCTGTCTTCCCCTCCTCTCTCAATTTCTCTCTGTCCTATCCAACAATGATGACAGCAATAACAACAATGATAAAGCAACAAGGGCAACAAAAGGAAAAAAAATGACCTCCAGGAGCAGTGGATTTGTAATGTAGGCACTGAGCCCCAATAATAACCCTGGAGGAAAAAAAAAATCAGTAGAAAAAAAAAAAGTGTAACTTAATTTATCCTGACTCTTAAAAATGTTCAATTTATCAACAGTCTTAAAATTGCTCATCTGTTTATTCTTCAGTATCTCAAAAGAAATGTAAAAAATTAGAGCATACCCAGTCTATATTTGAATTTTTAAATATAGTCAGCAAAAAGGCATAAGGCCTAATCAATCCTCTTGTTAAGCTTTCTGCAAGTCTTCAAACTATTGCATTTCCTCCCAAATATGACTAAAGATAATTTAGATCCAGTAGGAGATAAAGTGACATTTTTCTTTCCACTACTTACACTCTTGAATTCCAAACTTTTAAAAAATTTCTTTATTGGGGAATTAATGTTTTACATTTGAAAGTAATACAGTAGTTTGTACATGCATAACATTTCCCAGTTTTCCATATAACAATACAATACAAGCCCCACTAGGTCCTCTGTCATCCTTCTTGGATCTGTATTATCCCCACCCACCCACCCCAGAGTCTTTTACTTTGGTGCAATACGCCAATCAAACTTTTTGTTTTTTAAGTTCTAATGTATATTTAACAAGAGTGCTACAGAAACACCCTCAAAGGGAACTTTCCTCACTTAGTTCACTATTTGTGGATTTCAGCTTCTGGTTGTTAACCTGGTGCTCTAAAGTTGAATACAAAGAGATTAACATTCAGAGATTACTATTAGTGAGACTGGGAAAACTATTTTATTTCAGTTAAGTTTATTTTTTAAATTACCTTTATTTGTTGGATAGAGACAGTCAAAAATCAAGAGGGGAGAGGGAGCTAGAGAGGGAGACAGAGAGACCTACCTGCAAAACTTCATCACTTGCCAAATTTTCCCCCTGCAGGTGGGAACTGGATGCTCAAACCTGGCTCCTTTCACATTGTAACATGTGCACTCAACCAAGTGTGCCACCACCCAGCCCCAACACTGTTCATTTCTTGACCATCTGCAGGGGAGACCCTTCACAAGTGGTGAAGCAGGTCTGCAGGTATCTATCTTTCTCTTCTTCTTGATCTAGCCCTCCTCTCTCAATTTCTCCGTCCTAGGCAAGAAAAAATTGAAGAAAAAAAAAAGGCTGCCGGGAGTAGTTTTTTGTAATGCTAGCACAAAGCCCCAGTGATAACACTGGTGGCAATAAAAACAAACAAATATTTCTTTCCTTTTATTTTATTTTGAGCCCCCGCTTCTCCACCTGCAGGGGGGACACGTCACAATCAGTGAAGCAGGTCTGCAGGTGCCTATCTTTTTCTCTTCCTCTCTGTCCCCTCCTCCCCTCTCAATCTCTCTCTGTTTTATCCAATGAAATGGAGAAAATGGCCACCAGGAGCAGTGGATTCATAGTGCCAGCACTGAGCCCCAGTGATAACCCTGGAGGCAAACAAACAAACAAACAAACAAAATGCTACAATGAGAAGACCACACTTAATTCTAAGGGATAACAGTTCACCATACCATTGTTGTCACTGGTTGGTGTATGTTTTTTTTTGATCAGGTTTCTCCTAATGTCAGTCTACAAATCCATGGGCTTACTTTCACTGTATGCTGCTCATAAAGCCAATTTTTCAATCAAGACACAAAAGGCATAGAACATCTTCGCATCAGTGCATGAAGCTGTCAAGACCCTCAGTAACTTTGGTCTGGCTTAACACAGGATTAAACTGGCATCAACCTGGGCCCAACTGGATATGAACTGTCAGTGGCAGTGGCAGTCCACCCCTGACTGCTGTTTCTGTAACTTCACTCAGATTCCTAAGAGAGTTTGCTTGGCTTTTGTTCATATAGCTATCTAAAACCATTGGTTCCAACTGGTGAGATAGGTCATTAGTAGAGCTCAGGACTTGCATGCATGAGGTCCCAGGTTCAACCCCCAGCTTTGCATATGTCAGAGCTGAGTGGTGCCCCAGGCCTTCACTCTCATAAAAATACGTAAATCTTTTTAGAAAATTTTTAAGTAAATAAATAAACCCAATGGTCCCAGAGGGCTATACTCTGCAAAATTGTTATTTCCTTAGAAAAGGGGTCTTCTTCCATTCTCTGAAGGGAGGTTGGATAACATACTCTACCTACCACCCAAGGATGATGTTCCTGAAATTAGTGCAGCCTGGAATGTTCCTAGCCGTGACCACAGAATGTGAGCTCCAACCTACAGGGATGCAGAGGTTATATAGGCTCCTGTGCTGACTATGGGCCCCAGGTCAAATCTATGGGGCTTACAATTAACAATATTTATATACTTTTCCCATATTTGGGAGCTACTATCTTCTTTGATCAAGCTTTCTAGTCCTTTTTCCAACTATAACACCATCTGCCCAGACAATAACTTGGGTCCACCTGCATATTAGATATCAGGCTCAGGCAAACACTAGTAAGGTAATGGGCCCTTTGGAATATACCTAAAACAGACCTACTAGCTTTTTCTGAAACAAAGACCCCAAATCTTCATCTGCAATATTCTTGCCTTTAGGTTCAACTTGTTCTGCCTTATAGCTTCACTCTTTTTCAGCCACCAGGTTCCAGACACTATCAAGATGCCAACCTGACTTCCCTGGGCAGATGACCCCACCAATGTGTCTTGGAGCCCCACCTCCCCAGATCCCTACCCAAGTAGGGAAAGAGGAGACAGGCTGGGAGCATGGATCAACCTGTCAGTGCTCATGTTCAGAAGGGAAGCAGTTAGAGAAGCCAGACCTCCCACCTTCTTCACCCCATAATGATCCTGGGTCCATACTCCTAGAGGGATAAAGAATAGGAAAGCTATCAAGGGAGGGGGTTGGAGTTCTGGTGGTGGGAATTATATGGATTTGTACCCCTCTTATCCTATGGTCTTGTCAATACTTCCATTTTATAAATAAATACTAAGAATAGAAAGAAAGAGAGAGAGAAAGGAAGAAATAAAAAGAGAGAGAGAAAAGAAAGAAAGAAAGAAAGAAAGAAAGAAAGAAAGAAAGAAAGAGAGAAAGAAAGAGAGAAAGAAACAAAGAAAAGGGGCCTTCTGGGTGGTGGGTAGACAGCATACTGGTTATGCAGAGACTTTCATGCCTGAGGCTCCAAATCCTTTGCCTTTTAAAATACAGATTCTCTCTTTCTTCACGTGAAAGGTCAAATTCAGCTCCCAGTGAGTTCCAGTATTCCTCTCACATCTCCTTGGGTTTCTAGTCCTATGTGTGCCTTGTAGAAGGTACTCAGAAGATGCCTAATAAATGAAAAATTGCTTTTTAGCTATGCTATATTTTGTATCTAGTAACATTCAGGCAATAGCTGTGTAGCAGTCTTGAAGTAATAGCCTAATCTGCTCTCTTGTTACAAATATCTCATTATTCTTGGCTGTTAATTATTACCTAGGGTGATCCAGGATGGTGGATTTAATTAGCAAGTTAAATGCTCTGCTACTACTCAAGGTTTGTACCTAATTTTCAATCCAACATTTTACCATGGGAAGATGGAAATTTTGATATGAGCACATTTCCTAAGTGATAGATCTCCTAGTAGAAGTCATCCCTCCTCCCAAAGAGCCAGCAGTCTTGCATCACCTCCTTCCACCATAATGCCCTTGGCCGGCTAGGGAAATTAACTCTACATCTGCAGTTCTTCTAAAAGAACAAGCCTGCTCTTCTGGAAATAAAGTGTTTCATTATGGCTGCTGTGCTTGCTTCTGCCAAGGTTGCTAATCAGATTTGTGAAGGCCAGCCCACCCAGAGTAAAGTGGCTATGTTTTTTTTTATCACATCAGAAACAAGTCAGCACTAGGTCTCCCGCCAAGAGAAGGTGCTGCCTAGTGTGTGTGGGGGGTGTTTGCTACACAAAGAAACAAGTTTGCTCTTTTCAAGTCTATTAACCTCCATTCTAGCAAAGAACTGTGCCTAAATGATTTCTTAGTGATTCATCTGGAAATCATGGAATATAGGGTTCACAAGTCAATCATCTGCTCAGAGGACCTTTTAATCCAAGTAGTTGTGATCATCACAATTTGGTTGACCTTTGATTTTGAGAACTCTTGCTAGCTACTTAGTGCCTTAAACCTTAGTAGTAACATTCTTTAAATTTATTTCTTTCCTTTTTTTGCAGAGCTTAAGCCTTTCATATGCAGTTTTCCTACTACTAGGCTAAGTTTCATAGATAGATAGATAGATAGATAGGTAGATAGATAGATAGATAGATAGGCAGATACAATAGCACTAAAGCTTTTCCTGATGCCTTGGCACTCATGTGTGGTGTCAGGGTCTTTTTTTTTTTTTTTTTTTTTTTTTTTTTTTACAAAACCATAGGGTAGGAGGGGTACAACTCCACACAATTCCCACCGCCCAGTCTCCATATCCCACCCCCTCCCCCGATAGCTTTCCCATTCTCTATCCCTCTGGGAGCATGGACCCAGGGTCATTGAGGGTTGCAGAAGGTAGAAGGTCTGGCTTCTGTAATTGCTTCCTCGCTGAACATGGGCGTTGACTGGTCGGTCCATACTCCCAGTCTGCCTCTCTCTTTCCCTAGTAGGATGGGTCTCTGGGGAAGCTGAGCTCCAGGACTCATTGGTGGTGTCTTCAATCCAGGGAAGTCTGGCCGGCATCCTGATGAGTGTCAGGGTCTTAATATGGGCTGTTCATGTAGCAAGGCACCCATCCTACTCCATGTGCTGTCACTCTTTAACATATTTTTGTTGTCACCATTCTGGGCATTTTCAGATACAGACAGACAGACAGAGAAATTGAGATAGAGGGGGACTGGGCAGTGGTGCTCCTAGTTAAGCGCACATAGTACAATGCACAAGGACCCATGAAAGAATACAGGTTCAAGCCCATGCTTCCTCACCAAGGGCACCACCTCATGGACATTGCCTCAAGGGAGTTGAAGCACGTCTGCAGGTGTTTATCCTTCTCTCCCCCTCTCTATCTCTCCCTCCTCTCTAAATTTCTTTCTGCTCTAGCCAATAAAAATGGGGAAAAAAAATAAAAGGCCACCAGAAGCAGTGGATTTCGTAGTGCCAGCACCGAGCCCCAGGTAACCCTGGAGGCCAAAAACAGATTGAGATAGGCACTGTAGTAAGGTGAGGAGCAGTTTTGAGACTGGATTCACACACAGCAAAGCAGGCACACTGTCTAACTGAGCCACTAGATCTTTTTACATTTTTGAGCAGCTGCTATGTGCTAAGTATTGGTATGTACTGGTAATGTATTATAATCTATGTTTAAAGAAGTCTGGGATTATTTTTTTTCTCTTCAACAAAAACACTGCTCAGCTCTGGTTTTATGGTGGTATAGGGGATAGAACCTGGGACTTTGGAGCCTCAGGCATGAGAAATTCTTTGCATAACCATTATGCTATCTACTCTGCCCTCTGGGATTATATTAAGTGGATACACTATTAGTTAAAAGTCAACAAGAGTTAACATCTAAAATAAAGGAAGAACATTACAATTTTCTGTTTCTATAAATTTACATATAAATGACATGAATAAACAACAATCGGATTCAAAAGAGAGGTGAGGATTAAAGGGACCTTTTTATTCATTTTTGGCATATATTTAAAAAAAAACATATGTTTATGAAAGGAAAAGAGAAGAGGGGAAGGGAAGGGAGGGGAGAGGACGGGAGGGGAGGACTCCAGAGCATCTGTTTGGCACATGCAATGCCAGTGCTTGAACTCTAGACTTCATGCTTCAAAGTTCAATACTTTAGTCATTATACCACTTTCTGGACTGTCACATATATATTTTTAACACTAGGAGAATATATTTTTATTAGTGATTTAATATTGATTTACAAAATTATGAGACAACCGGGGTATAAATCTATACTTTTCCTACCACCAGAGTTCCACATCCCTATTCCCTCCATTGGAAACTGTCGTAGTTTTCCCAAGGTTACTGATCTGTGTTGACTATTATTTCTGTATCTATCTATATCTACATTTTTTTTTTTGCCCATTTTTTCCCCTATGGTCCAGTCTTCTTTTCCTTGCTAAGTTACATCTACACCTACTACTAGTTCTGACTTTCCTTCCTTTTTTTCCCTCTTCTTTCTCAGTAACCTGATAGACCTCATAGCCCTCTAGTCATCTTCCCCTAACATTTATAGGAGAAATTCTTCTTCTAGCGTTTGCCCTTCTTCCGTAGCCAGTCAACAGCGTCAGGTTGAGCCTGATGTAAAGTTTCAAGATCTCCTTTGAATCTGGAGAGGTGGCAGTCATTGACTATGTGGGTCATAGTCTGTGTGTAGATGCAGGGGCAGTTCGGGTCGTCTCTGGCTCCCCAGCGATGGAACATAGCGGCGCACCGGCCATGGCCTGTTCGATAGCGATTGAGGAGGGCCCAATCATGACGTGCTAGGTCAAAGCCGGGTTGACGCTTGCAGGGGTCTGTGATGAGGTGTTTGTTCTTTACCTCAGCTGACTGCCAGCTCTGTTTCCAAGAGACTGGAACAGAGAAGTTCAGTGGAGAAATATAGATATATAATTAAAAACAAACACATAATTTCTAACCCAAAGTTATTTATTTATTTATTTCAATGCTGATACTTTGAATAAAGCACACTAAGGCTGGGTTCTTTAAATGCAAAGTCTAAGACCTGTAGAATTAAAGTACATTGTTTACTCCTAGTCACTAAATGAATTTACTTTACAAATGTACATGGCCAAGTTCTTCTTTTTCCTCCTCCTCCTCCTCCTCCTTCTCCTTCTTCTTTTTCTTCACCACTTCTGAAGTGACCCACCTCCAGAGCCTTGAACCAGGATCTTTTTGTGGGTCCTTGTGCTTCATACTATGTGCACTTAATCTGGTGTGCCACTGTCTTCGTGATCATGGTATCTCCCCTGCCAGGTAAGTATGTGTGCCACTGTCTTAACCTGGTGTGTCACTGTCAAGTTCTTAACAAAATTGACCACTGTAAGTCATTTAGCCTGGGAATGAGGATGGGAGAGGCTTAGTTTCCCCATTTGTAAAACAAAAAACAGTACAAAGTTCAGGTGCTTTAGCACAGCATTTAGTCTCTTTGAAATCAGGCCCCTATGTAATCTCCGCATTTTCAACCTATCAGCCTCCCTCCCACACCCCACCCAGTGAGCCCTTTCTTGAAACTTAAATGCTGTCTTTTGGCTTACAGTTTTTTTCTGCCTGGAATACCTCTCCCTCTTCTCTGCCAAGGCAATTTCTCCTTGTGTTCCAAGTCCAGCTCTGATGACATTTCACATGTGGAATCCTCTCACTTTGGACATCTGCCTGTTGGATGAGGTCTTTCTATTCAATAGACTGTTTTACAACAAATGTGTCACACACAAGGTCAACCATTATGCCTCTCAGAAACACTGCTGTATCTCTAGTATCAGCATAACACAGAATATCAGATATACAGAAATATTATTCACCAAATAAGTAGTCAGTGTATGAAAGTAACTGGTTTGCTGTATTGGAGTACCTAGAGAGCACCTTAAACTTCCCACAGTGAACACAAGCCCATCAGATATTTGTCAGACGCCTTCATTCAATAAATGTTTGGATGAATGCCCACTATGCTTTCTGGGGAGAAATACTCAAAGGTAATTCTTGGGCCAGAATGAGTCATACTCAATACATTTGAGTGCTTTAAAAAGCATATAGCACATTTCACTTTTTTCCTATGGCAAAGAAGATAAGAAAAAAAAAAAGAAAAGAAAAAGAACAAAAGAGCAGTTTAGGTATTTGAATATTAATGAATACCTACTGTGTAAATTCATCATGAGGTTATTCAGTGAGTGCTCTGTACTCTAATGAAGGGTAAGCTACAGGGGGATTACCAAGTAGTGACCACAACTCCACAAATATGTGCAAAGCTGTGAAGTAGTGATACTAAATCTATGTGCCCAAGTTCTTTTTTTTTATTTATTTATTTTTTATTTTTTTATTTTTTATTTAAGAAAGGATTAATTAACAAAACCATAGGGTAGGAGGGGTACAACCCCACACAATTCCCACTGCCCAATCTCCATATCCCACCCCCTCCCCCGATAGCTTTCCCATTCTCTATCCCTCTGGGAGCATGGACCCAGGGTCATTGTGGGTTGCAGAAGGTAGAAGGTCTGGCTTCTGTAATTGCTTCCCCGCTGAACATGGGCGTTGACTGGTCGGTCCATACTCCCAGTCTGCCTCTCTCTTTCCCTAGTAGGGTGGGTCTCTGGGGAAGCTGAGCTCCCGGACACATTGGTGGGGTCTTCAATCCAGGGAAGTCTGGCCGGCATCCTGATGACACCTGGAACCTGGTGACTGAAAAGAGAGTTAACATACAAAGCCAAACAAATTGTTGAGCAATCATGGACCCAAAGCTTGGAAAAGTGGAGAGGAAGTATTAGGGAGGTACTCACTGCAAGTACTAGTGTAGAAGTACTAGTGTACTTCTGCTTTCTTACTTTGGTGCCATACTCCAAACTCAGTCAATTTCTGCTTTGCGTTTCTACTTCTTCTTCTTCTTTTTTTTTTTACATGCATAACATTCCCCAGATTCCCATTTAACAATTATGTGCCCAAGTTCTGGGGCCTCACCTGCAATGAATTTTTATGAGAATGCTAGTATATGTGATTATTGGGAAATTAACTTTGTGACTTTGGGGAGGATAATCTGAAATATAGATTAAAAATTTAAATATATAACTTTGATTCTGATGGAAAAAAGGCTGCAAAAATATACATATACAGGCTTTGTTCATAACAAAAACTGGAATTTAGGGAGCTAATTACATAAGAAACACGTAAGGAATACTAATCCTCTGCCTGAAAAGAAAATGTCTATTTCTATACTGTAACTGGGGTGAAAAGTATTCTCTCACTATGAAAATTACATATATATGTATATATAGTTTTTATTTGTATTTATTTTTAAAATATTTATTTATTCCCTTTTTTTGCCCTTATTTTTATTGTTGTAGTTATTATTGTTACTGATGTTGTCGTTGTTAGATAGGACAGAGAGAAATGAAGAGAGAAGGGGAAGACAGAGGGGGAGAGAAAAATAAGACACATGTAGACCTGCTTCACTACTTGTGAAGCGACTCCCCTACGGGTGGGGAGCTGGGGTTTAGCACTGGGATCCTTATGCTGGTCCTTGCGCTTTACACCACCTGAGCTTAAAGGACTGCAGGACCACCCGACTCCCAGTTTTTGTTTTTTATATATTGACTTTTAAAAAATTCTTTATTTATTTTGGATAGAGACAGAGAAATTGAAAGCAAAGGGGGAGATGAAGAGGGAGAGATTGGGTGAGGGAGAGAGCATAGTGGCTATACAAACTGACTCTCATGCCTGAGGCTCTAAGGTCTTAGGTTCAATTCCCCACACCACCATAAACCAGAGCTGAGCAGTGCTCTGGTAAAAAAAAAAAAAAAAAATGTATGAGAGAGACATCTGTAGCACTGCTTCACTGTTCATAAAGCTTCCTCCTGCAAGTGAGGACTGGGGGTTTGAACCTAGGTCCTTATGAACTATAATATGCGTGCTCAACCAGATGCACCACCACCTGCACCAAGAATGTGTGTGTGTGTGTGTGTGTGTGTGATGACTTAATGGGGACTGTTGAGTAATTTTCTGTATATATAGACAAAAATATTAAATTATAGCCTATTTTTCCTATGGTTATTTTGATAAAGAACATTTAGAACCCTTGTTTTTTTGTGTGTGTTTGTGAGTATGTATGAGGCAGGGAGTGGTGAGGGGGTGTAAGTAGCTGGTGTTCCACACATGCATGATTTCACTGTCCCAGGCTTCTTTTTCATGCAGACAGAAAAATAGAGATGGGGGACTGGGCATCTGGTACATAGGTGTACCTGTTTTAGTGCACACATTACCATATGCAAGGTCCCAGGTTCAGAGCCCCACTTCCTACCTGCAGGGTAGAAGCTTCATGCGCGGTAAAGCAGGTCTGTAGGTCTCCCACTTTATCTCTGCTCTCTTCTCAATGTTTCTCTGTCCTATACAAGAGAATAAATGGGTTTTTAAATAATTTATTTAATTTTTTATTTGCTTTATTTGATAGAGCAAAGAGAAATTTAGGGGGAAGAGGGAGAGAGGCAGAGAGACACCTGTAGACCTGCTTCACCACTTGTGAAGCTTTTCCCTGCAAGTGGAGACTATGGGCTTGAATCCAGGTCCTAGTGCACTGTAATATGTGTACTTCACTATGTGCACCACCACCCGGCCCCTTTAATGATTATTTTTTCCCTTTCCCTTTCCCTTCCCCTTCCCCTTCCCCTTCCCCTTCCCTCTTCTCTTCTCTTCTCTTCTCTTCTCTTCTCTTCTCTTCTCTTCTCTTCTTTTCTTTTCTTTTCTTCCTTCTCCCTCAGAGTACTACTCAGCTTTGGCTTATGGTGGTTGGGGGGGGATTGAACCTGTGATTTTGAAGCTTCAGGTATGAGAGACTCTTTGCATAACCATTATGCTACTTCCCTTGCCCTCTTCAACAAAATAGAAAGGGAGAGAGAAAAGAAAAAAAAAATAGCCATTGGGAATGGTAGGTTCATAGTATTAGAGAAGGAGAGAAAGAGAGAGAGAGAGAGAAAGAAAGAAAGAAAGAGAGAGAGAGAGAGGAAGGAAGGAAGGAAGGAAGGAAGGAAGAGAAAAACAGGTGTGGAAGGAAAACTACCACAGTGTCAGAGCTTACTAAGGTGTTGTATCACCTCTCATAGGATGCCAGCCTTTAAATTTAAGCTGTACACATGACAAAGCATGGTCCCTACCTGCGAACAATCTATCCAATCTCTACTCAATCTTAAGTATGTATTATTTATTTATTTTGCCACCAAAGTTATTACTGGGGCTTTGTGTCTATATGACTCCATTGCCATCACTTTTGGTAGAATATTTTTTTCTTGATACAGTATGAGAAACAGAGAAGAGAAAGAAAGAGAGTGAAAGAAAAAGAGAGGCAAGACACCATGGCACTCTTCCACCACTTGTGAAGCTATCTCTACACAGGTGGTCCTATGTAGTACCTGGGGCTCAAGCCAGGTCCTCGTGCATAATAGAGTGCTCTCTATGCCTGTCCCCACTCCAAACTTTTCTTTTTTGCTTATTGATATTTATTTTTATTTTTAAATTAAATTTCTTTTTTGTTTGTTTACTGCCGGGCTAGCGTGGGGGTGCCTCTTCCCGGACGCATACTCTCTGGGTTGGAGAGAACGCTACCGGAGCCAGCAGCGCCTGGGCTGCTACTCACTCAGCGAGGCGAGAGAGATGACTCAGGAACAGAGTTGTGATGGAGAGGCAGTTCAATTCTTCATTGACCAGAGAGCCCAGGCTTTTAAACGTTGGACCCAGAAGTGGCAAGTCGGAAACGGAAATAGCTTGACATGGTTTGGAAAGGGGCAGAGAAAGACAAAAGGGGCTAGGAAGAGTAGAAACTTCCTTAGCAACTTTTGCGAGGGTTTTAACAGGTAGGATTAATAATACTACCTTGCAGGCAGGGAGGGTCTTGAGGGTAGAAAGAAGATAGATCAAAGGAATGAAATGGGTGGGGATCTTTCAGCAAAACAATAATTATATAGATAATAAGGGAGCAGGTCATAGTATCAGGAATGCAGGGTGCTTTGTGAGGCAGGGAGTCTGATAAGACAAGAGGATGGATGTTCCCTTAAGTCAGGCCCTGACAAGCTCAACCACATCCTCACAACTTCCCGACAGTTTACTGGGCAGTTAATGGATGATTACAGTACAGCTATTGACATATACTGCCAGTATTTTAAAATTAAGATAGTTTTGTGGTTCCAGTCTCAAAGTGACCTTATATTTTAGGAGTGAAGTACACTCCAGTAGATCATCAACATCATGGAGCTATTAGACAACATGCACCTTCCCTAAGAAAAAGGTTCAGCTGGAAAGAAGGGAGGGAGAAAAAAAAAAAAGAACAGAAAAATGTTCAACTGTTAATTCAAAAATAGGAAAAAGCAAATCAAGCCACTTGATATCCCTGTAAATGTGCAGATATTTGATAGAAACTTGAGTCTGCCTGAATTGAGTAAGAAGTTTCATTGACTATTCGAATTTGAATGAATGTTATGGTAGCTATGGTTATTATTATTATTTATTTATTTATTACTGGATAGAGACAATGAGAAATGAGAGGGGAGGGGGGACATAAAGAGGGAAAGAGACAGAGAGACATCTGACCTGGAATACTGCTTCACCACTTGTGAAGCTTTCCTGTGGGTGGGGACCAGGAGCTTGAACCTGCATCCTTGCACACTGTAGTATGTGCACTTAACCAGGTGCACCACCATCTGACCCTACCTGGTTGATTACTTCCTTTGTGCTGTGTTCCAAGTAAAATAGTGGTAAGCCAGGTTCAGAGTTACACATGTGACAGTTTTTTTTCCCCTTAGAGAAATGTTTGGATGTTTGTGTTTTAATGATTTTATTTATTTATTCATGAGAAATGATAGGAGAGAGAGAAAGAACCAGACATCACTCTGGTACATGTGCTGCCAGGGATTGAACTTGGGACCTCATGCTTGAGAATCCAAAGCCCCATCAACTGCGCCACCTCTTGGACCACTGGATGTGTTTGTTTAAATCTGTCAGATATTATGCATATTAGATTAGACTTCCAAAGTAGGTTGGATGAAAGTTGAATTTAAAGAGACATTTATATCTATTGATCTATCTATCTATCTATCTATATCTATATATCTCTCTATATATATCTATATCTACATATATATATCTTCCATATACTTTCTGTATAGAATATGTGGTATAGGCTGTAGAAGTGAAAAATATGACTGAATATTTTTTTAAAAAGGAAAAATCACCTAAAACAATCATGTTTAAATAAATTGACTTTTACACTTATTTTTAAGAAATGTTAGACTTCCTCCTCCCAGATGAAAGCAGTTGTTCTATTATTCCTAGTATTTTACCTTTTCCATTCAAAATTTGCCTGCCCACACGATTCATGATGAAGTATGACCAACACACAGCTAAACCTGAATGCCATACATATCCACAAGTGTTTATATTTAGATATGGAATATTTAGACAGCATTTCTAAGCTTTGAGCTTCTTCTCATGGTACAAATCTCTGGAATCCTCAAAACTCAAACAACTAGTTTGATTGCTAAGTGGTAAAGCTCCTTTTAACTTCCATTACTACTCCTTTTTAGAAAGCTCATAGTAATTTGATACCTTCAATAGATTCAACATGCAAGGAAAAATTGGGATTAATTTAGATATTCAGTTCATTAGAGGTAATAATTTGGACAGTTGCTATTAAGAATCCTGGAAATGGACTGTATATAACGTAGAACTAATATTCCAAAAACAAGTAATTTTTTCACTAGGTTTGTTTTTTGTTTTCCTAATTGAGTGAACTTTCTTTACTATATGATCTAATAAAGCTCAACATCTAAGAAGTAGTTGTTCTTCCTTGTTGGTTTGTAGTTCCATTTTTAAATATACTTGGAAGTGAAAAGAGTTAGTTCAGTGGGTAGAGTGCATGCCTTATAGTGCATAAGGCCCAGAGTCTCATCTCTACCACCACCTGGGAGTACCATGGAAAGAGCCAGGGGAACTCTACGGATGGTGGTTGATGGGTGTACTAATGTCTTCCTCTCTCCTGATTCTTTCTCTCCTCTTCTCTTCTGCCTTACCCATTTCTTCTCTTCCCTTTCCTTTCTTTTTCTGTTGCCAGTGCTTCCTGTAGCATCTCCTGGAGAACTTTTTTTTTAAGATAGTGGGTGAAAGACACCGAAAGGTGAGAAATTCTACAGTATTGCTTCACCACTCATGAAACTTTCCCTTTAAGTGGGGCTTCTTGTGGCTGGGTGTTCAAACTTTGATCCTTGCACAGGGTAATATGTGCACTTTTATCAGGTGAGCTATCTCCTATTTCTCTAAGTATATAGAATAATAAACATTGGGCTGCAGAGACCAGTTCGTGATAATTCAAGGTCTTAGACTTGTTCTCTAGGGAAACATTTAAAATAACTACATGGCAAGTTGAGGACTCAAAATAATTATTTTGAACTTATATAATAATACATTTCTATATTTGTTTAGTTGACTATCCCCAAACATATGAGTCTCAAGAGATAATACATTTTTGTTCAGTATCATTTTAAGGGTGAAGTATTTCTGTTTGCTTAGCTAGTTTGACCTTTGTTTTCTTTCCAGTAGAATTGCTTTCTGTGAAATATTTATTAATATATTAAAAATATTTAACTTATAAAATAGGCCACTTATGAAGAAATAGCTAGTCAAGTTTAAGAAAATGAGCTACTATATTTATTTGTCTATTTACTGGATTTCAAGACCACTTAAACAATCAAATCATCTTGAAAGTATGTGGGTGCAATGATTAGGAGATAACATAATCATTCTGCAAAAATGTCTTTTGTGCCTGAGGCTCTGGGGTCCTAGATTCAATCCTTAGCACCACCATAAGCCAGACTAAGCAGTGATCTTCTCTCTCTCTCCTCTCTCCTTCTCAATAAAATAAAATAAAATAAATAAAATAAAATAAAATAAAATAAAAGTGGATGCAATAGAATGAGTAGAGTCCAGCCCCTACTGCGCTGGAGAAAACTTGGGTGCTATGATGGTTCCTTCTCTTCTTCTTTTTGTCTCTGTCTCTTTATATTTACAAAAGTCATCCTAAAGAGGTGAAACCTCAGCAATGACAAAAAAATAGTGATATTATCATAAGCATTTCTTATCACACCTGCCTCGGCATTTCTGACAATGACTAGTATGAATCTGGTTTAGTTAATTCAGTGCTCTTTAGGAAAGGGTGATGGGACTAGATAATTCTTTAAATTTCTTGCATTCTGGGTTTCTTAAATCTCTTTCTCCCAAAAGGTGTCAGTCTGTATCAAAGGAAATATTACACCTGAGACTGCTTAAATGCCTATATCTCATGCCTCTGAAAGTTTTCACAGTTCCATGTAGCACTTTCCTTTTAGGGCTAACATATTCAAAGGGTAAATCATAACTAACTCTACCTCCCTCCCTCTCTCCATTCCCTCTTTTATTTATTTATTTATATATTTTTTATACCAGAACACTGCTCAGCTCTGACTTATGCTGTTACTGGGGAGTAAACCTGGGACCTCTTCTTCACACATGAAAATCTTTTCACACAGCCATTATGCTCTCTCTCCAACTCATACACAACTTACATGAATGTGAAGAGAAACACTTGGCATCTCTGTTATAATAGATCCTGTATACCCTGATTAATATGTTTAATAAACCAACTATGGTAAACCATCTTTGTGTTACTAAAAGGCCGTCAGTGGACTGAATCAGAGGCAATTTTGTAGAAAATAGAAACCTTTGAGAATGGCTACACAGATTCACAAGCAAAATGAATGACTGGGATGTAGGTTCAACTTATTCTCCATAAGAGAAAAACAAGGTGTTGATGGATGAACCAGTGTCAGAAGTTCTACTCTGGCTGCTTTATGTTAGAGGAGATGAAAAAAGGTTTTACTTTCACAGGGAAGAATACAGGCCTGAGAGCAAGAAACATGAAGAATAAAGGACTGTCATCTGGTAAGCTGTAAGCAGGCAGCACTGTTGGTAAAAGGCTTCCAGCTCATAATGGAAAAATCCTGTGAGAACTTTGAACACCAAAGCTCAGAAACTCTTCACTCATCTGAAATACCAGAGTCAACAATGGAAAAGAATTTTTAGAAGCGCAAAGTGAAAGAGAAATCAGTTTTATTCAAGCTTGGTGTGGGAAATGGGAGACTATGAGGGAAGAAGAATGAATATACATATGAGAGAAAGGGAGAGTGAACACATCAGGGTTTGATTAGAGTGTGATTTGTTTGGTGACTAAGGGTTATAGTTAAATTGACCAATTATACTTGCATTTGTAGATCTTTGCATAAGTCTTATGCACACACAATATATACACTTCACAGTTATATATAGCAAGTATGCTTCCCAACCCAGATGCCCAACAGATGAATGGATAAGAAAGTTATGGTACGTATACACAACAGAGTACTATGCAGCTGTTATGATGGGGTCATTTCCTTTGATATGCAATATTGTGGTCATAACTTGAAGACATCATGTTGAGCAAGACAAACTGGAAAGAGAAAGACCAATACCAAATGATCTCAATTATAGGTAGAAATTAAGACTAAAGAACAGTAATGGAAAACATAAGGTGAACCCTGGACTGGGTGTGGTGGACTCTGGGTGCAAAGGACCCTGGGGAAGGAGGGAAAGGATCAGATGAAGGGACATTGAGATCCTGTTGTGTCTCCTAGGCACCAATCAGGGGATAGTAGAGGTTGTGCCTATGTGTTAAAAACTATACTATAACCCACTAACAATAAATTTTTAAAAATAATTTATTTATTTATTAATGAGAAAGATAGGAGGAGAGAGAGAAAGAACCAGACATCACTCTGGTACATGTGCTGCTGGGGATTGAACTCAGGACCTCAACGCTTTATCCACTGTGCCACCTCCCGGACCACTAACAATAATTTTTTTAAAGTCTGCTTCCAAAAGAGATCTTTAATGTTTTAATGTTTTAAATGTTTTTTTTTTTTTTTTAAATCTCTTCGGGAGTCAGGCTGTAGGTAGCGCAGCGGGTTAAGCGCACCTGGCGCAAAGCGCGAGGATCCAGATTCCAGCCGCTGGCTCCCCACCTGCAGGGGAGTCGCTTCACAAGCGGTGAAGCAGGTCTGCAGGTGTCTTTCTCTACTCCTCTCTGTCTTCCCCTCCTCTGTCCATTTCTCTCTGTCTTATCGGACAACAACAATAACTACAACAACAAAAAAAAAGGGCAACAAAAGGGAATAAATAAATAAAATATTAAAATATACTTCCTAGATAAAGCCTCTTAGTTGAACTAAGAGAAAATTCTTTCCTTCACGGTGATGCATGGAGTGTAGCTGTCTGAGGCCATGGCTTTTGTGTAGGAGTGGCTCACCTACCCCTGTGAAAAGCGAAACCTTAAGGCTTTCAAAATCCCATATGCAAATATACACGGGGTGGGGATAAAGTGAGAATGACCAAATGCAATAAGAGACTCCATTTGAGGGGAAATAGAACGAAGTACAAGAGAATAAAAATTTATGTGATCTTGGTTTGGGGAGTATTCTAGGAAGAGGAGTTTTTTTAAGAAAAGGAGGTATAAAAAAAAGAAGAAAAGGAGGTATTTATTCATTTATTTTATTTATTTTCTTTTTGTTGCCCTTGTTTTTATTGTTGTAGTTATTCTTGTTGAAGCTATTGATGTCGTTGTTGTTGGCTAGGAAAGAGAGAAATGGAGAGAGGAGGGGAAGACAGGAAAGGGGGAAGAGAAAGTCACCTGCAGACCTGCTTCACCGCCTGTGAAGTGACTCCCCTGCAGGTGGGGAGCAGGGGCTCCAGCCGGGGTCCTTACACTGGTCCTTGCACTTTGTGCCACGTGCGCTATCCCGGACTTCCTCATTTATTTATTTTAACTAGAGCACTGCTCTGATATGGCTTATGGTGGTACGGGACATTGAACCTGGGACTGTGAAGCTTCAGGAATATAAATCTTTTCCATAACCACTGTGCTATCTCCCCAGTCCAAGGGAGGAGGATTTTTAAAAAATTTATTTTATTTTTTGAGAGAGATGCAGAGAGAGAAAGACACAGAGAGAAACACCAGCACACTGCTTAACTCTGGCTTATGGCGGCGCGAGGGATTGAACCTGACACTTCGGAGCCTCAGGTATGACAGTCTCTTTGCATAACCATTATGCTATCTACCCCCAACCGGATTTTTTTTTTTTTTTTTTAATAATAGCTGCAGAGTGTGTTAGCTATTATGAGTGAGAGAGATAGGGGAAGGAATATTTCGTCTTATACATGCATTCGACTTGTTCTTCGTTACATGTTAAAGTGCAGGGTTGAATTATTCCCAATTACTTTTTTTAAGGGGCTGAAGCATATGGTGAGCTGGGTTATAATCATAGTTGACAATTTTTTTTAATTCAGCGGTAGCCTGGGGACTGCTTCTCTTGCAACAATTTGGAATCAATTTATGGGATAAATTTCTAAGCGAACAAATATTTACAGTGCTAGTCTTGGAAAAGATAGAAAAGTTGCTAAGTGCATGTTATGTTCTTATGCATCTGACATGAGAGCTCCTCTCTCTAACAATTGTGAGCTATTTCTCCAGCCATTTTTTAATTTTTTATTATATTTATTTTCTCTTTTGTTGTCCTCGTTTTTTTTTTTAACTTGTTTTTTTTGTAGTTACTATTGTTGTTGTTATTGATGTCGTCGTCGTTAGGACAGAGAGAAAATAGAGAGGAGGGGAAGACAGAGAGGAGGAGAGAAAGATAGACACCTGCACACCTGCTTTATCACTTGCAAAGCGACTCCCCCGCAGGTGGGGAGCCAGGGGCTCCAATCCTTATGCAGGTCCTTGTGCTTCACACCTTGTGCACTTAGCCCACTGCGCTACTCCCTTCTTTTTGTTTTTATAGAGACAGCCAGATGGAGAGGGAAGGGGGAAACAGATTGGGAGACAGACAGACAGACAGACAGACAGACACCTGCAGCCCTGCTTTACCACTTGTAAAGCTTTAGCCCTGCAGGTAGGGACTGGGGACTCAAACCCGGGTCCTTGAGCATTGTAACATGTGCACTCAGACAGGTGCACCACCACTGCCCGAACCCCATCCCCTGCCCAGTCACTTCTCTCTCTCTTTCTCTTTTTCTCATCATTCTTCTCCTGCTCTTCCTCCTCCTCTTTCTCCTTCATTCTTCTTCTCCTCCTCCTCCTCTTCCTCCTCCTCCTCCTCCTCCTCCTCCTTCTTCTTCTTCTTCTTCTCCTTCTTCATTTCTTTTATTGTGACAAGAACATTTACCACATGGTCAATCCTCTTGAACATTGTGAGTGTACTGCACAGTATTGCTATCTGTAGGCTTGATGGGGTACAGCAGATCTTTAGAAGTAATTCTTACTTAACTGGTACTTTGAGCCTGTTGATTATAACTTCCCATTTCCCCTTCCCAGCCCTGAACTTCTGGCAACTTATTTAACAGTTAGGTTCATTTGACTGAAATGAATACTAGAAGGTAGAATACTTATTTAGATTTTTATCTGTCATATGTAACTGGTTATTTTTTAGAAATTTCTTTATTGGGGGATTAATGGTTTATAGTCAACAATAAAATACAATAGTTTGTACATGCATAACATTTCCACACAACAATACAACACCTACTAGGTCCTCCTTTGCCATCATGTTCCAGTAACTGGTTGTTTTAAAGGTATGCAAAGGAAAGAATGGCTAGAGGAAAGACTTCTGAAACTAGAGACATTACCTCCCTTTTCTATTCCATATGATGTGGCATTTCCTTGACCCTGTTCCCCTCCACTTTGGAACAGTGGGCAGTACTGCAGCAAGGCCAGGGCTCAGGGAAAGAGAAGCAGAGAGGCTGACTTGTGTTTCAAGAATTCAGTACAAGTGTTCTTATTTCCTCATCAAGAAGCCAGAAACAAAAACTCCAATTTTGCACTTTAATGCTTCCTAACTGTAACAGGTGGCATATTTAATTTCTTGCTCAACAATTTCATTTTTAATGGCAAGGACTTTATCTTCCAGCTGTTTCAGTTGATCAGCTTTTTCTTGTCTTCTTAGATTCAAATCATGTATCTTCTGTTCTAAATCTGAAAGAAAAGTAAGATATTTTCATTTCATAGATTCTTCTGGGCTTCTAAATTATACCAAACACAAAGATTTATGTGCCTCTTAAGGATTTACTTCATTTTGTGAGTTGACTCAATGGATAAAATACTTCCCACCACATTTCTCAAGGTTTTTACATAAATCAGAGCAGACAAATCAAATTTATTGTCTAAAAATATTTTATATCATTAAAGTCATTAGCTTGTGTGAGTTTATAGCTATTTACAATCCACTATAAATGAAAAAGATAGGCCTGGTACAAAAAGTTCTTTCTCTCTCTCTTTTAAAAATTTTTAAATTTATTTTTTAATGAGAGAGAAACAGGGAGAAAGATACACAGAGAGACCAGAGCACTGCTCAGCTCTGGCTTATGGTGGTGCTGGGGATTGAACCTGGGACACCAGAGCCTCAGGCATGAAAGTCTTTTCGCAAAAACCGTTATGCTGTCTCCCTTGCCCCTCATTCTTTCTATGGTCCTACCTCTTCCTTTCTAAGTCACACCTACACCTGTTAACTACTTCTGAATGTTCTTTCCACTTCCGAATGTTCTTTCTTTTTTTCCCTCTTCTCCCTCTGGGTCTTGATGGAATTGGAGTTTAGAGCTCTCTGGTCATCTTCTCCTAACATTTTTCCCCCTCTGGGTGTATGGACCAAAATTCTTTTTTGAAGTGCAGAAGTCGGGACTTCTGGTTTTTATAATTGCTTCTCTGCTGCATATGGACATTGGCAGGTCAATTTATAATCCCATCTAGGCTGACTGTTTAGATAGAAAGACAGAGACAGCGATAGAAAGATAGAGAGTGACACACCTGGTTGAGCACGTGTTACAATGCACAAGGACCCAGGTTCGAGGCCCTGGTCCTCACCTACAAGGGGAAAGTTTTGCAAGTGGTGAAGCAGGGCTGCAGATGTCTCTCTTTCTCTCTCCCTCTCTATCTCCTCCTGCCCTCTTGATTTCTGGCTGTCTCTATCCAATAAATAGAGATAATAATGAGAAGAAAGGACAGAGAAAAAGATACAACAAAGAAGCTTCCTTTGGTGAAATGGGACCAAATACTGATAGTCTTATGGATCCCCTCATGTATGACTCTTTGTTGCTTATAGGATCCTCTCTTTATCTTTGATTTTCTTGACATTTTAATTATTGTGTGTCCTTGTGTGCATTTCGTAGAGTTTATTTTGTTTGGAATCCTTTGAATTTATTGGATATGTATAAGTTTTTATTTCTTCTGTAAGAATTTTTTTTTTTTCCAGAGCACTGCTTAGCTCTGGCTTATGGTGGTGCAGGGGATTGAACCTGGGACTTCAAGATCTCAGGCATAACCATTATGCTGTCTGCCCTCACCCAGTATACTACTTTTGAAAACAATTATATAAGATAAAAATAGTATTTTTCTCTTTATTTTTCTCCCTTTCCAGAGTAGTTAGTGTTAACAGTTTGGTATGTGCTTTTCCCGACTTTGGTCTACACTAGTACTACATTTTTATGTCATAGTGATGATATAAGTCATTGTAAGTTGAAAGAATCACTTTATAACCAAGACACATTTATAAATGAGGAGCTTAGCCATTCTAGTGTTTTGAGATATTATGGGTAATTAATAATTTTAGGGAGATGGTAAATACAATCAAGAGTAAAACTAGACACATTTCATATTTCTTGATGATTGAAAAGTACCTACGGACATGATGATCATCTTAAGAAATCAGGAATACCTGTTGTGAGAAAAAAAGTGATCCGATCAACCCTATCTATCTATCTATCTATCTATCTATCTATCTATCTATCATCTATCTATCTACAGCATTACTCTGCTCTGATTTATGGTGGACCCAGGGATTGAATCTAAGACTTCTGATCCATAGGAATGAAGGTCCTTTGCATAAGCATTATGTTGTTTATCTGGTACTGATTGACTTTCTTACTTAAGAAAAAATATTTATTTATTTATTTACTGGATAAACACAGAAATAAAAAGGGGAGAGGGAGATAGAGAGATAGAAGGAGGGGAGAGAGAAAAAGAGAGGGAGAGACCAAGAACTTCAGCATTGATTTATTACTAGCAAAGCTTGCTTTCCTGCAGGAGGGTAGTTGGGGCTGAACCCAAGTCCTTGCACATTTCAGTGTGTGTGCTCAATTGGGTGCATTGTAATGACCCCTAATTTATTTTTTATTTAAAATTTTTTATTAGCTTTATTTATTTATTTATTGGATAGAGACACCAGAAATACAGAAAGAAGAGTGTGATAGGTAGAGAGACCTGCAACATTGCTTCACCACTCACAAAGCTTTCCTCCTGCAGGTGGGAACTGGGGGTGGCTTGAACCCGGGTCCTAGCACACTGTAACCTCAATCAGGTGTGCCACCACCTGGCCTTCTGATTAACATATATTTTTCTTTTTACCAGAGCACAGCTCTGTCTTATGGTAGTGTGGGAGGTTGGGGGTGGGGATTGAACCTGGGACTTCAGAGCCTCAGGCATGAGAGTCTGTTTGCATAATCATTATGCTATCTACCCTTGCCTTTTCTAATTGTACATTTTCTATGTTTATTACACTTTGTGTGCACCACAACTTTGACTTTAGTCAAAATTTTTACCCTGAATAGGACTCCTTCTGGGTTGCTACCTACATGTCTATGTTTGATGACCTAGTATAGCTCATATTGATTCCTAAAGGGTTATGTGAGAGGAGAAACTAAGCAGTACAGACCAGAACAACCATGGCTCAACTGACACTTTGAGAAGAATCTGCTTTTAGTGGTGGTTATGTTCTGTACAGTGTAGGATATCAACAATATCTCTGCCTCTATCTACTAGTTGCTAGATGTAAATCTTGGTTCTGACAAACACAAATATCTTCAGACATTTTTGTTCATAAGGGAGATAGTATAATCATTCCTGGTTGAAAACCACTGTGTGTGTGTGTGTGTGTCTGTGTGTGTTTGTGTGTGTAGATATTCCAGAGTAACCAATAGAGTGGAAGTATCTTTTTTAGTATGGATCCACCTTTCAGTGCCCATGTCAGCAGATAAGCAATTACAGAAGCCAGACCTACCACCTTCTGCACCCCATAATGACCCTGGGTCCATGCTCCCAGAGGGATAAAAAAAAAAAAAAGGAAGCTTCCAATGAAGGGGATGGGATATAGGACCCTGGTGGTAGGAATTGTACCTCCTCTTATCTTATGGTCTGTTGAACATTATTATATCAATAAAAATAAAAATAAAGAAAATAAATTAAAACCCCCCTTTTAAGTAAAACATGTAAAAGGCTTGTTATACTGTGGTCCCAAAACACAAGCCTAGTTCCTACTTTTCTCTCCTCACTGGACTCATATGTAGTATCAACAATAAATTTAAATTTGTGTATATTCTACTACATGGAACATTATGATGTTTTTGTCAAGTTGGTAAAATGATAAATGGATAAAGAAAATACAATATGTACTTTATATATATATTTCATTTATAAAAATGGAGGCAATTCTATCATTTTCAAGAATATGTGTGAGCCTGAAGGCTATTATATTAAGAAATAAATCAGAGAAAAACTAATACTGGTGGCCTGGGAGATGGCACAATGGATGAAGCATTGTACACTCAAGCATGAGGACCTGAGTTTGATCCCCAGCATTGCATGTACTTAGAGGGAAACTCTGATTCTTTCTCCTCGTCCTCTCACATACATACATAAATAAGTAAATAAATAAATAATTTAAAAAAGGACCTATACTAAGAAACAAAAACCAGTACCATGTGACTTCATTTACATTAAGAATTAAAAAAATACTGGAGAGATAGCACAGTGGTCTTGCAGAAAGATCTTCATCTTGAGGCACCAAAGATTCCAGGTTCAACCCCCAGCAACACCAGAAGCCAGAGTTTAGCAGTGCTACAGTAAAAAAATAAAATTAAAATAACAATTGAAATTAATTAAAACTATTTAATGCCTGAAAACTGAAAGTAGGGTAGGAGTTGCAAGGACTTGGGGTTGGAAAAATTGGGAGATAAACTTTCAGTTATAAGATAAATATGTTTGGGAGTCGGGCTGTAGCGCAGCAGCTTAAGCGCAGGTGGCGCAAAGCACAAGGACCGGCATAAGGATCCCGGTTCGGATCCCGGTTCGAACCCCGGCTCCCCACCTGCAGGGGAGTCGCTTCACAGGCGGTGAAGCAGGTCTGCAGGTGTCTATCTTTCTCTCCTCCTCTCTGTCTTCCCTTCCTCTCTCCATTTCTCTCTGTCCTATCCAACAACGACAACAATAATAACTACAACAATAAAACAACAAGGGCAACAAAAGGGAATAAATAAATAAATAAATAAAAGATAAATATGTTTTAGGTTTTCAGTGTACAAAGTGTCTCTGGAATTAATAAAATCCTGTCTTCACCTCCTCTCTTGATTTTTCTTTGTCCTGTCCAATAACAACAGCAATAACAACAATGACAATAACAACAAGAGCAACAAAAATGAGAAAAATGGCCTCCAGGAGCAGTGGATTCGTAGTGCAGGCACCGAGCCCCAGTGATAACTCTGGAGGAAAAAAAAAAACCACATTGCAAATGTTAAGTAGTAATCCCATCACAAAAAGAAAAAAATGACTAGAGGTTGGAGTTAAATAGTTTAATAATTATGCAAAGTGATTCTCAAGCCTGAGGCTCAGGAAGTCCCAGATTTAATCCCCCACATCACCACAAACCAGAGCTGAGTAGTGCTCCTGGGGGGAGGGGTAGTGACTAGGTAAATAGTATACTATTTAACTTAATGCTATAATCCTTTCACACTAAATCCATGTAAATTTCCTTGTCAACTACACCTCAATAAAGCTAGATAAAAGGGGTGGGGGTAGATAGCATAATGGTTATGCTCTCATGCCTGAAGCTTTGAAGTCCCAGGTTCAATCCCCCACACCACCTTAAGCCAGAGCTGAGCAGTGCTCTGGTTAAAAAAAAAAAAAAAAAAAAAGCTAGAAAAAAGAATACAAACCTACTATTCTTTTTATCTTGTCTTCTGTATCTCCAACCAATTTTTTTGCTGCATCTTTTAGCTGCTTCACTTTTCTGAGTATTTCTTTAGTCAGTCCTGTAGCACTTGTCTTATGTTGAAGAACAGCATACTGACTTTGTAGCTTAAAGAATCCCTGTAACAGAGCAAAACTCCCAACATCAAGAAATACATATAAAGAATGTGCACATTCTTAGCAAAAAGCATGTGGTTGATTCACTTGATACTGCTCATGAAAGGATTAAGAGAAATAATAATCCAGTCAGTATGCTTGAGTCACTCTGATATTTCCAATAGAGCTTTTGTTTGCTTTTTATTTTCTGGTTGGAAAAAACCTCTTTTAGTTAACTAAAAATAAATTCTCTTTTGTTATACAAAATCAATCAGTATTCCATGTTAAGCTAACAATGAGATATCTATTGTTAGTCTTGATTTTTTTCTAAAGCTAGTGAAAACAGAACTGACTCAATCCTACCCTGGATAGATATTCAGTTTAGCTGAGAGGAACAGTTGAATGTGCAAGATATAGGAGTGGTGAAGATTCAGAAGCAAGAAGCAGGGATATGGTAGACAAACACTAAGAGAGAAAAGAGGTTAGATGGACTGGAGGAAAGAAAGTAGAAGCATTAGTATAAAGATCTCTCTGAATATTTCATAACAAAGAAGTTCAAGTTGTTGAACAAAGGACCAAGTCAGGAATGGAATATGGAAGTGGAAGAGGCTGGGCAGAAACTACCTCTCTCAACCTGTCTTCTATAGAAAGTGTTTTCACCTCCCAAGTCAGTGGAAACTTTACCCAGCATGTTAGGAATGAAAAGCAAGAAAATAGATAAATTGTAAAAACACTTTAAAAATTTTCTTAAATTTCATTCAAGCTACTGTATTAATGTGATGTGATCAATTGAAGATTTCCTACTGAGAAACTGAGTTGACAGCTTCTTTCAGTGATCTAAATTAATGAGTCACTTTCCACAACTGTGATGAACTCACCTGGATTTTTGTAACCTGATCTATTTCTTCTGCAAATGTCTCTCCTATCTTTTCTTTATGTGCTATGTGATTTAATTAGAATAAAGGACAAATACAATATAGATCGAAGGCATATATTGTAAAAGCTTGGAAATTCAGGAAAAAGTTGGCCTGGACTGAGAACGCTAGTATGGATTGTTAAGGGGTGAACACTTCAACATTATTGATTGGAGAACTTCTGCCTCTCTGGAGATAGCCCTGCCCTGCAGAGAAGAGCACTTTCATCCATTGAAATCTCTGTAAATGTACATCATTGAGTATCAACTAAAGATAATGTTGTCAGATAGCACAAATGCATAGAGAAACACTGTACACCTCTTCAATGCCATCAGCCTGGCTTTTGGCTGATTCAGCTTGAACTTTCGCGTGGATGGCTTGGTCTTGATTCTTTTGCAGCTTTGTCCATAGCTGAGATAGTCCATTTTCTAGCACTGAGAGTGACCCTGTTATGTTCAGCTCATTCTCAGTTTTTTCAGCTTGGTATTCAGCCTGTTGTTGAATTAAAAGACAAGAAAGGAGAGAGTCTCTTCATATAACAAGAAAATATGCTATGGCTAAAGGAGAAGAAAATTATTACTTTCTGTTTCACTTCCAAAAAATGTTATAGTAAAAAAATAAAAATACATGACACATATCATATATCCATCAGTCAGTTTAAGAATAAAGCATTGTTGGGAGTCCGGCAGTAGTACAGCGGGTTAAGCACAGGTCACGCAAAGTGCAAGGACCGGCAAGGATCCTGGTTGGAGTCCCCAACTCCCCACCTGCTGGGGGGTTGCTTCACAAGCTGTGAAGCAGGTCTGCAGGTGTCTATCTTTCTCTCGCCCTCTCTGTCTTCTCCTCTCTTCATTTCTCTCTGTCTGCTCTCTCCCTAAAGGTATCCCAGTCTAAGTTTTCACTGTGTGTACCTCCACATGAATTTTACTATATTCTATGCAAATACCTAATAATACATAGTACTCTTGCTTTAAAAATTTATACATATATATCATATTTCTCCTGCCGCATTTTTAATTTGAAATCTTGTTTGTATAGATGATCTAGATTAGTTTGTGCTCATTTTACTTCTTGAATATGAAACAATTTTCTACTATTAAACTGGTTCAGGTGACTTTATATTTCCTTTTATAAAATAATGGACATCTAATTCCAATGATCCTAATATGTCTAGATTGGCCTTTTGTTAGCTCTTAAATTTATTTTTTTGTTCTTTGGGCATACTTTCATTCCTTCTTTGATGTTTTTTTATTTATATTTATTTATTCCCTTTTGTTGCTCTTGTTATTTTTATTGTTGTAGTTATTATTGTTGTTGTCATTGATGTTATCATTGTTGGGTAGGACAGAGAAATGGAGAGAGGAGGGGAAGACAGAGACGGGGAGAGAAAGATAGACACCTACAGACCTGCTTCACCACCTGTGAAGCGACTCCCCTGCAGGTGGGGAGCCGGGGCTCCAACCCAGATTCTTACGCTGGTCCTTGCGCTTCACACCACATGAGCTTAACCCGCTGCGCTACCATCTGACTTCCCTTTGATGTTCTAAAAATAGTAAATACTGCTTTTTTCTAAAAGTCTTTCTCTTTCATTTACTTATTATTGGATAGAGGCAGAGAGAAATTGAGAGGAGAGGAGGAGATAAAAAATGAAAGAGGCAGAGAGACACCTACAGCTCTGCTTCATCACTTGTAAAGCTTCCCCCTGCTGGTGGGGACCAGGGGCTTAAACCCAGTCCTTGTGCACTGTAATGTATGCACTTAATCAGATGTGCCACCACCTTGTCCCAATATTACATTGTAATCAGTATCCAATAATAGTAATAGTTGTAACCTCTTGTGCTCAGATTCTGTTGTTTTATGTATCTGATGACTCTTGGTAAGTTTTTTTAAAAATATATTTTGGAGAAATCCTGAGATTTATTACTTAGTTGCATTCATTCTGAGATTTCTGTTCGCCTCTGGCAGGCATCAAAATACTACCATTCTATATTTCTAGCTTAGTTTGTTGGGGCCAACCCATATGGTGTAAATTCCAGCCCCAAACTCATGTATGACTTAGTTTGTGGTTATCAATTTTTGAAAATTTAATTTTAAAAAAAATTTAAAAGATTTTATGCTGCCACTGCTGCTGGTGCTGCTGCTGTTGAAGAGAGGGAGGGAGGGAGGGAGAGAGAGAGAGAGAGAGAGAAAGAGAGGGAGAGAACATGAGACAATCAATTTGGCACATACAATACCAGTGACCAAACTCTTCACCCTCATTAATGGTTAGCAATTCTTAGTGAAGATTTTCCTCTTCCACCCCAAGACAAGTGTCTTCTCTCTGAGTAATAGTTTAATATACAGACTTTTCTTTTTTGTTTTTTGTTTTTCTATCGTTTTGAGTTCTAGACCTATACAATAGTATCATCCCTTCCTTGTACGGGTTGTTTCTTATTTGCTATGCGTGAGGCAACCAGACTTCTAGTTCTGAAACACCAGGGACTGACAGATGCATTTGCAGATCAAGTTCATCCTTGATTATTTCTCTGGGTGTATGCTGTTCTGTATTTTTGACTTCCTAGCATTTCCTCCATTTTTTGTTCAGTGATGCATTTTAAACATTTAAAATTGTCTATTTAACATTTTTAGCTTTATTTTTTCCTCCTGTGAAAGTTCCCTAGGGTACTGGTATACCATACTTACAGAAAATGGAAGTACCAAGGCTGGGTGGTGACACACCTGGTTAAGCACATGTTACAACAATATTTATACCCCTTTCCCATATTAGGGAGCTACTCTCTTCCCTGATCCAGCTTTCTGGTCCTTTCTCCAGCCATGACATCATCTCCCTAGACAATAACTTGGATCCACCTACATATCAGATTTCAGGCTCAGGCAAAAAAACTAGTATAGCCACAGGTCCTTTGTAATATAACTAAAATATGCCTACTAGCTATCTACAAGATGGAGTACCCCCCAGCTCTTCATCTGCACTATTCCAGCCTTTAGGTCCATGATTGGTCAACAATTTGTTTGGCTTTGTATGTTAACTCTCTTTTCAGCCACCAGGTTGCAGATACTAGCAAGATGCGACCAGACTTCCCTGGACAGACAACCCCACCAATATGTCCTGGAGCTCTGCTTGCCCAGAGCCCTTCCCCAATACGGAAATAGAAAGACAGGTTGGGAGTATGGATCGACCTGTCAACACCCATGTTCAGTGGGGAAGCAATTACAGAAGCCAGACCTTTCACCTTCTGTATCCCACAGTGACCTTGGGTCCATACTCCTAGAGGGTTAGGGAATGGGAAGGTTATCAGGGGAGGGGATGGGATACAGAGTTCTGGTGTTGGGAATTGTGTGGAACTGTACCCCTCATATCCTATGATTTTGTCAATGTTTCCTTTGTATAAATAAAGATAAAATAATAATAATAATAATAATAATAATAATAATAATAATAATAATAAATTGGAAGTACCTACCTAGTCCTGCAAACTTTTCCTGTAAAGTGCCACATAGTAAATACTTTGTTCTGTGTACCATATATAGTCTCTATTGAAACTATTAATTGGGTGCCAATATAGCACAAAATGAATTATATCTGGCTTGAACCCAGATCCTTGAGCTTTATAACATGTGCACTCAACCAGGTGTGCCACCACCCAGCCCCATAACTGTATTGTTATGAAGCTGTTAACTTTGTTTTTTTAATGCTTTAAATTTTTTATTATCTTTATTTATTGGATAGAGACAGCCAGAAATCAAGTGGGTAGAGGGAGAGACAGAGAGACACCTGCAGCACTGCTTCACCATTCACAAAGCTTTCCCTTTGTAGGTGGGACCAGGGGCTCAAACCTAGGTCTTTGAGCATTGCAACCAGGTGTGCCACCATGTGGCCCCCTGAAGCCATTAACTTTGGATATGAAACAATTGATGGGTGCTTTTGGTCTATGAACTTTATTTTGCCAACATCCATTTCAGAGTATATACTTAGAAAAGGGGAGCCAAGTGGGCTTCTTTGATTTTGGTTCTGGCTTGTTACTACTCTATAAGTATATGCAACTTCTTAATATTTAACCCTCTTATTTCTTGGTATGTTAATTCCTATTCTGTTGCTTGTTTACATGTGTTTAGGTAAAAAACATAACTGAAAAATAGAGACTGAACAACTTGTGATCTCTTGGGGAAAGGATTTACTGGAGGAAGAAATCTTGGAGGAAGAGATTTCACATACACTGTCCTCCAACTCCTAGGCATTCTCTTCTGGATCCAGAAGGTAGATTGTAAAATACTTTTCCTTTGGATAAGATATTTTTCCAGTTTGAGGACACTCTGATGAAACTTAAGGCAAAATTAGTTGCAAAAATCTTGTAATATTTAACTTTATTTCTTGGGTAATTTCTTTAAAAATTCAATTATTGTGGTTGGGTGGTGGTGTACCTGGGCTTACTCCTGTCTGAAGAAAAAGGGGTAATGGGCAGAGTAAGCCTGCAGCCCAATTTGTATTAGCAGAGGATCAAAACTTTCTTCCAGAAAGAATAAGACTACAGGGGATGGGAGGTGGTGCACCCAGTTGAGTGCACAGGTTTGGGACCCCCAGTCTCCAACAGCAGCTGGGAAGCTTCACATTTGGTGAAGCAGTCAGTACTACAGATGTCTTTCTCTCTTCCTCTCTATCTAGTCTCCTCTCTCAATTTCTATCATATCAGATTAAAACATTTTAAAAGGAAAAATGGCCACTAGGAGTAGTGGTGCATTTGTCAACAGTTATAACACTGGTGCCAAGTAAAAAGAATTCAGTTATTTCCTTGGTGTGAGAAGAGATAAACTCCTATGTGACTTTAAGCAAGTCACTTAACTTCCCTGAGACTTTCTTCCTTTAATAAGCTAGCAGTGGCACCATCTTCTTATACTGGGATCAGTCAACAACGAAATGAAACTGTGGGGGGCTCTGTGGAACATTAATTAAATGCATAATATTACTATAATCTTACTTTCATCCCCACAGTAATCCCATCAAACAGGTAAGGCAGGCATGACATTGGTGCACATAAACACAACTGTGTTATTTCTACAACCAATGTCTATTTCAAGTAAGTTTCAGAGAAGACAAATACCTGCAATATATTCTTTTTAATTTCTGTTATCTCAGAAGTCAGCTGTGTGATGGTAGAATTTGCCCGTCCTTGAGTGACTTGAACTTGTTTAAACTTGTCCACCATTTTGTCAAGATATAACAGTATACTTGCTGTTTTCCTAAGGTAAGATATTAATATATCAGATTAGATAAATATAAAATTATTCATTTATTTCACCTTAAGGGTTCCTTTGAGTCCATCAAAAACTTTGCTGAATAATTCATAAAATAAATTTAAGTGACTTTTAAGCAGGTCAAAATGCTGACATCTTCCTTTTGAGAGATAGGTATATTTGAATGCCAATAAAAATACACATATATGCATACACAGTAGGTGCAGATTTTGCCAATGTGGAATTAAGCATACAGGCCTTTTTTCTTTTTATCTGATCATCATCAGAGAGGTTTGGGGATATAATTTGGTGATGGTGGGGAAGCCACCTTCAGTCAATTATAGTTCTTAAATTTGGAAACTTAAGCAGCACTCTCAATCCTTATTTGAGTGGAGTGAAGGTATCTAGAGGCTCCACAGAGAGCAAAGAGAAAAGTAGAAACCCTGCATTTTCAGGCTGTGTTTATTCAGGTTTATTTAAGCTTCACTGACATTCCAGTTGCTCAGGGGCCCGGTCAGAGGTTAAAATCACAAGCATTCCAAATGATATAATCTATTTTACAGAAATGAGCTCACCTCAAGTCAACATTCACCAGATACTTAGATCTAGGTGCTCTAAACCACCTTTGGAAGAATGTATTAAGTGACTGAACTCTCAGACATGCTGTGTAGGCTTAATTAGAAATGCTTCTGCCCAGAGCAAAAAAAAAAAAACAAAACAAAAAAACACTAAATATCAATACATCCCCATCCCCATCCCCATTCAACCCATCCTCTCTTCCCAGTGGGGTGATATATAAGACTTAACATTTTTTAAAAGAGAATTTTTAGGTTCAAAGCAAAAGGTCCACTGATTTCCCACATATCCCCCTGTTCCCACACATGTACAGCCTCCTCTATTATTAACAATGTTCAGCATCTCTGGTCATTTGTTGCCACTGATGAACCTACACTGACACATCACAATCCCCCAAAGCCCACAGTTTGCACTGTGGTTTCCTCTTGGTGGTGTATATTGTATAGGTGTGACAATGTGAAATGACATATATCCATCCTTATGGTATTAGGCAGGGCATTTTCACTGTCTTAAATTTCCTCTATGCTCTGCTTATTCACCACTCTCCTCTACCCTTGGAAACCACTGATTTTTTCCCCCCTACTATCTCCATAGTTTTGCTTTTCCCAGGATATCTTTTTAAATAAATTTTATTTATTTATTTTAATGTGAGAGATAGAGAAAGACATGCTCAGTTTTTTAATTTAATTAAAATTTTTTTTTTTATCCTGTGACCTTTTATCCTGTGACATGCTCAGTTCTAATGACTGAAACTGGGACCTTAGAGCCTCAAATAAAAAAGTCTTTTCTTCTTCTATTTCTCCTTCTCCTCCTTCCTCTCCTATTCCTTTTTTTTTTTTTTTTTGCATTAGCTATTATGATACCTCCCCAGCTCTTTCCTGTAGTTGGAATAATTTAGCGTGAAAAATTCCCCTTTCTTCAGTTATAGTGTGGTTCAGAAGCCTTCCCTTCATCATATTTTAGATTTTAAATGTAATACTCCCTATAGTAAAATTAATAATTGAAAGATAAAAATATGTAGGGTAAAGGAAATTTACCAGGATATTGACACCTTTAAGGTATAGCCTCCTCTATTTATCAAAATACTTTTCTTTTTCATGATTGTGATCTTCCTTGTATAATTTAGCTTCTTTATGAAAGCATTAACATTACATTGTGAAAATCTCTGCATGATATTAAAATGCTTCATCAACATCACTTTTTTTTTAAATATTTATTTATTCATTTTTAATTACTCAGCTCTGGTTTATGGTTGTGCAGGGATTGAACCTAGGATATTTGGAACTTTCAGGCATGAAAGTCTCTTTCATTAACCATTATGCTATCTTCCCATGCCCCCAACATCACTTTTAAAAGCAGTGTGACTATACTGTAAACTCCCTAATTTAAAGTATTAAAACTGAAAGGGGCTGGACTTCCAGTGGATTTTTTGTACACTTCATTAGGATAAGTAGATGCTGCAATAGTGAAAATAGCTTAGGGCATCTCTGCAGGGCATCCTAAAGTGGTGGTGGGTACCGATGACATCACCATCATTCAGCTCCCTCAAGCTCATAAGAAACAGCAAAGAGGCTTTCCCATTTGGCTAGGAAGAGTCAAAAAGAACAAAACGAAGCACTACAGCACACACAAAATCTATATACATGTATGCCGAGTTCATCTTCTATGTCCTCATTTATTTATTTATGGTATAGTTCTGTGCATTGTACTTAGCATTTTACTTCCATATTATTTCTGGAGTGCTAGTGTTAATTTCTTCGATCCCTCAATATCATATCTATCTAATGTAGTATTTTGCATTTATATTTTCAAAATACTGCTTATAATAATTAATTAAAAAATTTACCATCAGCCTTATCATTGGGACCTAGTGCCTACACAACAACCCCCTTGCCTTGGTGGTTCTTTCTTTCTTTCTTTCTTTCTTTCTTTCTTTCTTTCTTTCTTTCTTTCTTTCTTTCTTTCTAATAGAGATAGAGGGGAAATAGAGAGAGAAAAAATGCCACCTGTAGAACTACTTTATCTCTCCTGACACCTCCCTCCTGTAGGTGGGGAGTGGGGGATTGAACCCAGGTATTCAGGCAGGTAACTTGTGTTCTCTTACCATGAACACCACCACTTACCCCCCTATAGTTATTTTGAGAAAGTACACAAACAAGTAAGCAAGAAGAGAAAAAAGTCAACATTTCCACCACCTCATAAGATCTGTGCATATAATTGGTATATGGAATGTATTAGTAAATATTAGTATGAAGATGTCACAGACCATTGGAAAGATTTTCAGAGTCTAAGGAAAATAGGCAAGAAGCATCTTTATATGCTGACTCCCAATTTTTGCTTCCCTAAGCACTTCCAAGGATAGTTTAACCCTCTGATTAGGCAAATAAGTATATGAGAGCAATTTCATTTGACCATTGTAGCCCCCTAGGCAAATATATTTTTTAAATTTTTTATTTATCTATTAATGAGAAAGGAGGAGAGAGAGAAGGAACCAGACATCACTCTGGTAGATGTACTGCCAGAGATTGAACTCAGGACCTCATGCTTGAGAGTCCAGTGCTTTATCCACTGTGCCACCTCCTGGACCATGGCAAATATTTTTAGATAACCTTCTAGCAGGTGGTCTGTTAGGGCAAGCAGAGAACATTAATATTGTACTTACTCAGCCACTTTTGCTTGCATCAAAATATTTTGGGCTTGATCTTCTGCTTTAATTAGCCTGCTTTGATCTGTTCTGTAGTCCTCACAGAGCTGTATGAGTTTCTGTATTTTGTCAAGTTCATGGGTTAGATTTTCTGATCTTATTGGTAGGTGAATACCAAGTACATGATTTGCAATCTTCTCTATGTCCTCTGGAGGCACATTTTCCTCTTAAGTAAAAAGAGATGTTTTATAAATAGAAATGGAAATACTTTTTGATTTTGCAATACCATTTCCTGCTATTTACCCAAAGACTTTGAAAACACTAATTTGAAAGAATCTATGCGCCCCTATGCTCATAGTAGCATATTTACAGTAACCGAAGTGTGAAGTCAGCTTACATGACCATCAGTTGATATTCAAAAGCAATTAAAATGTTTGGATACCTGTCAAGAGACAAACACCATAAATGAGTTAAGGGGGAACGCATTCAGTTTGACTTGAGAAGATTTGATTTTAATGCTGCATGGCATTGAAAAAGCTCACAGTCTTAGAGAAGGGAACATGACAATACGGGTTTAAGTGCTATATGAATAGCACATTATAAAGTAACTTGAAAATACACCTGGGTCCTGATTTTTATAAAAATAACAATTTCCTCCTCTGAGAACAAAGGTGGAAGATACACTGTTGTTTGGGGCAATAACTCTTGGTTACCCTGGCTCTTTATTGAGGCAACACGTCAAGTCCAGTGGAAGAGTTAAGAGTTGAATTCTTGATAGATACAGATTTTTTATTTTATTATTATTTTTATCAGAGCACTGCTTAGCTCTGGTTTATGGTGTTGCAGTGGATTGAACCTGGGACTTTGGAGGCTCCGGCACCAGAGTCTCTTTGCATAACCATTATGCTATCTACCCCCACCCGATAAATGCAGATTTGAACCTCATGGAGATTATCATCCAGTGGAGAAAAAGAAGCCATTCTCTCTCTCTCTTTCTCTCTCTCTCTCTCAAGTTTTTTATTTATAAAATGAAACATTGATTAAACCATAGGATAAGAGAGGTACAACTCCACACAATCCCCACCACCAGAACTCTGTATCCCTTCCCCTCCTCTGATGTCTTTCCTATTCTTTAACCCTCTGAGAGTATGAAGCCATTTTATATGAATACTGATCATATAAGAATGTAATAATAAATTTAAGAAAGATCATGGGATTCAGATTGAGAAGAAACTTCTCAAAAAGTTTCAGGCAAAAGTTCAAAACGGCATTTAAACCTATGGAAACTAGGGGTGAAGTTCTGTATACTATTCAAAGATGAGGGAACTACTGAAGCAAACAAAACAAAACAAAAAGAAAACCCAACCAAGCAAACAAAACAGGGTGAAAAACTGTATGCATTGCTTTTGGCAAAAGATCTGACAGTCTGCTTGGGAGAGTTGTATGTTCAGAAAAGGCCCTGAGCAAATATATATATATATTTCACGTTTCCCAGGCTGGGAAGATAGCATAATGGCTATAGTAAATACTTCCATGTTTGAGGCACCAAGGGTCTCAGGTTTAATCCCCAGCACCACAAGATAGAGCTGAGTAATGCTCCAATTAAAAAGAAACAAAATGGGGGCCATGTGGTGGTGCACCTGATTAAACATACATGTTCCAATGTGCAGGGACCTAGGTTTGAGCCCCTGGACTCCATCTGCAAGGGGAAAGCTTCATGAATGGTGAAGCAATGCTGCAGGTGTCTCTCTGTCTCTCTCCCTTTCTTCTTCCTCTTCCTCTCAATTTTTTGCTGTCTTTATGTAATAAATAAAGAAACTAACAAATTAAAAAAGAAATAAAACAAAACAGAAACAAAAACAAAAAACTTTTCCAAAGTAAGGCACATGAGGAATAGTAAGGACATAACTAGAGTCGCAATTAATAGTAACAATAATAAGGGAGTTGGGCGGTAGCGCAACGGGTTAAGTGCACATGGTGCAAAGCTCAAGGACTGGCTAAGGATCCCAGTTAAGTCCTCGGCTCCCCACCAGCAGGGGGGTCACTTCACAGGTGGTGAAGCAGGTCTGCAGGTGTCCTTTTCTACCCCTCTCTGTCTTCCCTTCCTCTCTCCATTTCTCTCTGTCCTATCCAACAATGACAACAACAATTAACTACAACAATAAAACAAAAAGGGAAGGAATAAATAAATATTTAAAAACATAGTAATAATAATAAATCAAATCATTCTATTGGTCAGTCACAGATAGCCAATATAAAATTTAGGAAATAGTCAATTACAATAAAAGATAACAGCTAATATATATATATTTGCCTCCACGGTTATCACTGGGGCTCGGTGAGTCATATGAATCCACTGCTCCTGGAAGCTATTTTTTCCCTTTTGTTGCCCTTGTTGTTTATTGTTGTTGTTGTTATTGTTGTTATTGATACCATTGTTATTGGATAGGAGAGAGAGAAGAGGAAGACATAGACAGGGAGAGAAAAATAGACACCTGCAGACCTACTTCACTGCTTGTGAGATGACCCGCTTGCAGGTTCAAGACAATTAAATAGCTTGTAAACTGGCAAAATAGCTCACCTGTATAGTACACTGCCTTATCATGTGCAAGACCAAGTTTGAACACAGTTCCCACAAAATTGAAGGAAGTTTTGGTGCTATAGTTTCTTTCTCTCTCCCTCCTTCTCTCTTCTCTTTATCTCTGCCTCTCTGCCTAGCTGTTTCTATCTGAAAAAAGTCAGCCTAGAGCAGTGAAGTCCTTGAGGTCAGAAAATAAAGCAAACAAAAAGAAAAACCAAATAAATTTAAACACTAGGTTCATTTGTTTGGAATTTAACCACCTTCTAGGATTGATTATTAAATTACTTTTAAACAGAGTCATATTGTTTTAGATGTAGAGTTAATATTTGGACAATTACTCACTAAGAAATGAGAATAAACCAAGGGGTATATTGTTTCTGATTTAAGTGCCATTTCCAATTAATGCAATTTGGAACTCATTGTGATGCATACATGTATATTTTTTTCTTTAAAAGTAGAGAAAAGCTAGTTAAAAACATTTAAAATTACCTAACAAAAATTTTTTCAGTTTGTTTATTAAAAAATGTATTTTTTCTTCTTCAGATTCACTTTGGTTTTTCATATTCCTTAGGTTCTCATTTAGCTGTAAGGCATTGTTTTTGGAGATTTCTGTCAATTCAGTTATATTTTTAACCTGGACATAAAAGCAACAACAAAGAAAACACAATTAGGTACGATCTATGGCATTAATTGCTTAGCTGGGCCTAGTAAGGTTACTGCTAAAAATTCAAGAAGTCAAGATAATCACAGAGCAGATTCATTTCAAAGGATTCTCTTAAAATGTGATTATTATTTGTTGTAATTATCATTTTTCTTGAATATGATGAATTTAAAAACAGTACCATTCATCAAAATTATTATTTGAAAACAATATTGACATACTATTACTTATCTTGATTCAAAATTAATGCATACATTCTATTTTAATGATACTTTAGCACTATGTAATACCAAAAGCCTTTGTAGAATTACTTATGAGGTGGTCCAGGAGGTGGCACAGTGGATAAAACATTGGACTCTCAAGCATGAGGTCCTGAGTTTAATCCTTGGAAGCACATGTACCAGAGTGATGTCTGGTTCTTTCTCCTTCTCCTATCTTTCTCATGAAAAATAAATAAAATATTAAAAAAAAGAAATTACTTATGAGTACTTACAGTGGGAGTCACAATTGTGAGCATTTTAATTTATTTACATTAAAATAGTTACTCTTAGGCATTCTTCACATTCAAGTAACACACTTTCTTTGAAACCGAAAAGAAATCATTCCTCCTTTTAAGTAAAGGTGTTTGACTCAGAGCAGGATGCGAAGATAAATTCTAAACACTTTGTACAGTTAGTGGAGGAATGACAGGACTACAAGGATTGTAATCTAAAAGGGCAAATTCTTAATTGTGTGATCTGAGAAAGGTCATGGACTTTTTCTAGGTAGCCTAACAAATTAGAGTAAGAGAAAGAAGGGGAAAACAAAGGGGAAAACAAGCAAGCAAGCAAACAAACAAAAAACAACCCAGAAAGCAACAGGCCAATATCATCAACAAGTTGAGCTGTACTGAATAAATTGTGACAGAAGTAGGGCTAATTAGGATCAAACATCATTAGGGGAACAACCTCTTCATTTCATTTCCTCACAAAAGGAATTGTTTAATTGTAATTCATACAGATTTTGTAGGAAAGAATTTAGCTGTAGTTACTGGCTAATGATGAAATAAAATAAACAAGAAAAAAAAATTAAGTGATTCAAAGTATGTGTCTTAATTATTCTGAGAGTTGTTTTTTAATTCTCTAGCACTTTTAAAACTCTAAAATGAATAGCAATGGCTAAAATAGCAGATCTTAAAAGTCCTTAGAACAAGAAAAAAAGATATTTATGATGGTTATTAAAGAAATGGATTGTAGTACACACTATGCAATATTTGCATAGCTGAAATCACATTGTACTGTATAATGAAATGGAGTAAGTGTGAAATGTGTCACAAATAAAATGAGAATTTCAGATATAAATACTTATGGATAAAAACAAGAACTGAAAGATTGGGGCGAGGCAGTGGCACACCTGGCTAAGTGCACACGTTACAGTGTGCAAGGACTCAGGTTCAAGCCTCTGGTGCCCACTTGCTGGAGGAAAACTTCATGAGTGGTGAAGCAGGCCTGCAGTTGTCTATTTCTTTCCCTTTCTACCTTCCCATCTCCTCTCAATTTCTCTTTGTCTCTATCCAATAATAAGTAAATAAGATTTTTTGTGATCTGGGAGGTGGCACAGTAGATTCTCAACCATGAGGTCCTGAGTTCAATCCCCAGCAGCATACGTACCAGAGTGATGTCTGGTTCTTTCTCTCTCTCGGCCTGTCTTTTTTCACAAATAAATAAATAAATAAATAAATTTTTAAATAAATAAATAAATATACAAATAAAGTTTTTAAAAAAGAACCTAAAGATGAAGATAAAATCTCAGTGCATGTTTGTCTATATCATATTCAGATATATATTGCTGAATTACTTCATTCTTAAAACATCTCTCTGGAATTCACCCTCTGTCAGATTGACTCCCGAGAATTTCCTCACAATCTCTTCTGGCACTTATGTGTAGATAAAACCAGACTCTATTAATATGTACTACAGGGGTTAACATTTAAAAATAATACCTCAACACAGTGTTTATTTAAGCTTTTTTTTTGAGGGGGAGGCAATAGATTATTTAAAATTACATTAAACTAAGAATTTTAAATTTTTTATTATTATTATTTTACCAAGGAGACATGACTAGTTGGACAATTGTTATATTCACTATTGTTTTCTCAACATCTGGGTCTCCCACACAGTAAGTGATCAATGAATTTTCAAATGAATAATAATATGTGTAGTAATGTAGACTTAAGACTTTGTAAATAAAAAGTGCAACATTTAGCATGCTGTGTAGGGAGACTCTTCTATTTGGCCAATGAGAAGCTTGCTCCAGAACTTGGCCTGTGGAGAGAGGATAAAGAATGGGCTGGAAATTCCAGTGATAGAGGTGTGCTAATGGGTCAGAATCTCTCTCTCTCTCTTTGTGTGTGTGTGTGTGTGTGTGTGTGTGTGTGTGTGTGTGTGTTTGTTTGTATGTGTATGTGTGTTTTAACTGTGGTTCTCACCCCATGCCCTAGCTTGAGCCTGTCTTGCTCTTAGTTTGGAGACCCAGATGTCTTTGAATACATTTTCTTTCCCTCCAGCAGCTGGTTTTTATTGTTTGCAAACAAGAATACTGGCTGGTTAAAAAAAAAAATCAGTCCTTTGAAAGCTTTTCCTTCTTCCTTAAAAGTTCAATATCTATTGTCAAGGAAATTGCACTAAAGTCAAAGATTCTGGAGTGGGTGGTGGAGTGTGGGGAAGGGAGGGGCATTCAGGTCCTGGAACAGGATGGCAGAGGAAAACTAGGAAATGTTATACATGTACAAACTATTGTATTTTACTGTCGACTGTAAAACATTAATCCCCCAATAAAGAAATTTAAAAAAAACTTAGGAAAACCAGACAATTAAAAATCATACTTACTTATCAATAGGATAAACAAAATTATCTAAATTACTGGTTACTCAATTGTCAAAAAGACAGCTTTATCACATCTATCAGCATAGGAAGAATTTCAAAAAAGTGTATATTCCTATTTAAATACCTTCTTGAAAGCATTTTTGACATTAAAGTGTGTAAGTGTGTGGAATTTCAAGTATACCCTTGAACTTATGAAAAATTATTCTTTCCATTAGGATACCTGTAGTTTATAGTTATATATTTTAAGACCAGAAATCTGACATTTCCTTTGCCATAAAAGGAAGATGAGGTCTTAGTGCATGTTGCTGGAAAAGGACCTAACTTGAGGGTGAATATGATTTACAGACACCCATATCAAGAAAAGAAATTGTACTCATTACAGGTCCTGGAAAAGGATGACAGAGGACCTAGTGGGGGTTGTACTGTTGTGGAAAACTGAGAAATGTTAAGCATGTACAAACTATTGTATTTACTGTCGACTGTAAAACATTAATTTCCCAATAAAGAAATTTTTTAAAAAAGAAATTGTACTAATGTGTCAACAAATGTACTGTAAACCATTACCTTTCCAATTAAAATAAAAAATGTTAAAGAGGGGAGTCGGGCAGTAGGGCAGCGGGTTAAGGGTAGGTGGCACAAAGCGCAAGGACAAGCGTTAAGTATTCCAGTGTGAGCCCCGGCTACCCAAAGCTGGTCTATAAGTGTCTTTCTCTCCCCCTCTCTGTCTTCCCCTCCTCTCTCCATTTCTCTCTGTCCTATCTAACAACGAGGACATCAATAACAACAACAATAATAACTACAGTAATAAAACAAGGGCAACAAAAGGGAATAAATAAAAACATTAAAAATGTTAAAGAAATGTGTATATTGGGTGGGGAAGATAGCATACTGGCTATGCGCACAGACTCTCATTCCTGAGGCTCTGCTCTGAGGTCCCAGATTCAATCTCCACCTCTCCCCCACCCCATAAGCCAGAGCTGAGTAGTGCTCTGGCAAAAAAAAGGAAAAGAAACAGTTTTATTTAAGACTACATATACTTTAAGTTCCTTCTGTACACATACACCCTCACACACTAATTAAATATAATATATAAGCATATACATATTAATATTCACATCTAATTCTAAATATGCATATATATCCATAGCTATGTCTTTATCTTATAATTCCATGCATAAGAACACCTGCTTAACATCTGGAATCTATCCATTTCCTTGGAAACAAAATGACAGGCTTTTGAATTTTGAATAACTTTACAAATAAAATATGAGAAGACATTTACCTGATTCTTCAAATCTTGAAACTGGTTGTTCAAATTATGAATCATGGACTCTGCCTTCTGAGCTTTCCTGTGGGCATTCTTGGAGAGGTTCAGGGAACCCTGGCAACGTGGATCACCACAGGATGACAGCACACATGGCAGACCTCCTTGCTCTCCACACACCTTGTAGGGGTAATCATTTATGTTTAGAAGCAGCTTGTTGGCAGGCTTTTATTTCTGAGGTCACTCAGGTTCACTGAGGCAAGGTATCATTCTACATATATACATTTCTATAATATTCCTCATACTTAGCATCTGGAGAGGACTCAGAAAATATTTGTAGGTAGCTGAATACATAAATCGTTATCAGTACTGTGGCATCAAGCACACGTTCATACTTAATAGTTTTTGAGAAAAATAAATGCCTGGGGCTGGGTGGTGATGCACCTGGTTGAGCATACATGTTAAAATGCTCAAGGACCTGGGTTCGAGCCCCCCCCATCTTCACTTGCAGGAGGAAAGCTTTGTTAGTGGTGAAGCAGTATTGGTGGTGTCTCTCTGTCTCTCTCCCTCTCTACCACCCATTTCCCTCTCAATTTCTGGCTGTCTCTATCCAATAAATAAAGATTAAAAAAAAAAAAAAAAGACACAGAGAGAGAGACCAGAACTGTGTTCAGCTCTGGTTTATGATGGGGGGGGGGGGGAAGAGAAAATAAATACTTTCGTGTCAATCTTACTTTGAGTGTGTATGTGTATGTGATTGGACTGTGGCCTCTTGATTTCACTGGTCTGGGTCACTTTTTCAACTGAGGCATACAAGGGGGAGACAGGGAGACACTGTGGCACAGAAGCTTCCTCAGTTGCCATAGTACCTCTGGGATGGTGTCTGGGCTTGAGTCTGGGCTGCACATAATGCAAGACAAGTACATAACCCAGAGAGGTATCCCTCATTGCACTATTTTTTTTTTTTTTTGTTACTGGAGCACTGTTCAGTTCTGGCTTATGGTGGTGCAGGGAACTGAACCTGGGGTTTTGGAGCCTCAGGCATGAGAGTCTGCATAACCATTATGCTATCTACCCTCTGCCCAATTCCACTTTTATTTTTAAAATTTATTTTAGTATTATTATTTTTATATTTATTTATTTTCCCTTTTGTTGCCTTTGTTGTTTTTCATTGTTGTTGTAGTTATTATTGTTGTTGTTATTGATGTTGTCTTTGTTAGGACAGACAGAAATGGAGAGAGGAGGTGAAGACAGAGAGGGGGAGAGAAAGATAGACACCTGAAGACCTGCTTCACCGCCTGTGAAGTGACTCCCCTGCAGGTGGGGAGCCAGGGCTTGAACTGGGATCCTTCAGCTGGTCCTTTTGCTTCGTGCCATGTGCGCTTAACCCGCTGTGCTACCGCTGGGCTCCCTTCCCAATTCCACTTTTAAAAATAGAAATGACCTCTCATTTACAATGAGGTAGGTGGCACAAATATTCATGGTTTATACTATTTTTGGAATCATAAATAATATTAAATAATAGATTCATAATATTTACTTTTTGTTTTTATCAAATATTAAATAAAAAATATACTTGCTGTGAGGATGGGGAGATACCATAATGATTCTGCAAAAAGACTTTCATGCTTAAAGCTACAAGGTCCCAGGTTTAATCCCGAGCACCACCCAAAACCAGAATTGAAGGGTGCTATGGTGAAAAAGAGAAAAGTAAAAAATATGCTTGCTATTTATTCAATATATAACAGCATGTATACTATATGCATTTATATATTTATATTTTACAAATTAAAAAATGGCATGCAGTATAGGCAAATACAATTGAAGAAGTCTGTGTATGGCAAGTAGAAACTACAAGCACTTTTACTACATCATCATGGATATTTACCTTTTCATTTAGCATTTGGATATCTGGTAACCTTAGCTTCTTTAATTGTTCCAATGACAAATTCCCCTTTGAGGAGAGTGCATCTACCATGGTAAGTGAGTCATTCCTGGTTTTTACAGAGTTATTAATGATAGAAATAGTTCTGCTCACTATCACCTCAGCAGATGATGATATTTGATAATACTGCTTGATATTCTTTAAGGATTCTACAGTCACACAAACAAAAGGAAGGTAAATTTTGTGAAAACAAATGAAATTTTACATCAGTTATCAAGATAATTATTCCACAATTTGAGTGCTTTCTTGATCTCCGCGATTAACACAAAAATTCAACATCCTCTTTCTTGAATTTGTACTTATTGGGGGGGAAGATTAATCTAGTATGTAATAGACAAAGTATTGAGATATAAGTCTTCAGACATGGTTTCAGTGCTTACTTCACCCTTTACAGTCTCAGTATGTCCTTCAGAAGATCAGTCAGCCTCAGATGGTTTCCTTTAACCTTCCTTCCTTCCTCCCTTCCTCCCTCCCTCCCTTCCTTCCTTCCTTCCTTCCTTCCTTCCTTCCTTCCTTCCTTCCTCCCTCCCTCCCTTCCTTCATTCCTTCCTTGCTTCCTTGTCTACCACTTCTGGTGGCCATTCCCCCCCCCCCCCCATTTTATTGGCTAGGGCAGAGAGAAGCTGAGAAGGGAGGAGCAATATAGAGGGAGAGAGAAAGATAGACACCTGCAGACCTCTTTCACTGATTGTGAAGCATATGCGTTGCAGGTGGGGAGCCTGGGTTCAAACCTGGGTTCTTGTTCCAGTCCTCGTGCTTAGTACTATGTGCCCTTAACTGGGGGAGCCACCACCCAGCTCCCTATCCTTTCATTTTAAAAGGAGATCCCAGGCTCTAACTATAGTATATTTTTCTCATAAATAAATACATGAATGAATAAATCTTTTTTATTTTTCATTTTTTAAAATAAATCCTTAAAAAGGAGAATCATTAATAGTTCTTTCATTAAATCTAATCACTTCTTTAGAGTCATAATTGCCTTTGCCTTCTCTCTCTTTTAGGTTGAAAGTAGGTAAAAAATAGAAACATAGGGCGAGGAAAAGCAGATTGTGTTTTTGTACTGAGATGGGTTTTGATTATATTTCCCTAAAGGAACTAAGTTTGAGTAAGTTTAAAGTTGCCTCTCTGGCAGTAACAGGTTTTCCATTTCTAAATACAACAGGGATCTCATCAGAGATCAGATTGACTAATCAAAGTTTTGCTTTAGAGTTGACTTCTCCTCTATCTAACTTGATCTTGGCTTTGACATGACTCATTCCTTACTCTTTTCCTTTTTAAAATAATATTTTAAATAAATTTTAATGAGAGAGAGAGAGAGAACAAAGAGATATCAGAGCCCTGCTCAGCTTTGGCTGATGGTGGTGCTGAGGATAGAACATGGGACTTCAGGGAGTCGGGCGGTAGCGCAGCGGGTTAAGCGCACGTGGCGCAAAGCACAAGGACCGGCCTAAGGATCCGGGTTCGAGCCCCCAGCTCCCCACCTGCAGGGGAGTCGCTTCACAGGCGGTGAAGCAGGTCTGCAGGTGTCTGTCTTTCTCTCCCTCTCTCTGTCTTCCCCTCCTCTCTCCATTTCTCTCTGTCCTATCCAACAATGACATTAGTAACCACAACAAGGCTACAACAACAAGGGCAACAAAAGGGAAAATAAATAAATAAATAAATAAATAAATAAATAGAACATGGGACTTCAAAGCCTCAAGTATGGGGGCCAGGTGGTGGTGCACCTGGTTGAATGTACATATTACAATGCATAAGGACCCAGGTCTGAGCCCCGGTCCTCACCTGCAGAGGGAAAGCTTTGCAAGTGGTAAAGCATAGTTACAGGTGTCTCTGTCTCTTTCCCTCTCTATCACTCTCTTCTTGATTTCTGGCTGTCTCTATTCAATAAATAAATAAAGATAATAAAAAAATTAAAAAGTCTCAATCATGAAAGTCTTTTGCATAACTATTATGCTGACTCCCCAGTCAATTGTCTTTTCTTAAATTGAATATTTCATTGTGTAGACATATGAACTCTTTAATTTTTTTTCTAATTTATTATTAATTTATTTGATAGGACAGAGAGAAACTGATAGGGGAGGGAAAGCTTCACTATTTGTGAAGCTTCCCCCTGCAAGTAGGGATCAGGGGTTTAAACTCTGGTCCTTGTCCATATGAATGTGTGTACTTTACCAGGTGCACGACCAATCAGACCCCCACCCTTTTATTTTCTTCAAGAATTTTGCACTATGAATTAAAGGCATCTAGCATATTACACAACTACAAATTTTTACAAAGTTCTTATGAGAAATAGTATTTACATCCTTTTGGCTTCATGTTCCTTTGGATGTATGATTGCTGGAAATGGAGTGACTTACCTTCAGGAAGGCATAGCTAGACCTCTTTAATTTCCTTCTGGACTTTAAAATATTTCCAAGTTGCTGATTACTCAAGACTTTGCGCATTGTTTGGTGTTAAAGAAATACATTGGAATTTAGTATTTCTTTAATATCAGACATTATTAACATTATTCATTATTTGGAACAAATGCTTCCCAGGCTCTGTGATATCTAAAGAGTTGAAGTACTCATGTACAAATAATACCTTTAAGTAGGGCGTGGTGCAGTGGATAATAGATCTAATGAGAGTGTTTTCCTGTTCCAAAATATGCATAAGCAAAAGGTGACTTGTTGATGAAATACACTGGGGAGTTCATCAACTTTGTGTAGAAACAGTAGAAAAGCATTTCTTTCTTACCCGTGATGTTTGCATTACGAGCACTGTTGTACAAATCAACTTCTTCCTGAAGATCTTCAACTAATAAATCTGTCGCTTTCCTCAGCTTTCCTATTGTTTCTGTAAAATCTTGAAATTCATGGACTGCTTCTAATTGCTCACTTAGCTGCAATATTTGTTTTCTGTAGAGGAAAATAAGAGTAAAAGTAATCTATCTTATATTATATTGAATCAACTAGTGGAAAAAAGAACATATATAAAATCCACTTTCATTGACACATAGTCTTTTTTTTTTTTTTTTTAGTACTTCATTGGGGGAAGGGTTGGTTAATGATTCGTAGTACTGTTGTTGCCACATGGGTACAATCTCTTATCTCCCTGTGACAGATGTCCACAAAACACTGTCACTTCCAACCTAGGGCTTGTGTACCAACATGCACATCAGTAAGTATTCTAAGGTGTGTGTGTGTGTGTGTGTGTGTGTGTGTGTGTGTGTGTGTGTGTGGTGTGAGGATCACAACTGGTTTCTCACATGTACTCTACAACTGAGTCACCTCCCCCAGTCTTACTATGCTAACAATGAAAAAGAACTTCTCCAATTACCTTTCCACTTGACAGTTCATACTTTTTAAAAAATTTCTTTCTCATTAATTAAACTTCTTGGAATATTTCAACACTTAATAATCAATTTCCCTCTATCTATAGCCAAAAAAGAAAGAGAAAAATATGGCCACAGGGAGCAATGGATTTATCATGCAGACACTGAGTCCCAGCAATAACCCTGGTGACAGTAATTAAAAGGAAAAGAGGAGGGAGGGGGGTAGAGGAGGAATCGGAGTCTTCGTAGTCATGGTCATTGTCTTTGCTCTTGGGAATCTCAGGATAAAACACTGTTTAGTGAGCCACAGAGAGGCAGGAGGATAAGAGAAGGAAACACAAGATTTTCTCTGAGGAGATTGGGATGGTTTTGGAGAGGAGGTATTGTTTGGGTGACCATCAAAGACAAAAGTTCAGCAGGTAGATGGGGGTAGGACAGGCTTCTAGCTAAAGAGGCCCAGCAGTCACTGCATTCCTCATCATTTCAGGTCCTAGCCTAGAGATTCCCTTTGCTTCTTGCTTTCTCTGCTGGAGGTTATTGCCATCTCTTTGTTTAGCAGACCCACTCTGTACGACTCAGCTTAATTTCCCCACTTTGTCATTTTCTATAACTACAAAACAAAGGCCCATGGGCCAAAGCTCATTCTTTTGGGGGTGATGAGGGAGGGAGTTGGGAGTGGGGGCTACACAGTACTATTTAAAAACATTATTGGATTATGTATTTATAGTTTAAAGGCTGAGGGTAGGGAAGGAGATCTGAGAACACAGGGCTCACATCCTTCAGAGCAATAGTTTTTATAAGGATACAAATGAGTTTACCTGTCAGCTGGCCTTGATCATGTGACCTCCCTGAATCCTGTAGCTGTTTTATGCTGCAGGGGGACCCTTCCCCTAGATTACTGAATCACCTAGGTGTGTTGTACCTGCTTTCTTGAGTAACTTTTAAGCAAGTATTACATACTCCTAAGATACTTATTAATAATAAAAGTCTTATATGTGTGCTATGTATGACACAAAACTCTCCAATTTCAACCAATCCTTAACAGCAAGTTTTGTTGGGAAGGGGTGATATTTGACTATATAACCACAATCTTTTTGGTTTCTAAGTAGGTTGTGTATTCCAGTAGGGTGGAAACTATTCCTTGCCTGTTGTTGTGCGCGGGCCGCGGAGAAGAGAGAGAGGAGGGGTCCGGAGCAAAGAGGAAACACAAATCTTTATTTGTGCTGGCACCTCAGAGTTGGGTGCTAGAGAAGCAGGTTGGGCCACGTGGAGGTAGCGAAAATGGCCGCCTCACACAGTAACCTTTCCTGTGTCTGAACACCGTAGTGAAGCGCTGGCAAGAGAGCGAGGTGCAGAAGAAGAAAGGCTTTTATAGGAGCAGCTTTCAGGAGAATGGGAAGGGGGAGGAGTAACCATAGCACTCCAGGATAGGATAATAACTCTTGTGAGAATGGGAGGGGGGAGGAGTAACCAAAGCACTCCAAATTTCGCGGGGATATAGACAATGCCCTGAGGGCACAACATGGCTGAACAGGCACTCCGAGAATGTCCCAACTCTCGCGTGGGAACTAGCAGTAGCCTGAGGGGACAACATGGCAGATGTGACTGCATCGGCACAATTTCCCAGCACTTGCCCATCCTAGTTTTGCACTGTCAATAGCCAGTCCTGCTTAATAACTAGTATGGATAGTAAGTGAATGATTATTTCTCACCTAACATCAACAAAGGCACATTTCTAAATTTAAGACTGTTGAAACTCAGGAGGAGTTAAGTTAAATCAGAGCATGTCATCAAAAAAAATTTTTTAGAGGTGTCAGGCAGGAAATATATTAGACCTGGGGATCAGACTCAGATCTATCTTGGAGAAGGAAAGCAGTTTCAGGGGATAAACACATGACTGTCAGTGTACCCCAAGGAAGATGTATACATAAAAGTAGATGGTTTGTGGGAGTTCACTTGTGGGCTATAGACTTCTGACCCAGAGCAAATGAACATTATCTCCAGGCATATTTGATGGGGGGGGGGGAATTCAGTAATAAAGGTGATACTGTATGCTGAAGGAATTATCACAGTTGTAATAAGACTTCACATTAATATATGAACTTCTAAATAACTGTAGAGTTTGAAAAATTTTAGTAAATATTACCTGAATGCATGATTAAAAAATTGTGTATTGGTGGGCAAAGGGTAGATAGCATAGTGGTTATGCAAAGAGACTCTCATGCCTGAGGCTTCGAAGCCCCAGGTTCAATCCCTCACACCACCATAAGCCAGAGCTGAACAGTGCTCTGGTAAAAAAAAGAAAGTATATTTGAAATATACACTGTATATAAAACTATAGTACTTGGAATGTCATATCTTTTATCTCTGCTGTGTTTGAGATTTCTAGTTAGCTTCATAAAATTTGTGTGTTTTTTTTTCTTATTACAGGGGCATCTACATATAAATCACATGCAATCCTAACTAGATAACTGACAAGCAAGATTACCAGTCTGGTAGTTAACTAAATCAGTTATTTACCTATGAACACAGGTATATGTCTAAACTGAAAGCTGTTGAAGCTCAGTGGAGATTAAGGTAAATTGGGGCTGTGGCTATCTGTTACATGAACACACATCTTACCGAATGGAGTCATGATGAGCCTTGACTTTTAAGAATTCCCCAGATGAGAAAACAGGATGTTTCAAAATCCTTTTTACTTCAGACACGTTCTCTCTGAGGCCTTTGAAGTCCGTCTCACACATAGGCAGGGTCTCTCTTTTATCTTCCATGCTAGCAGTCAGTCTAATTAACCCTTCCACCGCTTTGGAGAGAGAAGAAATGGCATGGTCCCACTGATCAAAGCACAGGTGACACCTAATACAAGTAGGGAATTCCTGGCCATGACCCCGGGCACAGCGATCACATCGCTGTCCACTGACACCCACTCGACAGAGGCACATGCCTGTGTCCCTGTCACAGACAGGTGTCTGGGTGCCTTCTTTGTTGCAGTCACATGCTGAAAAGAAAAGAGAAGGAGCAGAGAATGTCAGTCAGCTGACCCTTTGATTTTTATGAGTTTAAGAGCAAAGTCCTCTCCCCTCTCCTGAGAATCTTCCCAGCACACATATTATGAGATGAACGTTTAAAACCAGTACAATGTCACAGACCTATGCAAATGACTAGTAAAATCTAGCATTTCTCTTCCAATTTCACTAATGAGTGATTTCATGGTTTCTATATAGCACATATTAGATGTCATTTTCCTGTGTTAGTGAAAATTCTTATGTAGGTACCTCACCTGTGTTACGACATGGATCCAAGGTTCATAGCAAGCTAGTGACTGTTGCTCCTGCCTGCAAGGTGACTCAGGGGATGCTTTAAGAATTCCCATATCTTTTCTTTGTAAATTCAGCCTAACTGTACTAACCCAACTGTCTTCAGCAAAGCTATTGCATTTTCAAAAGAGGTTAGTGATTTTTTTCCCTTGCTATTTATTCAGAGGAGTTAGAAATACATGTCCATATAAAAATGTGCACACAAACATTCATAGTTGCTTTATTTCTAATCATTGAAGCTTGGAAGCTACCAAGTTATCTTTCAATATGAGAATGAGTATATAAACTGTGGTGCAATTAACAATGGATGATTATTAACCATTAAAAGTAAATGAACTAGCAGGACATGAAAAGACACAGAAGAACTTTAAGTGAAAGAAATTAATGTGTGTGGCTGGTGAGATAATAAACCTGGGAGGGAACCTGGTTTCCAATGTGCACAACCCAAGTTTGAGCCCTCTACATAGGGGACTGCAACAATGGGAGGAAACGCCAGTGTTTTGGTGTCTCTCCTCTGTTTTTTATGTGAAAAACATCATTCCAGAGTGGTGAAGTCCAAGCAACAACAACAACAAAATCTACTAACAATAATATGAAGAAGCTACATACTCATGATTGGATTTATATGACATCCTAGGAAGGTGAAACTATGGAGGCAATAAAGAGATCTGTGGTTGTCAGGGACTGGGGAAAGGGAGACAAAAATGGATAGAACACAGATGGCTTAAGGAAGTGGGAGTGGATAAACTATACTCTTTATAATACATTATGGGTATTTGCCATTATACTTTTGTCCATACCTATAGAATGAACATCACCAAGAGTGATCTCGAATGTAAACTGTGGACTTTGGTGATTATGGTGCAGCAGTGTAGAGTCATCAGTGGTAGCAAATGCACCATTCAGGGCTAGGGTTTATGATAATGGAAGAGGTTGTTCATGTGTGGGCTCAGTAGGTACATGAGGAATCTATCTTTTCAGTATTTTATTATGAACCTAAACAGAATATTGAAAGAATTGTCTAAGTTGAGCGAAAAAACCATAATAGATGTTACATGTACTTTAATTGAGTATATTTTTTGATGAAGTTATAGAACAGTGAACGGAGAGAGCTAGAAAAGTTACTGCAATTTCCAAAAATGGTCAGGGAATCACTAGCTTCTGGTTTTGGACTTACTATAAGAAACTGAAAAATGCATTTGACAGCTTGAGTAAAAAGAATGTCCACTGCAAGTAAAAAGCAATTAATACACTGGACTCTTCTACTAGATACCACCTATCTGGCACATTTGCTTTGGTCTGGAGATCTCAGTGGGAACCCCTGCAGAGGGATGGGGTGACACTTTGGCACTTCATAAACTGGAGGCCAAGTCTCCCCCTTACTAATCACCCTTCCTATAGGGTATTGAGTGTTGCCTGTGACCTGTGCTGGCCATTTGTAGTTTTCACTATAAAACATGAAAGCATTTTTCTTTTTTATAATCAAGTAAGATTACTGAAGTAGTAGAGGAACAGGGAAAGAGATTCTCTAAGATATCTTTCCTAAGAGTCAAAATTTCAATTTTTTTTTCTGCCTCCAGGGTTATCACTTGGGCTCAGTGCCAGCACTATGAATCCTCTGTTCCTGGAGGCAATTTTTTCCATCTTTGCTGCCCTTGTTGTTGCCCTTGTTGTGGTTATTATTGCTATTGTTGTTATAGCTGTTGTTGTTGGGTAGGACAGAGAGAAAATGAGAGAGGAGGGGAAGGCAGAGAGGAGGAGACCTTCTTCACCGCTTGTGAAGTGACCTCCCTGTAGGTGGGGAGCTAGGGGGTCGAACCGGAATCCTTACACCATCCTTGAGCTTTGTACCATGTGTGCTTAACCCTCCGTGCTACCGCCCAGCCCCCTCAACTCAGTTTTTAAAGAAATAATTCCACATATAAAACTAAGTGGAAACAGGGAAACCATTGAAAAAAAAAGTATTTGAATGGGTAAAAGAAGACTTTTTAAATTTTTTTTGTCACAAAAACACATTTATGAAGAATGGAGAGGAGTAAAGAGTTACCCTATGTAACTATGTAGAGACAACCACGACAGTAAAGTCCATCACATCTGATATCTTTTTGAAGCCATTTTTAAATGATAATTAAAAAACATTTTCCTAGAACCAACCAAGATATAGTCACTAACCACAGGGGTTTATATAAATATAAATGAATTAAATAAAATATATGGGTTTGGCAGTGGCACACCTGGTAAGTCCCCTCAGGGAGAAGCTTCAGGAGTAGTGAAACAGTGCTACAGACCTCTCTTTCTCTTTTCCTCCTTTTGAATTCCTGTTTCTATCCAAAATAAATAAAAATATAATAACTAAGTACATAATTTAATTTCTCAGCTTGCACTAGTCATTTCACAAGTAAGCGTTCAGTAGCTACACGTGACTAGAGGCTCCTGCACTGGACAGCACAAATGTAGAGCATTTCTGTCTCTTCTACAAGACCTACTGGGCAGAACTCTAAGCACTATGCCAACACATGAGATCAAGGCACTAAAGCATACAGCATGCGGCTTGGGTGTGTGGGGGGGGTGTTTGCCTTATTCATTTACTACCCAATAGGTACTATGAATATCTGAAAATAAATACAAAGTAAATATGAGCTAGATACAGAGCTTTATGAGTTATATATTAGAAGCATACTCTCTTAGCTCCCTACAATCAATCTTCTATCCTCTACCTTAATCCAGAAAAGTTGTTTACTCAGTAAAGTTCTAAATTCTTTTTTGCATAAATTAGTTGCAAATCCTGACCTCAGAGACCTGGTTCATTATGAAGTGAAAATTCATCATAAGTGAAGAATTTTAGCAGAGGCTACAAATATTGGTATAGATAGAATTTTATATACCCTAGAGATATTAATATAGAAGAAAAAAATTTTTAATAGCTATAAAAGCATGAAACTTTCAAAATTTTCCAATTAAGTTCACATTGTTAAAAGCAGTAATCAAATACAGATTTTTCCTTTTTTTTTTGTTTTTTTTAAAAAATACTTTATTTATTTTAATGAGAGAGTGAGAGATCAGAGGGAAAGATAACATAGAGAAAGACCAGAGCACTGTTCAGCCATGGACTATGGTGGTACTGGGGATTGTACCTGGGACCCTGGAGCCTCAGGCATGGTAGTCTTTTGCATAACCATTATATTGTCTCTCCAGCCCCATATTTTCTTTTTTTCATCAGAGCACTGCTTAGTTTTGGCTTATGGTGGTACCACTGATGGAAACTGTGACTTGTGGTGCCTCAGGCATGACAGTTTGTTGAGTAAACTGCTGTGCTACTACCCTGGGTCCATATAAAGACATTTAAAATTCAATTTAATTACACAGTAATTGCAGGGCCAAGTTGACTATATTCATGCTTTAGAACTATTTGTACTTACAAATGCATTGCCCCATTGAATCACTGTAATAATCTTCCTTGCATTCATGGCAGCGACTCCCACCATAGCCTAATTTACATGTGCACTGGCCTGTACGCTGTGAGAAGAGTCATGGGTAAGGAATTGACATGCTTTATGATTTAAAAAAAAATAATGCACTTAATACGAAACCATTTTTCCTCCAGTTATTTAGAACACACAGCTGTGCAAAGGCAGTGGAAGAAATAATTCCCACAGCTAGCAGCCACCCATGACAATACCGGAGACCAAGAGCTAATGCACTTTCTGGTTTTGGATTCTTGAATATACCATCTGCTTCCAGCTGTTTAAGGATAAATGGCCCCAAACTGGGAAACAAACCCAGATGTAGATGAAAACAAAACAGTGGGAAATGGGCCACATTCTTTTCCTCTATAGTTGTGGGAGTTCTGACACTGCAGAGAAAAGCCAAAGACTTACTCACATTTATCAATTAATTTGGCAGATAATATTTCCAGTATGGAATGTATGATGAAATTCCTTCCAATTGGGTTAGTGTTTTACTTAACATGTAAATTTGAAACTTAATCATTCAGTGTTAGCTATTTAATGGTGCTTTTGAAAGAGGGTTGAACCTTCTAGCACCCACCCAACTGGATTTATGACCATCTTTTCTGATGACCAAGAAAGCTGGAAAGTTAATGAAAGCAAAAATACCAAAGTGGATCACTATTGATGTGGCCTAGATTATAACTTGACCAAAACCACTTAAACAACAGTTCTTTAAGTATACTTCCAGTAAATAGGTAGTAGGAATTATAAAGTGATAGATCTACCAAGTGTCTACCAATCTTCAGAGTTTCTCCCAGCTTCTGCTCACTTAAGAAGTTGTGGGGTGAGTGCTTTTCACCCCTGACATATGTCATATTGCTTATTGTATTTGATTATTGGGTAATGTTTTCTTATGCTGACACAAAAATGAAAGCATTGTTCTGAGTCCTGTTTCATGGAATTGTACAAACTATAGCCTCCATTTTCTTTCTCATAGTTTTTCTCTTCACTAGGGCTAATTATCTCAATTTATATTTGTTTCTCCTCTTTAGGCTATCTAGTCCTTTTATGCCTTATCAGAGAAAGCATGGGATGCATTGGATTGACCTTCTCGTGGTGCATCCCATGAGTACCCATTCATTGGGGAAACTGACGATCCTTCCTAGCCGACTGAATCCACATGGATCCCAGTCACTTTCAAAGCCAGCAACAAGCAGCTCCTGACAGCTTTCAACCTGACCTGTTGACTGGCTACGGAAGAAGGGCAAACACTAGAAGAAGAAGAGAAAGCATGGTTCTATCCCTTATTTTGGATGTCTTCCTTTGGACACATACTAGTCTGTGTTTAAATTCATTGCTCAGAATTGATAATTCTCCTAGAGCTATCTGGATAGTACAGAGAATAATGGGACAATTTCTGCCCTGACCCTTGTATATATAGTACTCCCTTTAGTCCATCTTAAATGGTCCTTGCTTCTTTGGCTATTCCAAATACATAGTTGGCTCATATGAAACACTCAATGAGAAGCTGAGACGCCTTTCACACAAGTTGGTACCAAGTGTCCACACTCACCCTATGTTTATGAAATTGATTTTTAAAGCCCAGTTGCAAAACTTTACTTTTATCTTACTAATATTTCATCTTCTTGTCTCCAGTCAACAAGATAGACATTGAGGACAACTTGTTTCTTGTTCTGTCTTTATCAGGTTAGCTTCTGAATTTGCAACATTTGCAAATTGGATAAGCATGTTTCTCCAATTCTAAGTGTTAATGAGAATGTTGCCCTGTGTGTTTGGATTACTCCATGAGAATGCACAAGGGGCCATTTAGTGGCTGACATAAAGCCATTTATTAGTAGTTGTTTAGACAGCTGGGGATCTAGCTATCCATATGTCTTTTTCACCCCAATGAAAATGTTTCTTGACTGCAAAGATCAGTCTTCTCTAAGAAAGTCTCTATGACCAAGGAAACTTTTAAATACCCCTGATGTAAAGAGGATCTGTGGTTAATCCAAAGCCTTCTGATTTTTCAGTTTCATAGCATGACCTTAACGTCCACATCTGATCTGTGGTTTTTGTTGAATGCTGCTGCAAATATGCTTCCAAAGGTGAAAGAAGCACACCAGACACTGGCAGCATCAACATTAGGAGTTGAGTTCCTCACAAATTTGGAAGCCAAGCAGTCATGTGGAGGTCTATCAATGTGTTTCATGGTTGTTGACTGAAGGGTGGAGGGTAGCATCTAAAGCAAAAATGTCTACTACCTAGATTGTGCTTTATTGCATGTGAATTTGGCCTTTCTCAGTCACTGAGAGAAGTGGACAATAGTGAAATAGGTAAAGCATAATGTTGAGACCCCCATATTCTCTTTCTCCCCTTCTTTTTATCCCTAAATAAGCACAACCTCCAACCTCTTATAAGTCTAATTCTGTTTTTAAAACACCACAAATCATTCTACATTATTAATAACAGTGAGATATTTGGAAAACACCTATCATTGTTTCTCACTGACACACTAGTAAGTTGGAGGTGACTTGCCTGGTCACAGTGGCTGCTGAGAGAGGTCCTGGGATCACAGTCACATAGCTGACAGCCTTTACCAGGAACCAGATTCCAGTATCCGTCAGCACAGTGGTCACAGGTCTGACCTGTGACATTTGGCAGACAAGGGCATGTGCCAGTGTCAGGGTCACAGAGGCAAACTCCCTGACCAGGAGGACATTCAGTGGGACTCACACCAGAAGGATGACAGGAGCATCCTGGGATAACAGAGCCATCATTAGAGGTAAACAAAGTAACATTCAATAAACCATATGAATAGCTTTTTAGACCTCAGTATATCATTTCTCCAAAAGGATAAAAGAAAATGCCCCTTACAACTGTTGTTAAACCCTATAGCCTAGTGGTGTTACTAGTCTAACAGAAAACAGCGAAGGGGAGGATATTGCCATTATTCTGCTACTAAGTCTTGTAGACTTACTTCTGCAGGTCTGATTGAGGGCTGATCCAAAGTGACCTGGTTTGCAGAGCTGACAGTTGGGTCCCTGGGTATTGTGCAAACATCTAAGGCATTCTCCTGTTGCCTTGTTGCAGGACTCTGGATCTGTTAGATCAATGTTATTGTTGCAGGCACATGGCTGGCAAGGTGCTCCTGAAATTCTCGGATCTCTGTAAAAACCAGCAGAACATTCTTCACACTGCATACCTAAAAGGGGGAAAGAGGTGAGGGGAGGGAGGTTAGTGGAATGGTAGGGTCTTGATGGAAGGGGATGAAGACAGATGTAAACAATTGGGCTCTCATGGGATGCTGAAAGCCTACATATTTAAGATAATTCTCATTGAAGGCATCATAGTGCCGTATTTGTAAAGTATGACTAAATTAAGTAGAATTTATGTCTTTTTTTGCATTGTATATTAATATTCACACTTAAACTATTCAACGTAAAATTTTTGGTAGTGTGACAGATAGAGATACTGAATTAACTTAAACAATGTCAATACAAGGTCCATCTCAGTGCACTCTGACATCTGAAAGGAATTAGTTTTATCTGTGAAATATTGGTCAAATTAATTGTTTGGAATTATATCAAGAAGATACTTGACAAGTGATTAACTTTTTACTATTTAATTGGTAATGTTATATATAACACATATGTTACTCATTAACATGTATATTACTTAACATGTGAGGATTATATTTTAAATAAACCAAATTGACTTGAATTCATTTGGTCAATTAGTTTTCCAGACCATTACAAAAAAAAGTGATAGCTCATTGGAATGAGTTTTTCATTATCATTGTTTCTTAATCATTCAAACTCTTTATTCAGCAAGGCAGCAATTTACCAAATCTTTTTAATAGTGATACCATTTAAAAATTTTTTATTTATGAGAAAAATAGGGAAGAGAGAAGGGGCCAGGCATCACTCTGGTACATGTGCTGCCAGGGATTGAACTAGGGACCTTATGTTTGAGAGTTCAATGCTTTATCCATTGTGCCAGACCACTTAATGATACATTCTGCACAACTAATTTGTCCACGGCAGAAAGATCACAATTATAACTCTATAGTCATATTTCAGATAATAGAGTAAGGTAGCAAGAAGAAAAAAAAATAAAGAATTAAACTATATACCTGTGTAACCTTGAAGACAACTACAGATTATTTCTGAGCTCCATGAATTCTGATAACAGGAATGGGCAAAATACTGATTGCTTGAGGGAACATCTGGACACTGGCAAGGGCGGCAGTACTGTCCTGAAGAAGGATTTCCATAGTAACCATCGATGCATCTGTCAAGTAAATTTCTTCTTACCAAGATGTTCTCAGGAGAAACTCACATTAGCCAATGTGGATTTGCTATGCTCTAGGTAGGACAGTGCAAATCTTTAATTTTATTCTTCTTTTTAATATTTTATTTATTTTTATTAATGAGAGGGATAGGAGGAGAAAGAACCAGATATCATTCTGGTATATGTGCTGCTGGGGATTGAGCTCAGGATCTCATGCTTGAGGTCAACCAGCACCTTATCTACTGTGCCACCTCCCAGACCACGGACAGTGCAAATCTTAAAACATTATTTTAGAAAATGATCATTTGTTCTAAAAAAGTGTTCTTGTTTTGTAGTGAAGGTTTCACTGTAGAAGCTAGGAGATAGCTCACTCAGTTGAGCACACACCTTGCCATGTACAAAGACCCAAGTTTGAGTCCCTGGCACCACAAAGGAACATCATGCACAGGAGAAGCCTAATTTGTGGTGTTGTGGTCTCTGTCCTCTCTCTGTCCGATTCTGAGACAGGAATAAAAAGTCTGTAGTCAGGAGTGGTAAATCTCACAGACATAAAAAGATCTGGCTTGGGGCCAGGTGGTGCTGTGCCTGGTTAAGCGCACACATTATATAGTGCGCAAGGACCAGCGCTCAAACCCCCAGTCCCCACCTGCAGCAGGAAAGCTTGATGAATAGTGAAGCAGGACTGCAGGCATCTCTCTTTCTTTCCCCCTCCACTCTCAATTTCTTTCTGTCTTTATCTAATAAATAAATTAAAATAAATAATTAAATAAAAATCTGGTTTCAGAAAGAAATAAAGAAAGAGAAAGGGAGAAGGAGAGAGAGTAGAAAGGGAGAAAGAAAGAAAATATATAAGAAAACAAAATATCTCACTGTACATCATTACTCTCAGTAAATAGAACTTAAGTTACAAGCCATATTTCACGAACAGCAAGTACCTGCTATTTATTTAATCAGATATTGTTCATAAGGTGTTGAAAGATAATGGAATAATACTCTACTCACCCACACCCTTAACAATTATTCTATACTTAACTACTTTTGAGTCTCTACTTAGTGATCCGTTAAGAGTGCTGTAAGATTAGAGCAAAATAATTAAAGTGAAAGTGCACACTCTAAGGCATAAACATCATCTAAAGTCTATTAGAAATGCCCAAGTTTTGTGATGCCTTGTATATATATATATGAGTTATTATCAGTAAACATATTTGACTGTGTCTTATGTGCCTGAGGTTAAAAAAAAAATGACAGTCCCATGTTCACCAGGGAAGCAATTAGAAAGGCCAGACCTTCCACCTTCTGCACTGCATAATGACCCTGGGTCCATATTCCCAGATAAAGAATAGGAAAGCTATCAGGGGAGGGGATGGGATATAGAGATCTGGTGGTGGGAATTGTGTGTACCCCTCTTATCCTATGGTTTAGTCAATGTTTCCTTTTCATAAATAAAATTTTTAAAAAAATGAAAGTGCATTTGTATTTGTATTCATACCTTTCACAGTTTCTTCCAGTGGTAAACTCTCCACAGTTGAAGCAAGACCCTGTCTCTGGGTCGCAAAGTTCAGTGAACCCATTACAGAGACAAGGGTGACAGTTGGGAAATCCAAAATAGCCTGACAGGCACTGATCACAATGGCGGCCAGTCACCTCTCCATGACAGGCACACTGTCCAGTTATTTGGTCACATACAGAGCTCTTTGAACCTTGAGGGTGGCAGTGACATGCTAGGTAAAGTCAAGAGAAGGAAGTTAAGGTGAGGGCAAGAAGCTTGCTGGTGAGAGTTGCAGTACTGCTTTTGCAATCCCTAATTTACTGTATCATCCCAATCAAGGTGAGGCAAGTGAGTCTGTGACATGCTTAAAACATAACCCAGTATAAACCGAACACCAGGGAATGTATATTAAGCAACAGTTCGTTGATTCATTCACTTAACAACATGTTAAAAAGAATTGGGTCTAATAAATGCTTATATGGAAGATAAATTAATAACATGCTTTTCTTTTTTTTTTTAAATTCTTTTTTAAAAAAATTTTTATTTTATTTATTCCCTTTTGTTGCCCTTGTTGTTTTATTGTTGTAGTTATTATTGTTGTTGTCATCGTTGTTGGTTAGGACAGAGAGAAATGGAGAGAGGAGGGGAAGACAGAGAGGGGGAAAGAAAGATAGACACCTGCAGACCTGCTTCACCACCTGTGAAGTGACTCCCCTGCAGGTGGGGAGCCGGGGTTCGAACCGGGATACTTATGCCGGTCCTTGTGCTTTGCGCCACCTGCGCTTAACCCGCTACGCTACAGCCCGACTCCCAATAATATGCTTTTCAATGGCTTGAATATTCATATACCAAAGATATCATGTGAATCAAACTTTAAGACTATTAACAAAAGCTAAGAATTCTTTACAAGTAGGTTGGATTTTTCTTTTCCCAGGTGAAACACTAAAGACTCAATACTTTGAATGGCAGAAAGTGAGGAGAGTGGTCTGGGAGATGGCACAGTGGATAAAGCACTGGACTCTCAAACATGAGGTACTGAGTTCAATTCCCGGCAGCACATGTACCAGAGTGATGTCTGGTTCCTTCTCTCTCTCTTCTATCTTTCTAATAAATAAATAAAATCTTTAAAAAAAAGAAAAAAAGTTTTTTTTAAAGAAAGTGAGGAGAGGTGCTGGGCAGTGACATACCCAGTCAAGCATGCATGTCACAGTGCTCAAAGACCCAAGTTCATCCCCATCTACAGAGGTAAGCTTCCCAAGCAGTAAAGCAGTACTGTAGGTATGTGTGGGTGTCTCTCTCCCCATTTCCTTCTCTTGTCTCTATCGAATAAACAAATGAATAAATAAAACATTTAAAATGGCACACACACACACACACACACACAAAGACAGGAGAGAGATCTGCAACACAGCTCTGCCATTCATGAGGCATCTCCATTATAGGTGGAGACTGGGTGTTTGAACCCATGACAGTGTATATGGGTGGGCCACCACTCAGCCCCCTGTATATGTTTCTAAAAGGAAAGTAAAAGACTAAAGAGCAGCCATGGACCAAAGCAGTTTGCTGAACAGGTAATGGCCAGGAAGGTGCTCATCTTTCTGGATTATGACAAAAAGATGTGTTTCTCTATCTGAAAAAAAGAATTAACGTAGGTGTTCAGCTTCTTAAGGCTTGTTTCTGGGGTGAACAGTATTTTCAATAATGGCTTATGCTGTGAATAGAGTACTCTGTCCCCTGAATATGATAGTCATGAGAACTGATATACCAGCTATGGAAATGCCCCATTTAAACTCCTATTAGTGGGTGACTTATGAAAGAATTCTGATTCTGTGTATGATCCCAGCACTAGAAAGGCTAGAAGGCTAGTAATAATGCTTCCCTCTTCCTCAACTTCCAGATCACCAGATCACTAAGTTGAGTTTGCACAGTCAACTCCCTTCACAATGGTTCCTTGTCCTGGACTATTTAAAAGAGACGGCACACTTCCAAGCCACAGACTATGTTTTCCTCACTACTCATGTAGTCAGTGCCAATTAAATGGGAGAATGAATTACAGTAAAAGTTTTACCTACCTAACCTAAGTAATGTAATCCAATTCCCATTCCTCCCTCCTTCTAAACTCTGTACGTCAACTTTCCTGACTTCAAAACTGCAAGGGTGTAAACAAGCATGTTCTTTACATACAGTGACAGCCGTGATGCCCCAAACTGTAGCTTCCTGCTGAGCACCTGTCACACTGGCGTCCAGTCACATGAGGTTTACATTGGCACTGGCCCCCATAGTGGCTGCAGTTGGACCCCACTGATCCCTGGGGGTGACACTGGCAAGCTGCAAGGAAAAAAAAGTCAAAAAGTAAGGAAGTGACAGACAGAAACACACCTTATTCTTCTGGTAGCTGTGGCTCACCTCTCTTTCACTTGGTACCTCACCAATCCTTAACCCCTTGGTCTGTTAAATGGGGATAATATAGATAGGATTCACTAATGCACTTGTAGAGTTTAAAGATAATAATGTCTCTAAATAACACAGAACAGTGTTTGATACTTAGTAAATACTCAGAAAAATTACTTGGTAAATGTAAATTAATAATACACATTACTTTAAAGTTAATGAAAGGTTTAAAATGTCATTTTATAATTGAGTATTATGTTATTATATAAATTATTAAAATTACTTTAGAAATTATGTTATTTTTTAAACTTTATTTATCTTGATAGGACAGAGAGAAATTGAGAGGAAAGGGGGATAGAGAGGGGGATAGAGAAGGACACAGAGAGAAGACAGAAACCTGCAGTACGACTTCACCACTTGTGAAAATTTCCCCCTGAAGTTGGGGACTGGGGGCTTGAGCCTGAGTCCTTGCACATAGTAATAAGTACTCTTAACCAGGTGTGTCACTAGCCAGCCCTTACTTGTATATTTTTATGAGAGAACTACTCTCTGTCTCTCTCTCTCACTCTCTGTCTCTCTCTCTCTCTCTCTCTCTCTCTCTCTCTCTCTCTCTCACACACACACACACACACACACACACACACACACACACACACACACCAGAGCACTATTCAGGTATGGCTTTAGGTGACATAGGGGATTGGATTTTGGATATCTGGGGCCTCAGGCATGTAAGTCCCATGCTCTAATGCTTAGATAGCTCCACTGTCCTTACCAATTGCTTTAAAATATTAAATTATTAATATTAAATAACAAATATTAATGATTACTTCAATCTTAATGATCTGTATCAGAGTTGGATCATAGTTCTTTGGATTTTTTAAAATTTCTTTATTGGGGAATTAATGTTTTACATTCCACAGTAAATACAATAGTTTGTACATGCATAACATTTCCCAGTTTTCTATATAACACTAGGTCCTCTGTCATCTTTTTTGGACCTGTATTTCCCCGCCCCCACCCCCCCACCCCAGAGTCTTACTTTGGTGCAATATGCCAATTCCAGTTCAGGTTCTACCTGTGTTTTCTCTTCTGATCTTATTTTTCAAAATCTGCCTGAGAGTGAGATCATCCCATATTCATCCTTCTGTTTCTGACTTATTTCACTTAACATGATTTTTTTCAAGCTCCATCCAAGATCGGCTAAAAACGGTGAAGTCACCATTTTTAATAGCTGAGTAGTATTCCATTGTGTATATAGACCACAACTTGCTCAGTCACTCATCTGTTGTTGGACACCTGGGTTGCTTCCAGGTTTTTGCTATTACATATTGTGCTGCTAAGAACATACGTGTACACAGATCTTTTTGGATGGATGTGTTGGGTTGCTTAGGATATATCTTAGTCTGTATCTTTATTTTGTCTTTTTTTTAATTAGGGGGATTAGTTGTTTACAGTAAATAGAGTTGTTGGTACATGTGTAAAATTTCTCAGTTTTTTGCAAAACACTCACCTCCAGTCAAGGTCCTCCTCTACCACCGTGCACCTAGACCTGAAAGCCCTCCTGCACCTCTCCTACGAGAGTCTTTTTTTACATTTGTGCAATACACCAAACCCAGTTCAAGTTCTCCTTTGTGTTTCCTTTATTGTTTCTTTTTTATCAGTGATTTAATAATGATTGACAAGATTGTCATATAAGAGGGGTACAATTCCCACCACCAGAGTTCCATATCCCCTACCCTCCACTGGAAGTTTCCCTAATTTTTATCCCTCTGGAAGTATGGACCAAAGATCTTGATGGGGTGCAGAGGTGGAAGGTATGGCTTCTATAATTGCTTCTCCACTGGACAGGGGTATTTAAGTGCTTTATGAGACACACAGTGAGACATCCTAGATTACTTTGGTTAGATCTAGGACTTCAAGTTTACAAAACATGTGTGGGGGACAGGGCTTTGTCATACTGGGCTAAGCACATGTACCACAATGCAGAAGGATCCTGTTTCTACCCCTTGCTCCCCACCTGCAGGGGGAATGCTTCATGAGCAGTGAAGCAGGTCTGCAGGTGTCTATCTTTCTCTACCCATCTCTATCTCTCCTACCCTCACAGTTTCTCTCTGCCCTGAAAATTAAAATAGAAACAAAGAGAGAAAGAAAGGAAGGAAGGAAGAGAGAGAGAGAGAGAGAGAGAGAGAGAGAGAGAAAGAAAGAAAAAAGAAAGAAAGGAATGGCCACCGGGAGTTGTGGATTTGTATTGCAGGCACTGAGCCCCAGCAATAACCATTGTGGCAAACAAAACAAAACAAAACATGTGTGCTACCTGCTGAATGAGTCACCTCCTCATCCACCCATTCACTACCTTTCCAAGATTTTAGGAGGCCTGAATTCATGGCTCCACACTGTAATGGAAAAAACATGTTCATGGAGCTCAGGGAAGTCCAGGCTCTCCTTGGAGCTATCACTTGGTATCAGCAGTTCTTACAGAGGTGGGGGTGTGGGAGGGAGTCATTTTACCTTCCAGAGGACACAATAAAGTTTAGAGACTTTTTCTGAACGTCACAACTTAGAGAAGGGTGCTACTAGTATTGAGTAGAGAATAGAAGTACTGCTCAACACTTTTAACACAGAGGTTAACCACCCTCTCCACCCTCAAGTATTATCCAATCCCAATTATAGTAGTGCTGAGGATGAAAAACTCCACTGTGTAGCCAAGTGAAATGGGCAAATGACGTAATGTTTTTGGATTCTAGTATGCTTACTTTAAATAAGGTATGGAGGTGAAAGATTTGTTTACAGTTTATTCCATACTCAGGATCCATGTTTAGGATCACTGTTTCAGCAATGTAGTATTTGAAGGCATGGTAAGATTACTTTTTAATGTATTTACTGTGCTCTGCATGTATATAATGATTCTAACACATCAACAGGCTGCTGCTGTGTGTGTCTAATTGACTGGGTGATTAGTTACCTGGAACAGATGATTAAAAACAGTTAAGTTATTCACTCAGATTCCAACAACAACAACAATAACAAAACATTTGTACAGATAACAGCACTTCTGTAGATCCCTAAAAGGATACTCACCCATGGCCCCATTGTGTAGCATGGCAGACATGCTGACTGCTAGTCTCTCACAAGCACTGGGGAGAGCCTGATGTACCATCTCTGAGGCAATGTCAGCACATTTGTACAGTTGATACTCATCTAAATCTTGTTTGCTGAAGAAATTCTCCAAAGAATTGATTTGTGGAATCAGACCAAGCTTTTGAAATAGTGAGAAAAAATACTTAACATTCATATCTGTCTATTGTCCAAAATTCTAACTATAAGAATATTAGATCTATAAAAATAATAGCTGAAAAGAGACTCACATTCCTCCCCACCTCTTCCCCAAATTGCTTAGGATTGCAGATTTTAAGATTTTTAATGTATTTAAGAATTACTATTGATTATGGGATGCATTGGATCGACCTTCTCGTGGTGCAACCCGTGAGTACCCATTTATTGGGGAAACTGACGATCCTTCCTAGCCGACTGAATCCACATGGATCCCAGTCATTTTCAAAGCCAGCAACAAGCAGACATCAGGCTCAACCTGACGCTGTTGACTGGCTACGGAAGAAGGGCAAACGCTAGAAGAAGACTATTGATTATAGCAAAGAAAAAAACATACAATTCTGTCTTATTCTTTCTGTAATGCTGACATATCCCAGTGATTCAGAGCATCAGTTCTGGAATCAGGCAGTTAGGCTCTGACTCTTGACCATGTACTGAGCAGTGCCTCAACTCTGCTGTTTGTAAGATGTGGGGGCAAAGATGGTACTTACCTTGTAGGATTATTTAGAAGATCAAATAATGCAATATCTAAAATATTTCAAACCAGTACTGGTGCATATAATTTTATAAAATTTGTAACTGTTATTAGGTGACTTTTTAATGAGATAAATACATTTACACATCTGAAGAAACATTTCACCACAGTCTAAAAGCAGTATTACATTTGAACTTAGTTTAGAAGGAAGCACCCACAAAGCTCTGTGGTACTTACAGAATCAATCAGGATGTGTGAATGAGTGTGGGCCCCTCCTTCCAAAGGCTGAGAAAAATAGATATCTATGGAATACTGTATGTCTGGTTCTAAACAGATGGGTATGGGAAGTAGCACGATTCTGTATTAAGAGAAATAGAACAAAAAATCACCACAAAAGAACAGTTACCTAATGGAAACCAGTCATAGTATTTGATCATGCTCCACCTGTGCTATCAAGTGGGTTCCCATATGGGGGAGGTAGGCCAGTCCAGGTAAATTGAGTAGCAGTAAGTTCATATGATATACTTTGTGGCTCTTCCATAGGATTGTGCAAAATGTCAATGTCTTGGAAACTATTGGATATGGGTTGTCATGATAATTCTGGGGAAAAGGATGGAGCAAAGTTGACTAAGCCAATCTGCCAAGTTAACGACAGTGGGATCTCTGTTTCCTTTTGCTGCAGCCTCTGATAAGGCAAAATCAATGGCCTCAAAGTTAGTGGCTTTAATGAATAAAACTCTATAGACTCTGCTGTTGAGACAACCCAATCTGAATGCTTTACTCTTATCCCTTTGTTCTTTCTCACATCTCAAAGCTATCTGGGGAAAAAGAAAAGAGACATTCAGGACTTCAAGCCGGGAGGAGGGTAGATAGCATAATGGTTATGCAAACAGAATCTCATGCCTGAGGCTCCAACATTCCAGGTTCAATCCTCCCCCCACCCACTATAAGCCAGAACTGAACAGTGTTCTGGTAAAAAAAAAAAAAGACTTCAAGCCAAGATATAAGGATATTAATCTCTCTCTCTGTTTCCCGCCACACACACACACACACACACACAGAAATGGCTGGTGGAACTTCGCAAGCATCAGACCCCATGATAAACTTGGTGGTAATAAACAAACAGACAAATAAATGTTACTGTATTGTTCAATATATGTTTTTTTCTAATTGGTTCCTGAATACAGGTTATTAACATATGAATGGAATTCTAAGATATTTTTAAGGTTTGAGCACAGATCCCAAGCATACCTGGAAGTTGCTGGTAAGTTGAAAGACTGTGGGCTTCTGTGTAGAGGCTGTTGCTGTGGGCTCTTGTGTGTACAGTGTTGACTCCCTTCAGGGGAGTTCACTACAATCTGGGCAGTCCAGTCAGTGGTAGACTGGGCAGACAGAACAAAAACACCAAGTTAGAGCACAGGGACTTTCTATACATGCACAGGCATATACCCAATGGATAATGTGCACAATGAAGTTTACAATCCATAGACCACTCAGAAAATAGAGCCTGAAATTTGAAAGAAGTCACAGAGGTTTACTCTCTGAATTAACTCTCTGGAGTTCGTATTGTGAGTTAGGTAGAATATTGCTTCTGGTTAGCTCTATAATCCATGGACCTGAGAAAATCCTGTTATTCCCAATAAGTCTAATAATGTTCAGTCTTTGCTACCCAAAGAGTTAAATCATCATGTTCCTAGGTTACAGAACAAAGGAAAAAATTGTGACTTCCTCCTCAAAAGGATATATACTCTTTCTATATTATTATATAGATACTTTACATTAAATTATTTTGGTATTTAATAATTATATTACTATACTACATATATATATATATATTCATTGGCTACACTCTGGAAACTTTACAATTTGGAAAATCTTTCTAAAGCTGTCATAAGGCTCAGTGGAGGTGCAACTGGTTGAGAGCACACATTACCATGTGCAAGAACCTGCTCCCCACCTGCAGAGGGGGCACTTCAAGAGCGGTGAAGTAGGTCTTGTCTTTCTCTCTCCCTCTGTATATTCCTCTCCCCTTTAAATTTCTCTGTCCTATCAAATAAAAAAAAAGAGAGAGAGATAAATGGCCTCCAGGAGCAGTGAATTCATAGTACTGGCAACAAGCCTTAGCAATATCCCTGGTGGCAATTTAAAAAAATCTGTCAGAAATGTCTTCTGTCTGTGGAAAAATGAATATTTACAAATGTATTTTAATGGCTTTCTTATCACACTCACCAGGTCAAAGTTCACTGTAGTCCTTTGATCTTCATTTGCAAGTGAGAAATAGAGAATTTTGTCATATCAAGAATTTCAAAGTAACTTAGGTCATACAATACACAGTGAGTTCCCAGAATGTGTGCCCTGGATGAACTTTAGAAGCTGTAGCCTTATCATCACTACTCAGCATATAAAATAGTTCTCAGGGGAGATGGTCTGTGGGGTTTCAGGTTCTCAAAAAAAAAAAAAAAAGGCTAGAAACCCTGGTCTAGATCAAGTGCTTTTCTAGTATGCTTTTCTTTCTTCTGTCTTACATTTTTCTCAAAAGGGGTAGCAATACATTGGGAGGCAAGATATGCAGCCTGTTTGCAGTTTTTCTCTTGTTTCAGGGAAAAATCCAAATGCAAATGAACACTTCTGCAATGCTCTGAATTTTAAACTCTGTGTATACATAATTTATTAATGCTTTATTTTTAAAAAAGCTCCAAAGGGGTAGAATTTGTGTTATTCTAGTTATTTATTGTTCTTATATAAACATTCCATCACCACTTTCTTAAAATTCCTAACTTAAATATATAAATCCAACTGTAATTTCTCTCTGTGGAATAAAGCATATGTGTGTGTGTGTGTGTGTGTGTGTGTGTTACTGTAATAGCTCTAGAAAGCCCTGATTTTTATAATGCTCTCCAGATGTGCTTTTCTTCTTCTCCTTCCCCTTCCCCTTCTTCTGTCCCTCCCCCTTTCCCTCTTCCTCTCCCTCCTTCCTTCTCTCTCTCTGTGTCTCTCTCCCAACCTATGAACCTATCTAGTAAGAGCAGAATTAAAATACTTGGTTAGAGGATGTATTTTAGCTTTTCAACTCCACAGAAGCAATTAGGGCTGAAGGGTACCTGTGTTTCATAGCGAATCATAATGATGAAGTCCATGGGAAAGGGAATGTTGCTGACAATAAATCTCAAGCCAGCCCCAGGTTGAACCCTTGCAAATCCAGGTCCAGTCCATGTAACTGGGGCCCAAGGAATTGGATCTCGAAAAATGATGTCAACAGCAGGCATCTGGCTGAAAGTCATAAAGTCCTAAAATGGAAGAGAAATATACATAACTTTGCCTATAGTTATTGCCTGGAAGAGTTCAGGGGAAAAAAAAAACAGACATACACAACAAACTACAACATGTATTTCCTGCTACATATTGTATATGATCCATCTGAAACACTGATAAATTATTCCAACCAGGAAACTGTCCAGAAAACAACTAGAATAATGTGCTGAATCAGTAGCTTTGGAGCATATAAAGTATTATGTATATTGATAGAATGGTTGCTTTGAATACACTGTAATAGAAAACTGCCTTAATCTTAAGTATCCTGTATGCCAGTGAACTGAACAAATACCCCATTGATAACCTTGAATTCTCTCAGATACGGTCATGGGGTCATGGCCAAAATAAGGAGAAAAAGAAAATGTTCCCATGCTTAGGGCATGAATTTTGCCTGTTTGTGTCTGACAATGAGAAAGCCCATATGGATTTTTCCTTTCTTTCTTTCTTTCTTTCTTTCTTTCTTTCTTTCTTTCTTTCTTTCTTTCTTTCTTTCTTTCTTTCTTCCATGAAAACCAGTGAAATGTTCTTTTCAGTTGCTAGGAGGGTGGGGTAGGATATAAATACAAAACTATTTGTCTCTATACTGAATGTCAACCTGGGGCCATCTGGACCTTGTAGTTAACACTTCTTTAATGACGTTTGCATCAGTCTATCCACACTTAGACTCCACTGGAACTCTCTTTCTGCTTAACTTTTTTTCTCCTGTATTTCTGCCACAGCATTTTGGCTGTTCTCTTCATTCTCTCCCTATTCCAATACATATTATGCTCGGCTGCCAACAAGTATTTCAGACTCTTTATAGCTGCCAACAGAATCACACCCAAATTACTTAGCCTGGAGTTCAAGTCAGTCTGTGATCTACCCCAAACTGCTCTTCTTTTGATAAATGTTTATTTAGTATCAATTCCATGCCAGCCTCTGAATTAGGAGTAAATTAGACACACAGAAATGAATAGGATAGCGTTCCTGCCACAGAGTTTTGAATCTTGCTGGATAATCCAATGTAAATAAGAAATACCACCAGATGAGGTTTACATAGACAGAGGATAGAAACTCATCAGTAGGGAGTCGGGCTGTAGCGCAGCGGGTTAAGCGCAGGTGGCGCAAAGCACAAGGACCGGCATAAGGATCCCGGTTCGAACCCCGGCTCCCCACCTGCAGGGGAGTCTCTTCACAGGTGGTGAAGCAGGTCTGCAGGTGTCTATCTTTCTCTCCTCCTCTCCGTCTTCCCCTCCTCTCTCCATTTCTCTCTGTCCTATCCAACAACGACGACAACAACAATAATAACTACAACAATAAAACAACAAGGGCAACAAAAGGGAATAAATAAATTAAATAAAATATTAAAAAAAAAAAAGAAACTCATCAGTATATGGTTTCTTTAATAAGCATTAAAGAAATACTCTCACAATTACTGTAGATGCCCCTCCTGGGTCACCATTTACCTGGTTGGTTCATTCATCCTACAGCTGATGTGTATATGTGACTTCTTTTTTTTTTTAAATGTATTTTTTAAATTGCTTTGTTGGTGGAGGAGGTAGTTAATGGTTTACAATACAGCTGTTGATACATGGGTACAGTACAATTGTTGATACATGGGTACATGATTGATGTCTGCAGAATATTCTTGTCAGGCTAGTGACACGAGAGAGATGACCTAGGAACTGAGCCCATGGCTGCGAGGCCATTCAAGACTTTATTCATCCGAGTGCCCCAGAGTTGGGCGGTAGCACAGCGGGCTAAGTTCACATGGCACAAAGCGCATGGGCTGGTGTGAGCATCCCAGTCCAAGTGCACGTGCTCTTCAAGGCCTGAAAATGGAAGTCCCAAGTCAGAAACGGAAGTGGCTTGACAATACCATACATGGTTAGGAAAGGGGCAGAGAAAGGTATAAGGGGTCTGGGAAAGGTAAGAACTTCCTTAGCAACTGTTGTGAGGGGTTTAACTGGTAGGATTAATAATACCCTGTAGGCAGGGAGGGTCTTGAGGGTAGGAAATGAGCAGAATGGGAATGGGTGGGGAAATAGGGAGGAGACCTTAAGTCATTTGTTAGACAAAGCAGAACATTGATATGTAGATAATAATAGAGTGGGCCATTGTATCAAGGAATGTACAGCTGGCTTAATGTTTTAAGGAATGCAGAGCCCCTGGAGGCAGAAAAATGCAGGGTTTCTAGAGACGGAAGAGCTAACAGGGAAGCAAAAACTGAGGCCCATGCTTCTCCCCAGCTCAAGCTTAGTAAGAGGGAGTCTGACAGGGAGATTCATTTCCTCAGTTCCCCATTTTTCAATGGGAAAAGCCTCACCAGGCTCAACCTGGTTCTCACAGTATTCCCAGCATATTCTTACCCCTAACTTAGGTCCTTTTCCACCATCATGCACCAGGACCCAAATTCCCTCCTTTTCTTTTGCTTTGGTGCAACATACCTTGTGTTTGTGACTTCTAACAGCTCGCAGTTATGCTCTTCTCCAGGGAATTGCTCTCCCATCTTACCCCACTCTTTCGTCATCCCCAACCCCATCCAGAGGGCAGCACAGTCAATGACTACTTGGTTTCAGAGGTTGATCCTGCCCTCTAATGGGCCTCTGAGCACCTCTATGGGTCTAGTCACTGTTTTACCTGAAATAACATGCTACTTTATTTGTTTCTCTCTGCTCTTGTTTTCTTTACTCTCATTGACTTTTTCCTGAAGAGTTTATGGCCTTATCCTCCCCATCCCCACACCCCACCCCTGTACCCAATCGCATCCAAATACATAAACTAAGCAACGTTGGGCCTGATTAGTATTTGGGTAGGAGAGTTTTCCTGAAAAACACTTCTTAATAAATCATAGGCCACTGAATTCCATCTCAACTTCTGCTTTCATAGCACCTGACCAAAAACAGTTGACAGAACATCTAAAGGAAAATTCTTAGACGCAATTCTAGAGGTGGAACGTCTATGTTTAGCTGGTAGTGAAGATCCCTGTGTATAACATGTATGGGTGACCCCTGGCAAGACCCCTATCAATAAATAGCAGAGTGGCTGCTAAATCAATTGTCTGTGAAGAACTGGGACAAGCTAAAGAGGGGGCGGGGAGGCATTGGTAAGCAACATTTCTGGCATTGAGAAATATGGTAGAAATAATAACTATGAATACTGTTGAAATGGGTAGCTGTTGTTAAATGTTACTGATGTTTTAATGAGAGATCCCTAGGGTAATTAATCATCAACATCTCATTCTCTTTCTTTTTTCCTTTCTTCCTATTTTTTCTCTTATTTTTTTTTTCCATCTCTGGGTCTTCACCACTGTGAGCTGACTTTTTCAGATAAAGAGACAGAAGGAAAGAGGAAAGATATCACAACACCAAAGCTTCCTTTAGTGTGGTAAGAGCTGGGCTTAAATTTAAGCAGTAGGCATGACAAAGCAGACACACTAACCACGTGAGCTATCTTGTTGATCCTATTGATCACCAATTTAAGGTAAAAAGTGAACATCAGAAGGCCTTCCCTGTAGCATTTAAAAGAGATGTTCATCTTCTTTGAGAAAAGGTCAGGAAGGGCTGAAGACCAGGCACAGGAATTAGTTGTAAAAGTTTCAGGACTTCAGAGAAGACTGAAATTTCATACGAGATGTATATGTCATCTATGTCAGGAGCCAAAGGCAGCCTTCTCTGTGGGAAGCAGTGTGATTATGAGATACAAACTTTAAAAACAAATCTAACTCTTAAACAGCCCAACTTGCAGCTGTCTTGCTGGATGATCTTTTCCAGAACAGATTAATACCACCCTGGAAACCTGATAAACAGGTATTTAAATACAGTGTGTGTGTGTGTGTGTGTGTGTGTGTGTTTAAAGGGTTAGAACAGTTGTATTCACATGGGATGTTGTCCATTTCAGTATAACCCTATAGGTTCTATACATCCAGATATCCCACAAAATATCACACTGATCCCCTATACTGAAGAACAGAGAAGTGGATCCCTTGGTTCAAGGCAATGTTACATGGTCTATGAGAGTGAGAATCAGACACTCTGTGACCTTGCCCAGCACTGCTTTCCAAGGGCTTACAGAGTTTCTGAAAAATAGAGGCCAAGAGACCCACTTTAAAGCAAAAAGAAGTGGATTGGGAAGATAACTCAGCCTAGTACAGCACAGAACTTGCATGTCTGAGGCCTCAGAGGCCACAGGTTCAACCTCCAAAATCACCTTATGTTAGGTGATTATGCTCAAACCAAGCAGTCCTCTGGTCTCTCTCATTATCATAACAAATGTTTTAAAAAACAAAATAAGTGCAACAGTGATCATATGATGTTGGCACTCATGCTGTGAGATGAGGCAGCATTCTTCAAGATATTGTTTACTTTTTTAGTCAATGGCCTTGATGTGATGCTGCTATGTCTTAGTATTTTGAGTCTCAGTTTGGAGAGTTTGGATTTGAGAATAAAGTAGGAGCAATCAATCGCATCCAGTGCCACCCTCAGTAGTCACAGGAGTTTGGACTTCTTTCCCTTGCCAATTTAGATTCTATGGATATAGATGTCTTGATTCTTGGACACAAAGAACTCTACTACCTTAAAGTCACAATTACACCATGGTTGGCTGGACTTCTCATACCAGAGACTAACAATCCTGGAAAGGAGTTACTCTAATTGGTAGGTGGGGTTAGGAGAGAGAGGTATGGCACTGAGGTAATCTACTGAAGCACCTCTTATGTTCCCATATGTGTGACCTGATAAAGGTAATGGTAACCAGAGACCCATAACTTGGGGGAATGAGGGTCTGGGTCATTTCATTCAGCACAACTGCTGGCTGGTTGAGGAAGAGAGGAATCTGGAATAGTTGGCCAGGAAGGAGAAAGATAGTGAGTATCAGTTTACAGCCTTGAGACTAGCTGCAGCAGCTGAAGCTTCAGTGTGTCCCATCAATTTACTTTTGTAAATTTCCCCAAGAATCGTGACCCATCTAATCCTAGTGGAACTGTGCCTGCATGGAGCAAACTTAATGGAAGGAATATGTAGACAGGAATAGCTTCCCAAGCATGAGACTTGTATAGTTATATAGGTCTTCATGCCTGAAAGAATACTATACTTGGTTTAACACTCTGCCAATAACATCTCCAACTTGTTTTGAAAGTGAAGTTTGTTGAGATAGTAGAGTAACCACATGAGAGGAAACAAACAAACAATCAAACGAACAAAAAACACCATAAAAAGCGTGGCCTGTTCACATAGAGTGCACCTGTTAGCCTTGAGCACAGGATTCAAGTGGACTCTATCTATGCATGCAAAGTTCAGTGAAACTCAAGGTGAGTACAAAGTAAGCACTTTCTGTCCATAATCAAGTATTCAGGGTACCAACAGCTCCAAGGAGTCACTTTTTATTCTAACCTTCATTCTGCTTTGAAAGCAGAAAGAAAGAAAAGGTGGTCTAAGAGACCCAAATGAGCTAGGACTGCTATCATATCATTCACACAACTCCTATATTAGGCAACACCTTACACAGAATAGTGAGAAGAAAGAAAGAGAAAGATAGGGTGACCATACTTTATTTTTTTCTTTCCATCTTTCCTTATTCACCAATAAGCTCAGGATAGAAAGAAACACTATTCTATTTACATAACCACTGCATTCTATTTACATAACCACTGTTAACAAGCACCACCCTCCCTCCAGGGCATTGGTGGTTCAGTGATAGGATTCTCGCCTGCTCTGCCCCCTCCTTGTCACACTCTGATTTTCACCAGTCACTTTTCTCTCCACCCTCTCTATGTCACATCCTGTTTTCACCCTACTTGGCAAGTATATATAAAGACAGCATTGTGAGTTTTAGGGTACCTTGAGTTTAGCTTAGCTCAACTTAGATTGTGCTGCGTCCTGCATGAATAAAGAGATACTGCCTACAGCTCAACCATGAATCCCTGGTCGTCTGTTACCCGCCCGTGAAGCCAGCCCGGCGAAAACAACATAGCCCGGCGAAAACAACAGAAAGAGCTAATGAAGAAATGAAATAAAAACAGTCCAGATGGTTTTGTGCAGCATTCAAATTGTCTTGGTAAGAATGAAGGTAGAGGGCTGGAGAAATAGCTCACTTTGGTAGTGTATTATGTTGCCATGTGCGCCACCCAGGTTTGAGCTTGAACCTCACTGTACTGGAGGAAGCTTTGCTGCTATAGTCTCTTTTACTTCTCTCAGCCTCTAAAAATTCAGTAACAAAGACAGATGCATATATAAACACAGATTATAGATGTGACTATATAGCTGTAAAATAGTTATATAATTTGTTGATTCTGTATATAAATTATTATTATTTTTAAATTCCTCATTGTTATGAGTTTATCTTTTGGAACCACTTTCTCACCCCTTTAGGAGTGCACCAGATGTACCGTTTGTACCCGTGGGCAACTTTCCTGGTCCAGAACATCCTCCTGAGTTTTGCTGGGGGATGTATTCTTTCAATAGATTTCTCAGAGCACAAGTAGCAAATGTTGTAAAAAGATTTTTTTTCTTGTTTGCTTGTTTGTTGTTCATTTATTTGTTTTGGATATTTGAGATGCTGCCTTTGGGGATGCATGGTGCTTGTAATTCTGGGATTACTTGGTTGTGAATCAGAACTTCTGAAAAGCCATACACAGTGTTTGGGTTTAAAATCATACACCTGAAATTTTATAATTGAACAATAACATTGTTAAATCATTAATAAACAATGAGAAACAACAATAAAGCCAATATATTAAGAAATAAAAGGACTTCTTCTGGATGGGAAGACCCAAAAAAGGCTTTCTGAGTGGTATTCTGCCTTCTTGGCCTATGGGCTCCTATCATGGCAGCTTTGTTCTGCCTCCTCCTTGTTTCTATGCATAAGGTACATGCCTATGAAGACTGAGAAGTCTTCCCACTTGAAAAAGAGGAGTGAGAAGTGAGTCACCTTTCCTCTCCACTTCTGCTATTGGTGAAGATCTGTGAGTCTTATATTTTGTCAAGCACAGTGTTGCCTAGTGAGTTCATTTACAATGCAGTAGTTAATATATAGCCATGATTTGAATACAAAGAAATAAAAGGGTTTGTAATTTCAGTGGCCTAAAAGCCATGCTCAAATATCTTTGTGCTTTAAGAAAAACAGTGCAATGCTTTGTCAAGCTTGGACCCACTCTGTTCTAGTTGTGATTTTATTTCTAAGTTCCATGGTATGAGTCTTTTATTTTTCTCCACCTAGGGATTTCATACTTCAGCACCTCACCTCTCCCAACTTAAATATCAAGAAATTATTAATTCAAAGTGTGTGATTCTACATGTCAAAAAAAAGTTAAATCTCCCCTGACACTCTATTATTTTAAGTTTGTTTTTTCCTTGCTTCTATTCTATTCTTGAGGATAAGCTCTTACAAAGAGCATCTGTATAGGCCAAGCATGATTCTAAGTGCCACATTACCTGTGGCAGAACAGACAATGGCCAAATAAAATAAAATAAAAAGAAAGAAAGAAAAGTGTTTACCTTACTCTGCTCATGAATATGTATGTTTTTCTTCTGATTTCTTCTCAGTACTATATTTTCTTTGTCAATTAAAAAATCATTTCCTTGTTGCTGGAAATACACATCACATGTCGGCAAAGCTGTTGATAGTATCTTGAAAAGAAAAGAAAGAACATGTAAGTGAGCAACAAAATTCCAGTCATATTATAGTTCAAGAGTTTCAGATTTTATCTGAATTTAAAAGGTAGTCATTATTTATCTCAGGAAGAAGTAATGTAGGCAGTTTATAGTATTTTTTCTTCTGTGAAAAGAAAATTTTGGTGACCAAAATGCCATGTATTTGCTTAGTTTTCTTAAATATATTTAATTGATTTATTTTGGATGGAGACAATGAGAAGTTGAGAAGAGAAGGGGAGAAAGAGAGTGAATGACATCTGAGAAAACTACTTCACCACTTATGAAGCTTCCCTCCAGTAGGTGGGAACCAGGGACTTGAACTTGGGTCCTTATGCACTGTAATGTGCACACTCAACTAGTTGTGCCATCACCTGGCCCATATTTGCTTTATTTTTAAAGGGTGATATTTTAGTGACATACTTTTTACTCTTTTCTTATTGATTTAATTATGAATGACAAGTCCATTATATAAGAGGGGTACAATTCCACAAAATTCCCACCACCAGAATTTCATACCCCATCCCTTCCATTGAAAGCTTTCCTATTCTTTATCTCTCTGGGAATATGAACCCAGGATCATTATGGGATGCAGAAGGTGGAAGGTCTGGATTCTGTAATTGCTTCTCTGCTGAACATGGGCTTTGGCATGTCAGTACATACTCCTAGCCTGTTTCTGTCTTTCCCCAGTGGGGCAGGGGTCTGGAAAGGTGGGGTTCCAGTACACATTGGTGAGGTCATCTGTTCAGGGAAGTCACATTGGGGTCGTGGTAGCATCTGCAAATTTTAGTGAAAATTTAAACTGAGACAATATTACATTATTTTCTACTAAACTTATGATGATTCTTAAAAGTGCAAATACAGGGGGTTGGGCGGTAACTCAGTGAGTTAAGAGCACATGGCGCAAAGCGCAAGGATACATAAGGATCCGGCCTGCAGGCAGGTCATTTCACAAGCGGTGAAGCGAGTCTGCAGGTGTCTTTCTCTCCCCCTCTCTATCTTCCCCTCCTCTCTCGATTCTTTCATCCCTATCCAACAACAATGACAATAATAACAACAACAATAAACAACAAGGGCAACAAAAGGGGGGAAAAGTAGCCTCCAGGAGCAGTGGATTCGTAGTGCAGGCACCAAGCCCCAGCAATAACCCTGGAGGTTAAAAAAAAAAAGTGCAAATACAATTCTTTGTGAAATTCTGAGAAAAAGTTGAAGAAACCTGACAGTTATAGCATATTAAATAGATTTATTAAATATTTTTTAAAGATTTACTAAATGTTTATTTAATATTTATTAAATAAGATTTATTAAACATTTTAGATTTACATATGCCCCAAACCAATTGCTCTTAGCTTTCCTCTTAAAGAATTTCATTTTTTAATAATTTTTATTTATGAAGAATTTTATTTTTAAAAGTTCCCAAGAATGACTATACCAAATGCTTCTGATGGCTAGCTAAAAATTGTGATTTCCATGACCTCCTCCTGGAGTACCCTAATTTTCAATAACAGTTCACAGAAACACTGATCATGCATATTGCTCTATATGATAAATGATTTGCTAAGAATATAGATAAGAAGTCAGATGAATTCCTATGCCTGTGGAGCTGAGATGCACTATTCTCCTGCACATGAATGTGTTCACCAACCTGGAAGTTCTATGAATTCCATATTTCTAGAATTATTATGGAGTCTCCAGTATTTGTATATAGTCACTCATTAATTTGCACCTCCAGTCCTTCTCCTCTCCCTGGAAAATAGGGTGTGAGGCTGAAAAATGCCAAGCTTCTCATCATGACTTGATCTTTCTGGTGGCTACCCTCTATGCTGAGTCCACCAGGAATATTTTTATTAGAAGCAAAGACTTTCTATCACTGTGGAAATTCCTACGGATTCACAAGCCTGTGTCAGGTACTGCGATTAAAGACCATCTATCAGAATAAAAGATGCTTCTATAACTTAGAAACTTATACAGGCTTTAGGATTTTTTTTCTAGAAATGAAGGCCAAGGTCAATATATATGTATATATTTATTACTTCACAACCAGAACCTAAATGAAAATATCAAATTTAAGGTTTTTTTAGTCATCATCAAGATCCAATATTAAAAACTGTAAGTCCAGATGATGGTGGACCCAGTCAAACACATCTGCACCTGACTCTCTCTGTTCTCACCTATGGTAGAGGGAGTTTCATGAGCAATGGAGCAGTGCTGCATCTGTATCTTTCTATTTTTTCTCTCTCTCTCTCTCTCTTTCTCTATCAAAGGGAAAAAAAATGGTTGTCATGCAGGCTACAAGTATGGATAGATCTGTCAATGTCCATGTTCAGTGGGGAAGCAATTACAGAAGCCAGACCTTCCACCTTCTGTACCCCATAATGATCCTCAGTCTATAATCCCAGAGGGATAGATAAAGAATAGGGAAGCTATCAAGGGATATGGGATATTGGATACGGAGTTCTGGTGGTGGGAATTATGTGGAATTATACTACTCTTATCCTGTGGTCTTGTTATTTATTTTATAAATAAATAAATAATAACAAAATAAAATATAGATCTAGAACTTCTTATAAAATCTTAGAAACAAACAAACAAAAAAGGTTGTCAGGAAATGATGGAATTGTTGTTTAGGTACTGAGCTTTAGTAATAATCCTGGTGCAAACACAGTACAATATACCACATGAAGAAGTGTTAAGTAGGAACAATAAAAGTTCCCTGCATCTGCCCCAATTCCAGTCAGTGAAAGGAAACATTCATGCTTCTTAAAAGCTATTTTCATTCCACACATTAGTAGTATATAGTTAAGAAAGAGCTCTTAGAAAATGACAATTACTGGAACCTGGAAGAAATTTGCCCATTTTTCAAATTAAATCTTGTCTTAAAGACTAGAGTTTGCCTATAGACCAATATGGATACAACAAACGACACTCAGTGCTTTAACAGTTGGAAGAAAATCCAAACGCATCAGATAAAGAAAGGACTACAAATCTGAAAAAGGCAAGAGACTGGCTCACTTAATGATGGCCTCTTTGATCACTACCAGACCACCCCATCAGCTGGGGTCCAAGTGAGGGAATCCTAGGATAGACACAATGGGCCTAGACCTCTAACAGATCCCTCTCTCTACCATCACTAGTTACTTCCATCAGGAACATCATCATAAACCTTTTCAAGGGCCTCTCCAGGACTTATCCTCATTACAAAGTAGCAATGGTAGGGGCCATTCCACTTCAAAGGGAGGCTGAGTCATCCTACTCTGCCACTTGAGGAAGACTGGTCCCTGAAATGTTCCCAGCTGTGACCATGGACTGCGAGCTTAGACTGACAAGGACTAGAGGTTACACAGGCTCCTGTGCTAAATATGAATATATCTAGGCCCTGGGTCATATTGACGGGGTAAACAGTTAATTGTACTTATATAGTTTCTTCAAATTTGGGAGCTACTCTCTGCCCTAGTCCAGATTTCTAGTTCTATTCTCAACTCTGACTATATCTTCCCAGATGATATTTCTAGACCACCTCCATTGCTCAGGCAAAAAATTACTAAAGTCATGGGCCCCAAGGAACATACCTAAAATAGACATCATTGTTTTTAATGACCCTAAAATCTCTATTCTCACCTGCTATAGTCCTACTTTCTGGTTCTGACCTGGAACCTTACTTCTCCAGAGCTCTATCAGCATGATCTCAAGAGTGTACTGTGCTTATTTACAGACATTGAATCAAACAACTTCTGTGAGCATTCCGGGAGGTAGCTTGCCTGTCTGGGTAGAAACTCAGTACACAATGGAAGTACAATGGGCAGCACTGGGGAGCTTCATGGCCAGTGGAGAGCTACTGTGGTGTCTTGCCTTTTTATATGGCTTTCCCGATCTCTTTATTGTTCTTTCAAAAGACAGAGGGTGAGAGAGGGAGACAGAGAGAGAGAGAGGAGAGAGAGAGAGAGAAAGAGAGAGAGAGAGAGAACAAAGAGTAGGAAACTGGCCTGTGGAGGCCTCTTTTAGCTATCTTGAGATCCTGCATTCATTCTCATGTGCCTCATATAAGAATTACATCTGTCAAAGTAGGGACTACTAAGGCTGGATAAGGGAAAGAGACCAGCATACTTTAATGATGGCTCTTTGGTCAGTACCAGGCCACCCCATTACCTGGGGTCTAGTCAGGGAATTCTGGGATTCCCATATAGACATGATGGGCCTAGACCTCTAACAGATCTTGCTCTCCACTGTCACTGTTTAGTCACTGGTTATCTCCATCAAGGACAACATAGTAGACACTCTTGTGGGCCTCTACAGGACCTTGCTCTCAATTCAATGTGGAACAAGAATGGTAGGGACTCCAAAGGGAGGCTGGGTCAGCATATTCTGCCACTTGAAGAGATGGGTCCTGCAATGAGTACAGCCTAGAATGTTCCTAGCTATGAGTACAGAATGTGAGCTCCGACTCACAGGAATGCAGAGGTTACACAGGTTCCTGTGCTGACTATGGGCCCTAGATCAGATCGATGGGGTTTACAATTAATGGTATTTACTCTTTTCATATTTGGGAACTACTCTCTTTCCTGATCCAGCTTGCTAGTCCTATTTCCAACTCTGACACCATCTCCTCAAACAGTACCTTGGGTCCACCTGCATGTTAACTGTTGAGGTCAGGCAAAAATTAGTAAAGTCATGGACCCCTTGAAATATGCCTAAAAGAGACTTCATAGCTTTTTCCAAATGCAGACCCCACAAATCTCATCTGCTCTGTTCTTACCTTTAGGTTAACAAATTAAACTATTTGTTCTCCTTTATAGCTTAATGCATTTTTCAGCCACCAAGTTGCAGATGCTACCATGATGCCTACCTGACTTCCCCAGACAGAGGACCTCATCAATGTACCCTGGAACCCCACCTCTCCAGACCCCTGCCCCACTAGGGAAAGACAAAAACAGGCTGGGAGTTTGGACCCACTTGCCAATGCCCATGTTCAACAGAGAAGCAATTATAGAAGCCCTGCCTCCCTCAATGATCCTGCATCCATACTCCCAGAAGGATAAAGAATAGAAAGTGTCCAATGGAAGGTATGGGATGTGGATCTCTGGTGGTGGGAACTGTGTGAAATTGTACCCCTCTTGTCCTACGGTCTTATCTAACATCATTAAATCAATTAAAAAAAAAAGAATTATGTCTGTAAGAAGAGTAAATGAAATACAAACCAAAGGCAAAAGGCCTTGTAGTGGCTCAGCTTCTTCTGCCTCATAGAGATAGTAATCCAAAGGTGCAAAGAAGTAACCCGGGGCTGGTTCTGAGCAACTTCGGCCAGCCACATGGGGACGGCATTCACACTGCCCATCCCTGGGTGAGCACCTGAGAAGAAATGAAGCCATCACTAACAAACATGGAGGGAGGGAGTGGAGAATGAAAGCTAGGGGTGCTAGGGTACCTGCCCCCTGAGTATGAACAGAAACCATGATCAAACATTTGCCCTGCAGGAGGATGCAGAGAGCCTATAGGCTCTGCACACCTTGCCTTGAAAAGCATACTCAGATCCATGAAGTCACTTCTTTCCTCCATGGATCTTTGATTTCCCTCTAAACACTGGGGAATGGAGAGCATATAGACTTAGTCTTCTTTTTATAGGGTGGCAAAAATTTGATATTTTCTGCAAGTCAAATCTCAAGTTTTTAGGAGTCTGCCCACTGCTTTGTGGGATACCTAGGAAGGAGATGCTTATCTCTCCCTTGAACGCATATAGAGTAAACTAAACCAACTGGGCTGGAGCCACTGTCTCAACATTATTATTTTGCAACTCCCTTTGCCCATTATGGAGTAAAATAATTCCCTTGTGACTATGAGCATATCAGAAGAAAATGTGCTTTTATGTGGGAATATGAGTAAGCATTATTGCCATAATAGCACCATTCATTTTACTGACTTACACATTAGAAATAGCACCTCCAATATCACAGTCACAGGGAGAACATTCATGGAGATGATCTTCCAGTCCCCAGTATCCAACCTGTACAAAGAAAAGACAAAACTCACTTGGTTCCAGCTGGAAAGGTATTTGTTTCTCTGAACTATATTAAGTTCACTTTAATTCAGTTGATGCATAGTAAATAGCCAGACCACCTAAACAACCACACAGGGACCTTTCTTGTTTGTGCCTTTGGTAAGAGAGATACTTACCTACCTTCTGTCTCCAAGACTTGAAGTAAAGGAGACAGATGGATTGCCAGTGAATCACTTCATGTGAAAACAATGGAAAACCTGTTCTTCTGACAGCTTCAATTTAACCTCAAGCTAAGAAGGGCAGTCTGAGAAGTTTTTCTATTAGCTTATTTACAATTGCTTTTTTTTTTTTTTATAAAGCCAATAGATCTTCTTACCACAAAAGCCTTAGGGATTTTTAATTATACAACACTGTAGTGTATGAGGGTAAAAACTCAAGCTGATTTTGTGATCTTATGTTTTTTTTTTTTTTTTTTTTTTAGTTTTAGTAGTGTTACTCATTTTAAAATGCTTTAGGCATAATGTGAACCTACATGAGAGAGCCAAGTCTGTTATTCAAGACTTTTTCATCATTGCAACATCTTGACCTTTATTCAATATAAACAGCTAGTCAGATACAAACAATTATTTCTTAAGTCTGATAGAACTTCCTATAAAATTCTCAAGGAAAAGTTTTCCCACTTAAACTTCAGTTTAATATGTCCAGATAACATTAGATTTTAACGAACATAAACCTCTTGCTTGAGATAGCTTTGTTAAGAAGCTATCATTTTTTGTAACTGGTGAAATTTTATACCCCATTTCAGTGAAGAAATACTTATTTTAAACATTAAAAAGTGATATAACTTGTTATAAAACACAGCAAAAGACTTCAAAAAAGTTTCCAAATTCCAAATGTAGAAAACAATATAAACTAAGCTGCTTCACTCAGGATGTGGCAATGAAAATGTTTGTGAAGCAGGGTGTGCTGCTATGTTGGCCATCTCAACACAGTCTACAGATATAAGATGGACACTTGGGGACAGCATGACCACAGTCATATACATATGAATATAAAGCTCTTTGTGGACACGTGGGCTCAGCCATAGTGGGCAATTCCCCCCATGGGATCCCCTGCTTAGTAATTTTCTTCTGGAAAATACAATCAAGTCAATTGCACAGTGGCAGTTAAATTATCAATGAAAGAATTTAGCCTAAGTCTATGGGATGTGACTCACCTTCCTAGTGCAAACTTTAGCTGACCTGACTCATCCTTACATGGAGCTCCTGCTCCACATTTATTTTCTTTTTTCTTTCCCTATCTCCTCTGCCTCATCTTCATATGTTTTCAGTAAAGTGTCTGAAAATGCTAGCACAGAACTATGTCCCTGTCAACATATGTTTCTTATTTATCTGCTTCATTGCTTCAGACACATCAAGGTCACTGTTCTTTATTAGGTTAAGTTTTTGTTTTTTCCTTTCCAAAATGTCATGGTGCTTGCCAAAATTGGAGATTAAAAATAAAATAATAAACTGGTTTTGAACTCCCTACTTGAGAGGGAAAAAAAGTCTATTTTTACTGTTTAGATATGCATTCTTATATATTTAGTAGAGTCAATGAAAGATCACAGAAATCTACAATGCATTTAAACCTTTTTTTAAAATTTCTTTCTTTTTTTTCTTTCTTTCTTCTTCTTTTTTTTTTTAACCAGAGCACTGCTCAGCTCTGGCTTATGGCGGTGTGGGGGATTGAACCTGGCATTTGAGAGCCTGAGGCATGAAAATCTCTTTGCATAATCATTATGCTACACTCCCACCCTAAGCCCATTTTTTTTAAGTGAGCTCATCCAAAATATTTTTTGGTAAAGAGTAGTAGGTATGATAAGGGGAATGTGTGCAAGAGAGATTAGAAAAGCCTTCATAATGTGAGGTGCAAAAATATATATGCTATATTCTATCAGCTGGCACTTTCAGGGGGCCAATGAATAAAACTATTAATACCAGTGCCTGTGTCAATCCAGTGGTGTGTTGGTGAATGCTTTATAACCAGCTTTTGATGGGAGCAATGGGATTGATTTATAGTCTTTACTGATGTCTGTAATGTAAATACTTCCCCCATGAATATTGGATTATATAGGGCAAGAGAAATAATGGACAAAATCCCGTCCCGTCCCACCCTTCCCAGGATAGGCAGCAGAAAAGTTTCATAACTATATGAAAAGAAAATACATACAGTACACTCTTCGCAGTGTGGCCCGGTAGCAAACAACTGGCACAAGCACTGGCCTGTGTCCACATCACAGGTGGAGAGTGGCAGGCTCCCAAAGGGGTTACAGTTGCAGGCTGAAAGCACAGAATTCACAATGATTTTAATTTGTAGCACTTCCTTCTTTAAATGTCCATAATCATTCACACTGTGCAAAAACTCATAACCACAAGAGCCAATGGCACCTCCCCTGCCAAGTTTAATGTCTGCCTGGCTTCAGGATTAAAGCACTGCATACAAGATTATACAGGCCAGGCACTTGCAGCAACCTCAGCAGTTCAACTAGATGACAAACAGTAGATGGACTGGAGAAGTCTCAGGAGGTGGCACAGCAGGTGGAATGCATTTCTTACTTGAGTGAAGCCCTAACTTTGATCACCTGTACTGTGTGTTATTGAACAATACTCTGGCATCTCTCTCCTCTCATAAAATAAGAAAGCAAATCAATCTCAAAATAAAAATAAAAGCAAGTAGGGAAGTGACTCTGTAGGTAGAGGACATGCCATGAATGTATAAGGGTTAAGTTAGATCCCTGGCATCACATGTGACAGAGAATTATTCTAGTGTCTCTCTCTCTCTCTCTCTCTCTCTCTCATAAAATTTAAGAAGAAAAAACCCTGATAACATCTTGTCTTCATCTTCTGGCAGATGCATTTCTCATTTCCCTCTCTCTTCTCTCCTTCCTACTACTGTGACTCTCTTGCTTTTCATTTTTTTCTCTTCTATTCAGAGACATTTCTGAGTTTAGTTTATGTTTCAAAGACTAAGAAGTTGTGCCTCTGGAGCAAGATATACATAACCCACTGGAAAAACCAGTTTTCATGGGCACAGCCCCAATGTTCACCAACTGTTGCACAGATAAATAAAATGTGAAATGCACATATAATGGAGACTATCTACAAAAAAAGAAAGTCAACACATCTTGAAACAACAGAAATCAGTTACAAAAGAGCATATATTATTCCATTTGTGTGAAATGTCCATAATAGGCAAGTCTGTAGAATCAGAAAATATATTAGGAAGATACAGATGGTAGTTAATGGGTATGGGGGTCTTTTATTTTCTTATGGTAAAATATATAGAACTAAAATGTATCACTCCAGCCATATTTTAGTATATACATTTCAGTAGTATTCAGGTCACTTACACTGTGGTTCAGCCAATCTCCAGAACTGCTTTCAGCTTGTGAAACTGTCATTTTATACCAATTAACTAATATCCCCCCATCCTTTGCTTTCCATAGCCCCTGGCAATCATCATATTACTGTTGTGTTTTATGAGTTTAATTATTTGAGGTACTTATCATAAATGGAATCACACATTTGTTCCTTTATGTGAACATATTCCACTTGGCATAACATCTCCAGTTTGTTCATGTTGAAGCCATTGCCAGATTTTTCTTCCCTTTAAAGTTGAATAATTAGGGGCTGGGCGGTAGCACAGTGGGCTAAGTGCACATGGCACAAAGTGCAAGGATTGGTGTAAGGATCTCAGTTCAAACCCCCAGCTCCCCACCTGGGGGGGAGGGTTCACTTCGCAAGTAGTGAAGCAGGTCTGCAAGTGTCTATCTTTCTCTCCTCTTCTGTCTTCCCCTCCTCTCTCGACTTCTTTCTGTCCTATCCAACAACAACAGCTATAACATTAACAACCACAACAAAGGCAACAAAATGGGAAAAATAATCTCTAGGAGCAGTGGATTCATAGTGCTGGCACAGAGCCCCAGCAATAACCCTGGAGCAAAAAAAAAGTTGAATAATATCCCACTGTATGTAAATACTACATTTTATTTACCCTGGCATTGATGAACACTTGTATTGATTCCACATTTTGGCTATAGTGAATAATGCTGCTATGAATGTGGGTGTACAATTATCTTCTTAAAATTCTGATTTCAATCTTTCACATCTATAGCCAGAAGCAGAGACTAGGGTTTCTTCTTTGGGGGTAATTAAAATGCTCTAAAATAGGATGTAATGATGGCTACACCACTCAGAATATATCAAAAAGCATTAACTTTAAAGGATGAATTTATAAGTCCATGAATTAATTATAATGAAAGCTGTTACAAAACAACAAACAATGAAAACAAGGTTTGGCTTATTCTTAGAGAGCATCAAGTTAGTGAGCCCAGGAAAAGTGGAGTGTTAGAAGGTGTGATGGAAAATTCATTTATATAATTCATTATCCTGAAATGTAATTTTCCCATAAGACCCAAGAAGAAAAGCATTTTTATTACAGAAAGATTAGTAGGCTGCTCTCTAAACATGCAAACAATCTACAGCTCCTTATTTGGACAAAAGCAGAAAGCATGACACCATGACGACAGGAAAACCATTCACCCAGATCCAGGAGGAAGCTGCAGCTTTTTCAGACCCCAGGAGACACTAAATTTGTTATCCTAGAGCAAAGTTGACTCCTTAGGTCACAGAATACCCTAGGTCCTCTCTAGTTTTCTGTGATTTTTTTTTTTTTTCTCTTTTCTCCTCTTCTCTTTCTCAGAGAATATGGTAGAGATGCCAGAAGTGGTGCAAGAAGAAAGGGGACAAGTAAGCGGACTAACAGGAAATTATGCTGCCACTTAAAATTGCTTAAGAAGTTATTTATGGCAGCCTGTGCCTCGGTGGCCCTGAGGCTGCTGCCTTTGATAAACATAATTGGAATTAGCAGGAAAACCTGTGTCCAGAAGCCAGCAGGACCAGGATCTGGGCCTGAAACACTCATCAGTGGAATTAGAAGAAGAAAAACCTGTGACCAGAAGCCAGCAGGACCAGAGCTCAGGCCTGGAAGGAATTTGAAGAAGAAAAACCTGTCGCCAGAAGCCAAACAGAGCAATAGCCTAGTGGTAGAGAGTTGGCTTAGTGAGCTGGAACTCCACAAGTCCAAAAACCATGGAAGTCGAGGAGTGAAAAGTGAAGGATGCCTGCATCCTCCCAAGAGCACTCAGTGCTTTTATGGTGTCTTGGCTGACTCCTCTGCTTGAGAGGGTCTTTTGAGGATGCAGCTGCTTCTAACGGAGAGGACGCCTGGGAGGGCCCCCGTGGCAGGCTACTGCGGGTCACCATAGCCATACTCCAAACAGGCTGTGGGAGGCAGGTGAGACAACTGTAATATTGTTGCAGTGTCTTGTTCATCTCTAACTCAAAGTTTAAACACAGCTTCAGGATCAAACATTCTGTGCCCCTGAGCAGCATGTGGGTATCTGCCTACCTGGAGAGGCCCAGAAGAACCACCAGCAGAGACAGAAGGTTGCTGATTCTAGGCTGGCCCAGCACCAGCCTCATGGTTACTTTCTTGTCTGTTCAGAAAAAAACAAAAGTGGCATTCCTGTCTGGAGAGCTGCATCTCTCTCACTAAGAGCAAGGATCAGCCTGAAACTACCACCCAGGGCATCCTCCCTGTACAGAGGGAGTACAGGACATATGAGTCCTTCCAACTGGAGCAGATGTCTGAGGAAACTGCTGGCAGCTGAGAAGGAGCCAGCAGGGGAGAGGTGTCCTTGCTGGTGGGAAAGCCCCTTGGATAGCATTCCAGGGCATCACCAGGAACTCCCAGACGCTGGGAACCCTGTTGGATGAGCAGCTGCACAGTCATGAGATCTTCTCCATCCTGTATCAGAGAGAAGCCACCTGGCAGAAATCATTGTACATGCAGATCCATGAGGCCCCAGTGCTGCCCCAAGGCCTGACCATGCTGGCCCTGGATGCCTTTCAACGCCCCCTATCCATGAGGGCCCCTAGGGGCAGGGCACCCACAGTGCACCACAGGACAGCGATCCCACTCTGCGCCACCCTGGTCACAACATTCTCATGAGAGTGACATGCCAGATGACATGTGATTCTGTACAAAGTCAGCGGTCTGTGATTGCTATGAAAAATGGGACTCCAGAAACACTGATGGGCGTCTTTGCTGGAGAAGCAGCCATCTGGTCCACTCTATATTACCAAGTGCTCCCCCTACCAGGGAACCTAGATGGTGGTGCTTCACTGCTACCAGGAACACATCTTCTCCAGCCTGTGCAGCAGGGAAGATATCTTCCAGTGCTTCCTCCACATGCATGTGGCCCCCAAGTTGCCCAGAGCACTGGCCCTGCTGGCCCTCTATGCCTTGGAAGGGACCGAGTCCTTGCTAACCTGTAGGGACAGGGCCACCCCCAACATGTCCCTGCACAATTTTAACATGCACAGACCCATTTTACACAGAAGGTGCAAGTGATGGAAGTCATGAAGTATTTGCACAGCATCCTTAAAAACAAAGCCATCTCCATGCCTTCCTGCATGTCTCCCAAGTATTTCTTCAAACCTTAAATAGTATATTATTTATATTACATTACATTATATTGTACTAGCAAAATAAATATTCTACATCTCTTAAAAAAAGAAAGGGGAGACTTGGACTGGGCTTGGTGAACTGCACCAAAGTAAGGGACTCTAGGGCAGGGTTGGGGGTTGGGGGTAGTGTTCAGGTCCTGGAGCATGACGGTAGACAAAGACCCAGGTGGAGGGTTAGAGTGTTATACAGAAAATTGAGAAATGCTACACATGTACCATGTGCCAACTACTATACTTAATGTCAATTATAAACTACTAATCCCCTCAAATTGAAAAAACATACAAAAGCTTCATTTCTCATGGAAAAAAGTTATTTATCTAACAGTAATGCACAATAAAATTTAGTGAATTTGTGTAATAGGATCATAACAGAGACTTAAAAAAAAAACATTTCACAACTTGACAGTTAAATTTCTTGGCAGGGAAATCTGTGCGCCCCCTGCTGGGCCTTTATGATAAACTCACCAAGCCACCAAATAAAGTTCTGCACTAACTTACTAAAATCGTCTGGTTTGTGTGTGTGTGTTGAGTTGGAGTCCCATGGTAGCTCAGGTGGCACAAAGCGCAGGGACCAGTGTAAGTCTCCTGGTTCAGGCCCCCGGCTCCCCACCTGCAGGGGAGTCGCTTCACAAGCAGTGAAGCAGGTCTGCAGGTGTCTGTCTCTCCCCCTCTCTGTCTTCCCCTCCTCTCTCCATTTCTCTCTGTCCTATCCGACAATGACGACATCAATAACTACAACAATAAAAAAAGAGCAAAAAAAGGGAATAAATAAAAAAAATTAAGAAGATGTATCTGAGTTGACTGCCCACTTCCTTTTTTAATTATTTTTAAATATTATTTATTTATTTTTTATTTATTTTGGTTAAAGACTGTGAGAAATTGAGAGGGCATGTGGACAGAGAGAAAGGGAGAGACAGAAACACCTGCAGCGCTGCTTCACCACACGTGAAACATCCCCCCTTCAGGCGGGGACTGGGGGCTTGAATCGTGCTACTTGCACACTGTAACATGTGAACTCTGCTGGGTTCACCACTGCCCAGACCCCACTGCTGTTGACTTACACTGACAGCCCAGGGGATCAGCAGAACTCAGCCCATAGTGGTTGGGCTTACACTGGTCACACTTGGCTCCTTCCACGTTTTCCTTACACAGACACTCGCCAGCTACAGTCCCCAAGGCAGGATCTGAATGATTCACACAAAGGCCACCTGATATGGTCCCATCAGGGTCACATTCACAAGCTAGGGACAGAGATATGGATTATGTTAGTTAATTGCCAATTGTGGGAAACCTGATATATTAATATAGCATTTTACCCATGAAACAGTTATTTTACTTTGTTTAGAAAATGAAATAAATTTGAATAATTAGACCAGTGGGTAAAAGATATTCAAAAGTGTCTTCCAGGACCATCAAAATAGCTCACTTGGATAATGTGGTTTGTTGCTACACGAACAGCCGAGGTGTGATCCTGGCCTCCATCACATTGGAGGAAGCTTCAGAGTAGTGGTTTCATTTGCTCTCTCCTTCTCTGTCTCTTTAAAAAGTAAATGTCTTCCTGAACTCTGGTCTTGATATTGCTAAATAATTCCATACACAAACATATACATATGTATGTATTTCCATATGCATTTTTATATACAAAGTTTATATTAAGATATTTAAATGATCCTTAAGAGAATCATCAGAAGTCTTTTAGTATGAAAATTAGATGTAAAGAAGAGGTTATTTTGGGGAGTAATGCAGATATTTTGGAACTAGGTTGAGGTGATGGTGATTTTGCACAACCTTGTGACTTATTGCTCACTTGAAAATGAGTCACTTTATGCTATATGAACGTCACTTAATAAAAAGACTCTGAAAGAGCCTAAAGATGAAAATTAAGTTGCAACAAGAGTTGTTATAGGGATACAGTGAAATATATATATACATATATATATATATATATATATATATATATATATATATATATATCATAGCATCAAAGTATAAAGGGGGAATTAACATAAACTGTCTACCAAATCTCTGAAGCATGTTTAAGAGTAAGTCTGTTCTTGACGTCATCAGACATATGTTGCAAAAGTAAGGATTATCATTCCTTTTGACTCTTCCCAAAAGGAACCCCTATGAGGAAGAAAGGGAAGGGGGTTGGGGAAATAGTTCAGTGACTGAGCGCAGGACTTGTCATATAAGCACAAGGTCCTAGGTTTAATTCCTAGCACAGTCACATACCTGCATTAAGCAATGATATGGCCTCTTCCTCTCTCTCTTTTGACAAAAGAAAAGAAAAAGAAAAACCTCTTAATATCCTTGTTTTCATTTTGGAAATCTGTGGAGATGGCATACACTTGGATAGAGATTTTAGGAAATAACATAGTTATTTGTTGTATAGGAGTAATGCCAGTGACAACTTTCTCCTTAACTCCATGTTTCTGCTTGTTTGTTTTTTCAGTAGATGCTTGAACAGGTCAAGGAAGGAATGTCATATAAAAAGATGCTTATCAGGCAGTAGCGCAGTGGGTCAAATGCATGTGTGGCACGAAGCGCAAGGACCAGTGTAAGGATCCCAGTTCAAGTCCCCGGCTCCCCACCTGCAGGGGAGTCGCTTCACAAGTGGTGAAGCAGGTCTGCAGGTGTCTATCTTTCTCTCCCCCTCTGTTTCCCCCTCCTCTCTCCATTTCTCTCTGTCCTAACAATGATGACATCAATAGCAACAACAACAGTAATAACTACAACAATAAAAAAAAACATTGGCAACAAAAAGGGAAAAATAAATATTAAAAAGTTTAAAATAAATAATAAAAATGATGCTTATAGTCTTAATAATTACAGGAGATAGAGGCTATAATAGGTAGAACTTGAGTAAGCACAAAGGACTTTATCAGTTACAGCTGCCCAATGAAGCAGTGACCCCCTCCTCAGTGGAACTGTCAAGGCAGAGGCTAGCACAACACTATTGGTATTTCATCATAGAGGAAATATGTTGGTAGATATTAGATGACCACCCACCTCACATCTCTTATTTCTGTGGTGCTGTATTTACAAGGGATTCCACATTTACAGAATGCAATAAAGATAGAAAATAAATACACTGATTCTAAGAAATGTCCTAAATACACATTTGTACATGTTTGCTTTGGATTATAACAACAAAACCCTCAAGTCTAAAGAAACATCTACTTACCAACCCTCTAGGTTCATGAGTGTAGTGGAAAAAATCTGGTCAAACTAGTTGTTTGGTTGAGGCAAATGTCTGCTTGTCTGACAGAATTTTTCAATTTTTCAATTGTTTACTATTGGATTGTGACTAGTGATAAAAATCTTACTATGGATGGAAAAAAGCATTGGGTTCTATTTAATTTGGAAAAGGTATAATTTTATTCTAATTAAAGCCAGTTGCTTGTAGAGAGGAAAGAACAAACTAAATTCATTTTAGGAAGAGCCAAAAGTGAACAGTTTAACTTTATTTGGGAGATACTCCAAAGGGTCAGCCTAAGTTCTAACATAATTTAATTATGTAGAGATGCATCATTTGGAAGAGGGATGTGAGTGGATAGTAACTTCTTTTTTTTATATAATTCTATGTTGTGACCTTTAGATTAGAAGTTCAATAAAATTTCCTGGTGTTATGTAAATTAATTTCAGCAATAACTTTTATTATTATTATTGGTTGAGTCTACTAATTTTTTTCAGGGAGGGAGGATTATATTCCATTTGAGAATATTTTAATCATTGAATACTTAAAATTAGTTGACTCTTCTGTCTGGAATCTGTTTGTGTAAATATTTAGGCACAAACAGGGACAACTTTGAGGAAATTCACATGAGAATGCTCATCAGTCTTAATTCACATAATTTGTATATACACATCCACACACACACATAAACATGTGCTGAGGTAAATGGGGAGCAAGAGCAGCATCTTATGATGATAGTTTTTACAAGCTCCTCGTCTCCCTTTCACTGGAAAGTTATTTGTTTACAAACTGTGCCTTCCTAAAGAGATACTAGTTTTATTTCCTTTGGTTCCTTTAAAAGCAACATCCAGTTAATACGAAGTGGTTCTTAAGGAAAAAGACTTTAGTTGGTGTGTTAGAAACATTTGGCTTAGTTGTGTCCACAATTCCTCCTAGATTCTTGTAAAATGTTTCAAAACATTTTATTTTTCTGATTTTACCCAAGAAGGTAATTTCGCCTTCTTTGTAAATACATAGCTTTTAAAACTTAAATGGATGTGTATGTGTGTTTACAAATTCTGATAAAAAACAAAGCAGAATTCTTAAGAACATCTATTTAAAAAATTATTTTCTGAAAATCCATTTATCTGTATCAATTTTAAACAGATCATGTAAGGTGAAATTGTAACCAAACCGATGCCTATAGAGAAATCTGATAAAAAACAAAAAACAAGCAAAAAAAAAAATAAAATAAAACCTTCACTTTTGTGTTTTCACATGGTGATGATCTGTAGTTTGAAATCACTAGGATGCCCTATTTATTCCATTAGCTGTTTGTACAAGGCATTATTCTGTATTCTCAGGTTATATAAAGTTTGAAGTTTTGGTTTCATAGTAGGCTCACTCTCCATAGAATATAAATCTATGTTGATTATGCAACTAAGAAGCAATCTTTCATGGGTGCTGGGCATTTCAGCACCTTAAAACTTGAGCAATTTTGTTGAGCAAGCCAGCAATGCAAGATACTAATCATTCTTTTTTTTAATATTTAAAAAATATTTTACTTAATTTTAATGAGAAAGATAAGATGAGAGAGAGACAGAGAGACAGAGAGAGAGAGACAGAGAGGGAGGGAGAGGGAGAGAGATGTTAGATCACTGCTAAGCTCTCATTTATGGTGGTGCTGGAGATTGAACCTGAGACCTCAGAGCCTCAGGCTTGACCTGGTCACTCTTTATCAGGTCATTTCTCTCCTTTCTTTTCTTTTTCTCTCTCTCTTTTTTTACCTCTAAGGTGGGTAAATTACCTCTATCGCTGGGGCTTGGTGCCGGCACTACAAATCCATGGCTCCTGCAAGCCATTTTTTCCATTTATTTATTTATTTATTTATTTTTAAATAGGATAGGACAGAGAAAAATTGAGAGATCAGGGGAAGATAGAGAGAGGGGGAAAGAAAGAAACATTTGTAGATCTGCTTCATGACTTGTGAAGTGAAACCCCACCCCTGCGGATGTGGAGCCAGGGACTAGAACTCGGATCTTGTGCCTGTTCTTGCTTAGTACTGTGTGTGCTTAATCCGGTGCGCTACTGCCCAATCCCTATCAGGTCGTTTCTTAAGGTTGTGTTGGCACTCAACTGCCTTGAAGGATGAGGTAACTTCTTCCCCTGGACAAAGAAAGGACTTGCTTCTTTCTAGTTGCTATAAAAATCAATAAATACTCCAAAGTCAATGATCCTTGACTGACATAAACTCAGGTATGCAGAATGCAGGTATGTTTGTGCTGCCCTATGGAATTTGAAGCTTAAACATGAGAACTTGTTGTTTTCGCTGGGCTATGTTGTTTTCGCCGGGCTGGCTTCACGGGCGGGTAACAGACAACCAGGGACTCATGGTTGAGCTGTAGGCAGTATCTCTTTATTCATGCAGGACGCAGCACAATCTAAGCCGAGCTAAGCTAAACTAACTAAAAACTACAATCTTGTCCTTATAAATATACTAGCCCAGTAGGGTGGGAACAGGATGCGACGCAGAGAGGGTGGAGAGAAAAGTGACTGGTAAAAATCAGGGTATGACAAGGAGAGGGGGCAGAGCAAAAACATATCATGAACCAGTGGGGATTGAACCAATGCCCTGGAGGGAGGGTGGTGCTTGTTAACAGCGGTTATGTAAATAGAATGAAGTGGTTATGTAAATAGAATAGTGTTAAGCAGGGGGGATTTAAACCAAATGAAACAGAAGGGGTTTTTAAAAGCATACCAGCAAGAACTGATTTTACTACCACAACAAATAAAGTCCTTTATCTTTGACCCAGAAGTGTCATGCCTTCTACTAGCATCCACGAAACAATACCAATCTAACTTGTTAGTCTGCAAGTAGTGTGAAATCTGAGACCCAGTTACTGATACTGGGTACTTGGAATAAGGCTGGAGCATATATCTGTTCAATAATCTCTAGCAGTGCTGAAAGAACTTAAGCCAGCCAAGAATGTGCCTTGGTTGTAAAATTCAAAAAAGCACACCTTGTCAGACTAGTATCAGTGGCAAGTGTCACTCTTGCTCTTCCAGGTCTCTGAAGTGAGTGTTTTCCCTAAATTTTGCAACATACATACTTTGCTTGCTTCATTTCAAACTTCTACCCTAAGGAAATGCAAATTCAAATAAATGATGCAATGACATTTTGTTAGTGAAAGTTATGACAAGGATAATGAGCAAGAGGAAATCTCATGAACTGTTGGTGTGGTGGGCAGGTGGAATGCCCATTTGGGGGACAATTCAAACCATCAAATAATTGTCCTTAGGCCCTGATAACACTCCAAAGGGGGACGTTTAGGGACAGTCTTTGGTCATGTGCACAAGGTCACAGACATTGGGAAAAAAATTTGGGGGGGGAGGGAGAATGTTTACTATAGTGTCAAAACAGAAATGGAAAATTGATTCTGTCATATTTCACAGGAAGAAATTCTGTAGAGACTAAAATAGGAGAACTTTTACCAAGGGTTTAATTACCAAGGTAATTAAGTTATTTTTGTCATGAAAAAGCAACAATTTATGACAAAAATTATTTTTGTCATAAGAACAAGCCAGTATATATTGTTATAGATCAACTTCATGCGTGGAAATGTAAAAATAAAACTTGGTAGTGATAAATGCCAAACTATTGAAATTTATTTCTGGGATGGAGGGTAGGCAAATGGCTCAAATATATATATATGGGGCATCAATAGCACCAACAGTGCTTCATTAAAGGAAATCCTGAAGGTAGTAGTGTTGGGTAGTTGCCACCTCCCCCTGGCTTCTGCTTAACCATATGCCTATATAGGGATTTTACTGATCCAAAGCTTTGGTCTATTTACATAAATCACTTTTACATAAAGCACTCCAGGGCATTGGTGGTTCTATGATAGGATTCTCTCCTGCTCCACCCCCTCCTTGTCACACACTGATCCCTTCTTTGTCACACTCTGATTTTCACCAGTCACTTTTCTCTCCACCCTCTCTATATCACATCCTGTTTCCACCCTACTTGGAGAGTATAAAAACAGCTGCTCTTCTGATTAAAGACACTTGGAAATTGCTTTCCGGCTCCGAGAGTTCCAGAGTGTATCTCCTGCGGAAGTTGGTGCAGCACGAGTTCCTGATCCCTCTCCCACACAGCAGCCTAGATCAGCTCCAGTTGAGTTCTCTCCAACCCAGAGAGCACTAGCTCGGGAAGAAGTACCCTCAGGCTATCCCGGCATCTGGCGCCCGAACAGGGACCCGTAAGCAGCAGATTTACAAGAAGACATCTTAGATAAGTACACACCTTTTGGGTATCTGCAATATTGTGTTAAGGCACTGTGATTTTTTTTCTTTCTTATTGTTTTCCTGAGATCTCTCCACCATGGAAAATCTTTTCCAAATCCTGCATTCTTTTTCCAGTATACAATTTTTATATATCTGGGACATTTTTCTTGGGGCTTCACCTTATATCCTGTTGATCATCATAGCAGCTTTTAAGGGATATATAGGGCAACCTCTCAAAAGGCTTAAGGACCTAGAGGCTGAGGTCCAAGAGATAAAGGAAGTAATCATAGAACTTAACCAGCACCTTAAAAACAAGAAGAAGCAAAGGCCTGTCGTGATCTTGACCCACCCTAATTCCTCTGCATCTTGCCCTGAGGCCCCTATTTTGGCAGACACGTGTCCGAATTCTCCTTTGGACTCCACAGCAACTTCTTCGGCCACCCCCATTTTGGCAGAAACGTGTCCGGAACCTCCTGCTGCCTCCACGGCTGCTTCTTCACCCACCCCTGTTTTGATAGACGCATGTCCGAATTCTCCTGTAGCCTCCAAAACCACTTCTTCGGCCACTTGTCCAGAAGCTTCCACTTCGATGACTCCTCCTACCGCTATACACTTATCAGAGCAAGTCCACACATTTCCGGTCAATGTTGCCCCCAATAGACAAAAACCTCAGGCCTGGTATCCATATTCCGCCACAGACCTGAAGGAACTACGCCAGGCTATCAAAGATGACGGTGTTCATGCCCCATGGACCAGGTCCATTTTACAAGGCCTGCTTCAGAACCTTAATACCCCTCAAGATTGGAGAGATGTGACTCGTGCTACGCTCCCAGGCCCCCTCTTCCTGCAATGGGAGGCATTCTTTCGCGACGAATGTTTACAACAATCGCGGAAAAATATTCAAAATCAGCCAGAGGGTAATTTTGATGCATTGTTTGGAACAGGCCAATTAGAAACAGGGATTCAACAGGCGGAAGCCAAGTTTCCAGCGGGGTATTTTGATCAAGTACGCCTGTGTGCATTAAAAGCATGGGAGCGATTAACACCACCCATGGGAGCAGCCTCAGCCCCCATTCTCTCCCTGCAACAAGAACCTGATGAATCCCTCGCTAAATTCATTGCCAGGGTCCAGTCGAGTTTGGAAAGGAAGATTTATAATCCTGACGCTCGTTTTCTCCTCCTGCGATCCATAGTCTGGGATGGAATGCTTCCGCATTTTCGACAGGCCTGTGTCACTCTTAAAAACGAACACCCAGATACTTGGATTCTAGCTACACAGGATCTCAGATCAAGCTCTTTTCAAGGAACTATGTTACAGGCCTATGCAGCTGCCTTACATAAGCAAAAAGGGGCTTGCTTTCAGTGCGGTCGCCAAGGGCATTGGCGTAACCAATGTCCAGAAAATAGACCGCGACCCCGCCTCCAGTCAGGGCGACCCCACCTCCAGTCAGGGCAACCCCGCCTCCAGACAGGGAATCAGAGACCACGAATGCCTTGTCCCAGATGCCAGAAGGGATTTCACTGGAGGAGAGATTGTTGGTCAAGGTTCCATAGGAACGGCACGCCTCTGCCAAATGTAAACAGGGATTTAAACTAAGTATGGGGCTTCCCTTAGCCCCGCCCCCAAGAGGGAAGGAAGCAGGTCGCCCGCTTGGTGCTGTGCCCTTCTTCCACAAACAGAAGCCCAGCTTGGGACCCAATCCGTCGCTATACCCACCACGCCAAGTAACAATAACAGAGGGTGAGCAGAAGGAGGAACCCACGGTATGTGGGAACTTCCAGCATAGAAATAACCGGCTGGAGCAAGAGAACAGCTCGAATTCGGAGCCTGAGATTTTATGGACCACCCCTGTTTTAGAAAGGGGTCACCCAACTATGACAGTAAAGATTGGTAATATTCCTTTTAAGTGTTTGATTGACACGGGAGCAGATAAGACAATATTAAGACAAGCAGAGGTTCCCCAGAGTTGGGAACTCCTCCCAGGACCACGCTTACATGGTGTTGGAGGACTGACTCAGACATTCCGCACACGAGATTCCCTTGTGTGGGAAGATCCAGAAGGGACTACCGGACGCTTTCAGCCTTTAATAGCTGATATAAGCACCAATTTATTGGGAAGAGACTTGCTGGAATCTTTAGATGTAGTGATGTCCTCAGACACCTCTGAAGGACACCACACTCACTCCTGTGAGACTGCTAGACCCAACCAGCACCCCCAATACTAACTGCCACTGTTTGTAACAGAACTCCCCGCTTAGATTGGCTTTCTAATGAGCCTGTCTGGGTGGAACAGTGGCCTTTGCCTAGGGAGAAGCTAGAAATTTAAAAAAAACTCGTCCAAGAGCAGTTATCTTTGGGACACATTCGTCATTCTCGGAGCCCATGGAATACTCCAGTCTTTGTAATTAAAAAGCGCTCAGGAAAATGGCGCCTCCTCCAAGATCTTCGTGCAGTTAATAAAACCATGCAGGTTTGGGGCTCCCCCCAAAGGGGTTTGCCTCTTGCTTCCGCAATTCCCACAGGAATTCCAATCATAGCTATTGATATACAGGATTGTTTTTTCTCTATTCCCTTACACCCACAAGATTGTAAACGTTTTGCTTTCTCTGTTCCTTCTATTAATAATGCCAGCCCTGCCGATAGATTTGAATGGGTGGTACTGCCCCAGGGCATGGCTAATAGTCCTACTATTTGTCAAGAGGTTGTTAAATCTGCCCTTTTTCCATATATTCATAAGGGCCTTAAGGTTTTTCATTATATGGATGACGTGTTAATATGGGGAGAATTAGATACAGATCTCTCCGCCCTATGTGATTTTCTAATCCCTGCCTTAAAGAGAAGTGGACTTAATGTAGCTCCTGAGAAGATACAGCTAATCCCTCCAATATCTTTCTTAGGCTCAGAGATTTCCCTAACGCAGATTCGTCCTTTAAAACCTTGTGTTACTTTTCCTTCTAATCTCACTCTTGCTTCTTTACAAAGTTTTCTTGGAAATTTGAATTGGCTTAGGCAGTATCTTTATCTGCCTACAAGCTGCCTGCAACCACTGTTCGATCTGTTAAAAGGAAACAAACAGCCCTCCTCAAAGCGTATGTTAACCCCCGAAGCATCCTTGGCTCTGGAAAAAGTTAACCAGGCTCTCCAGGACATGCACCTCGTTCGATTCTCCCCCTCCTCTCCAGTAAATCTTCTAATCTTTAACTCCACCCCCACGGTAGTGGGGGCATTGTGGCAGAAACATGGTGTTCTCGAATGGCTTCATACGCCAGTAGGTGGAGCTCCAAGACTCCTTACCGAGATTGATGCCTTAGCATTTATGGTTCGCCAAGGAAGAAACAGATAGGTTCAGGTCTTAGGAAGGGAACCAGATTCAATCATTCTTCCCTTTTCTCTCACAGATACAGAATGGCTCATACGCCACCATTCTCGTTTTGCCATAAGTTTAATGGGTTTTCCAGGACAATTAGATAATCATTTTCCCTCTAATAATTTGATAGCTTCTTTACCTCTGTTGCCTCTACTAGTACCTAAACTTTTCTCTCGAGATCCCATCCCCTCTGCTCCTACAGTGTTCACTGATGGTGGAAAAAAGGGAGCTGCTGCCCTTATATATTATCCAGACCAGCAATACCCCAAACCTCTCTTTACTGAACTCCCTGATAATTCCCCTCAGTACAAAGAACTTTATGCTGTTTTCCTTGCATTAAAAGCTGTACCAGAATCCTTCAACCTTTTTTCTGACAGTGTGTATACTGTTAACTTACTTCCATGGCTTGCTCGATCTTATGTAAGAATTGATGACAACCCACTTTCTCCTCTTTTAATTCAAATTGCCTCTATGCTCTGTTCTCGAACCCATCCACTGTATGTTCAGCACCTACGTTCCCACAGCCCTCTTCCTGGTCCCCTGTCCGAAGGGAATGCTGCAGCTGACCGCCTTGCCTCCACAGGAATTCTCCTACCCTCTGTCTCTAATCCTGCTGACTTTCATTCCCTAACCCATGTTAATCTTAAAGGTCTTCGAGCTCGATTTCCTGATATTCCTCTGCCACAGTTAAAACGTATTCTTGCTACATGTTCCTCCTGTGCAGGTCTAATCGAAACACCTGCTATTCAGACTCTAGGGGTTAATCCTCGAGGTTTAAAAGCCAACGCTCTTTGGCAAATTGATGTTACCCACATACCTAACTTTGGCAAACAAAAATATGTGTTCGTCTCAATTGATACCTTCTCTAAGTTTATGTGGGCTACAGCTCAGACTGGAGAAAACTCAAAAAAGCTTATAAGCCATATGCTCTCCTGTTTTGCTGTAATGGGCTTACATCTTCAACTTAAAATGGATAATGGACCTGCTTTTACCAGCAAACAATTTAAAGATTTTTGTTCCCTCTGGAACATTACTCATACTACAGGCATTCCGTATAATCCACAGGGACAAGGCATTGTTGAGAGGGCCCATCAAACTCTTAAGGCTCAATTAAATAAAGAAAAAGGGGAAATGTACCCCCCTAATATCCAGCTGTCAAAAGCCTTAACTACATTAAATCTCTTTAATATTTACAAAAACTCCGACCAACCTCCTATAATTCTTCATTGGCAAACACCACCCACCCTCCCAGCTATTAAAGTCAAATGGAAAGACCCACTTGATAAAATTTGGAAAGGACCTGACCCCCTGTTGACTATGGGGAGGGGTTTCACATGTATTTTTCCACAAAATTACTCCAAGCCTGTTTGGGTTCCTGCCCGCCATGTCCGGCAATACCCACATGATGGCGCTGATATCCCTGAAGAACAAGAAACACTGCAAGAAGACTGGCTGCAAGAGGACTGGCTACAGGATGCACCCCAGGATCCATAATACAGCATGGCAGAATCAAAAAAAAAAATCTGATTCACAGAACTTTCCCCCCCCCCCCCCCGAATGAATGTCTTATGCTATGACTGGCCAGTTGTGTTTTGTGAGTGAGTGAGTGAGTGAGTGAAAAAAAAAATTGAGTGAGTTGAGTGACCAAAATTTTTGTATGACCCATTGTGCTCAGAGTACTCTGAAAGTTAACTGACTTTATATCAAATGGCTGGATGCAGCCATAGTTTCTGGAGACGTCCAGAAACAGTCCAAAAATTGTTCATTCCCCCTTTTGATTTCTTTTTTAAGTCTTGATATCAGTATGAAATGTTTAGTCTTAAACTGTGTGAGTAAAGATGGTTCAACTATGACAGTAGTTCTAAATTCACATTTGAAATGATATATCTTATTTACAAGTTTTTCTCCTCCTGTGTGTTATAAACTATATGTTTAATATGCGTGTTTCAAGTTTGGTAAACATTAACTTAACAGTTAAATTGTAACTTCGAAGTTACATTTTTATGAGAAGAGGTAAAATCAATTCATTTAAGTAACTGAGTGTTTAAGGTAAAACTCTAAATATTCAATGTGACAATTCATCATCTCCTAAGTTAAAATACAGATTCTCTATACAGGACATTTTTGGAGGGCCCCCCAAAATGTCCTGTAAGCTATCTTGTGGAAATTAATCCACAACAAATTTGGCATCAATCTGATATTGTAAATGTACCAAAAAAAAAAAAGTCACTAAAATGTGTTAACTCTAGTAACCTGAGTTTGCTTAAAAACCCAATGTAAAAATAGTTAAGAATCAATATATGTAACTTAAATTCGGTATGAAAACTTTGCTATATAAAGACTGCTACATGAGGTCACGTAAGATGACTTTTACACGAAATTATAAAGATACCTAAACCAGTTATAATCATTGAGTTATCAATTGTAGTAAACTTCTAATTTGTTACAAAGTTTTTTCATAAGTAATTGACTACAGCTATGACAAGCCTTCGCATAAAGAAGCATCTGCTCATATGGAATCCCCAGAAATCCATCTTGGACCCCTGACCTCTGACATCACCCACAATTACAGCCATCCCCCGAAACCCATGATGTGACCTGAAACGATCTAGAGAACCTGATTCACAGACTCCGAAGGACAAGACTTTCCTACTGCCTTTCTCTCAACCATCGGTGTCTGCTCTTCCTGCTTCTGTTTCGCCCATCATGTTTTGGCGGTTCCAGGTCACTCTCTACAGAGAAGAAAAGTTCCAGTGGCCGTCCTCCTCCATCAAGATAGACGTGTGGCATTTATTTCCTGGCCTTTGACATTGGACTGATGCTTCTATAGAACTTGCTGGACACTCCTTTTATACTGCTGGACTTCTTGAAGAATGACTGTAGCGGTTCATAGAACTTACCGCCAGCTGACTCGGGATTTTGCAATGCCAGATCACCCCTCTAGCCCCTCGGCTTATCAGGCCCCCACTCCTCCACCCATCAGGCTCACTCTGTCTCTTGCTACTCTTACTTATCCCTCCCTGTCTTGTGCTAGTTCTTTTTGAAGACACTTACACGCTATCATTCTGCTTTCTTCCCAACAGGTTTCCATTCACCCCTACACTGCTATTCCCCTGACAGAGATGAAGCTTTTTACAGACATTGACCCAGTTATATATGGCCATTAAGTAAGAGGAAGATGTTGGGGAATTGTGAGAATATGGTTGAGCTTGGAAGGGCTTGAGCCTGAGGGGTGTGTCAATCCTGTTAGTCTCTCTCTCCACGGAGAGGTTGAGCAAGGAGGGACAGTAGAACCCCCAAAAAAGGTGTGCCTCTTATCAGTCTCCCTGCCTCACAAAGTGCCCCGCACTCCTGATACTATGGCAAAAAGTTAAAAAGAAAGGGGGAGATGTTGGGTAGTTGCCACCTCCCCCTGGCTTCTGCTTAACCATATGCCTATATAGGGATTTTACTGATCCAAAGCTTTGGTCTATTTACGTAAATCACTTTTACATAAAGCACTCCAGGGCACTGGTGGTTCTATGATAGGATTCTCTCCTGCTCCACCCCTCCTTGTCACACACTGATCCCTTCTTTGTCACACTCTGATTTTCACCAGTCACTTTTCTCTCCACCCTCTCTATATCACATCCTGTTTCCACCCTACTTGGAGAGTATAAAAACAGCTGCTCTTCTGATTAAAGACACTTGGAAATTGCTTTCCGGCTCCGAGAGTTCCAGAGTGTATCTCCTGCGGAAGTTGGTGCAGCACGAGTTCCTGATCCCTCTCCCACACAGCAGCCTAGATCAGCTCCAGTTGAGTTCTCTCCAACCCAGAGAGCACTAGCTCGGGAAGAAGTACCCTCAGGCTATCCCGGCATAGTAGGGTATGTTTTCACAAATAGTATGGTTTCATAAAGTTACTGGGTGAGTATCAGTGTATTTCTGATATTGCGTTCTCTTTGTTGCCAAATAATACTCAATCTACCCATTAGCTATACACCATACTCTCATTTTTGCAAATGATTGAAATATTCCATTTAAAGAATTTCAGATTAAAGATAAAATGAAAGGTTTTCAACAGTTAAAAAAAAAAGTAGGACACAGGCGGGGATAGAGAGCATAATGGTTATGCAAAGAGACTCTCATGTCTGAGGCTTTGAAATTCCAGGTTCAATCCCCCACACCACCATAAGCTAAAGCTGAGCAATGCTCTGGTTAAAAAAAAAAAGTAGGACACTATTAACTCTTGTATCTTAATAACAAATTGAATTACCCATACTCAGTCAAATGCTGTATGTAGTCAGTTTCACTATGAGAACTATTAGTTGAGTCTTTGAGTTGACCTCCAAGATACTCAAAGTCCAGTGGCCATCTTCTGAAACTACCCAATCACTTCATGTTGAATTCAGAATAGTTTATGGATCCCTGAGAATATTGCCCCTACAGTAAGGTCACCAGAGAGGGACATGGATTAATTGACCAAATATAAAGAGAAAGAAAGGCTTCTGGCACTGAAGTGCCTTTGCAACTCTCTGCTCCACAAAACACAGCACTTTGGAGATTCTATTAAGCAGTATGGGGGAATGGCAGCCGCAGTGATACCTGCTCAGACAAGTGGAAAGAATGGGTTTAGAGCCCGGGGACTCACGAATGCACACATGGGGGTCCGAGATGGCTTTGAGGTGATCCCTGTAGAAGAAAGGTCTGCAGCGATCACAGTGCTGTCCCTCAGTGTTGTGCTGGCAATCTTCACACACACCCCCACTGAGGCTTCCGCTCGCCAGGTACACAGTCATGTCAAAGTGACAGCGGTCAGAGTGGCTATGACAGCAACAAGCTGAGAGAAAAGAACAGTTACTAATGATAGTTATAGCTGTTGCCAGCCCTAATCACTGTATTCTCTCTTCCACTTTCTTCAGTCTCAAGGGCTTCTTTTTTGTAGGTAAATCAAACAGACAAAGGATCTTTCTAGCATACTGGATTCTGTTCACAAGCTTTAAAATACGTTCCAAATAAGTGTATGCCTTCCATGCATGAGGCCCGGTCTTGAATTCCTAGAACCACATAAGAGCATCAAGGGCTGAGGCGAGTGGAATTCCTTGAAAAATTGAATGGTATTTTGGAGTCTCTCCCTCTCTCTCAATGTCTTTCTCTAATAAAAATATAAAATGATTTTTTTCTTGCTTTATAAAGCACATTGCCTAGGTTAATCCTGGCTCCACTACACTGAAGGAAGCTTTAGTGCTATGGTGTCTTTTTCTTTGTTTCCCTTTCTCTGTCTTTGTATCTAAAAACATTGTCCTAAAGTGTTGAAGTCCCAGTAATTAGACACACAACTTTTTTTTTTAAGTATTAGGGAGGGGCTTGGCCATAAGCAGGAGGCCCCAGTTTTGTTCCTATGCACAAAAATAAATGAGTTCCCTCACTAAACATTTACAAATTTACAAATATATTTTTTAAACCAGGAAGACAAAAAATAAATCCCGGGGATAATTTAGAAGCCCCACAATAAAATATTTTTGTTGCTCAGTAAAGAATTCTTTTACTGACTATGCTCAGTAAATCTGAATTCATTGCACCAAATTTCAGTATGCCCAGGGGTTCACAGATAAGGAAGAATTTAAGATATCAGCAGTACTGCAACTCCCACCCCACACTCAGCCTCTTTCCTGCTCTGCAGGCAGAATTGCTGGACATCAGGCCACAGGTCAATTTCATTCCATCTGGGGCCCAGCCAGAGTAATAGAGGAAAAGGCCGTCTGTTTGGAAGAATTTGTTTGTCTTAATGGTAATGTCTTGGCTGTTGGTATTGTTTTTTTCCTTGTAAACAGTATAAACTCAAGGTTTTGTACAATGCAAGTTTCACAGATGGGCTATTTCATAAGTTTTTCTAGTGCTCTTCCACTCCCTCAATTCTCATTTTTCCCCAAGTCTGGGAAAAGAGTCTGAATAATAAGTCTGTTTGGAAGTTCATCAAAATTTGGAAGCTGTAAACACCTCTCTCCATCTTATAAGCTTAAATATTTCATGAAAAATTCAATAGTCTGTAAAACTCAACCCTAGACTGTATTTCTTCATCATCTGGTATATGGGCTCAAGGTCATGTTCACTAAATATGAATTTTCAGAGGAATAGCTATACTAAGTCTATGGTTCAACAAATTCTTGGAGTGGCATTGTGTCCAATGATACCATTTCATGGGAGAAAATTTCCTCTCAAAACAGGTCACATGGTATGAATATATTTTTTAAATTTCTATTTATGTTTGGTATAAGGGTCTGAGAAATTGGTTACTTCCTTCTCCTCCTCCTCCTCTTCCTCCTCCTTCTCCTTCTGCTTTTTTGCCTCCTTCTCCTCCTCCTTTTTCTCCTCCTCCTTCTCCTCCTCCTTTTTCTCCTCCTCCTTCTCCTCCTCCTTTTTCTCCTCCTCCTTCTCCTCCTCCTTTTTCTCCTCCTCCTTCTCCTCCTCCTTTTTCTCCTCCTCCTTCTCCTCCTTTTTCTCCTCCTTCTCCTCCTCCTTTTTCTCCTCCTCCTTCTCTTCCTCCTTTTTCTCCTCCTCCTCCTTCTCCTCCTCCTTTTTCTCCTTCTCCTTCTCCTCCTCCTTTTTCTCCTCCTCCTTCTCCTTCTTAAACTGGAGCAGTGCTCAACTCTGGCTTATATTGGTGCCCCAAATTGAACCTGAGATCTTGGATCCTCAGGCATCAAAGGCTTTTTGCATAACCATTCTACCCTCTGGTGATTCTTCCTGGGATTTTTCTTTGTGGGATTAGGTCATCCCACAACTAAAGTTGAATGACAGGCTCACCATCCATATGTAGCCCTACACAAAAGAAATAAATGCTCTTGAAAATAAGGATATGAAGAACTTTTCCCTACTTACCTCTGCAAGTGCTGTCCTGCAGGCCTGTAGCTGGCCTCCAAGGAGCATCCTGGAAGAAATCCTTGCACCTTTGACAGTTTGGTCCATCTGTATTGTGCTGACAGACACACTGACTATGAACCTGCATTGTATGATAAATGAGTGCATTAAAATTATGATTTTAGTTTTTTTTGTTTGTTTTTGCATAGCCATAGCTACAGACATATACAACCTCACAATTCTGGAGCTCTTTTAATTCATAGAGGAGAGAGAAAGAGAGACACCATAGTTCTAAAACTTCCTCCAGTGCCATAATACATCCCAGGTTAGAATTTGAAACTGGGCCATGTGTCCTAGAATTTGAAACTGGGCCATGTGTCCTACCTGAAGAATGACCTCTCCAGCTCTAAAAAGTGGTCTTTGTAGGTGGAAAATAAAATCTGTGGCCACCAGGCTTCTCTATAGTTCCTTACATATTAGTTACCATATTAAGGCTGACTATTTGCTTTACTGATTAAAAAATTATTTTGTAATTTAAGAATCTCAGTTAATTATTACAATAGACTATGTGGCTTTTCTGAACTCTTGTTTCAGGGCTCTGTGAAATGAGGGGCAGATAGGTTTGGGAGTGTGTAGCTATGAGTGCTGTCGAATGATGATAAGAGGAAGTAGGGGATAAAAAAAATTTCAACAACAGAACAAAAAACAAAACCATGAGGATAACTCATCAGTAAAGTGCAGACTTGTAAATTTGTGACCCTAAGTTCAGTTCCTGCACTGCATATGCCAGAGCTAAGTAGTGCTCTGTGTTCTCTCATAAAGATTGATTCAGAATATTTTTTAAATGACTGGAGAAAGGTATGTGATCCTGTTGACCTAAATACTGAATTTCAAAGCAAAGTTATATTTCCAGTGAATCATAGAGGTTACTGAGGGGGCAGGCACAAGATTCTGAATAATAAGTATTGTACAATCATGACTAATAGTTTAGGATTATTTAGTAGCATACTCCTGGGACTGTGAACAAATTCAATTTTTCTTCTTTTTAGTATATGTGCTGCAGAAGTGAGCACACACATTGCACTTTTAAGACTAGTTCCGAAGATGAAAGAGACCTGTATAATGAAGACATAATCATACATCATGCAAGGAGGAAGCTGCTCAGAATGACCATTTTCATAAGTCAGATATTATATAAGTATCGCAGCAGTGAGAAAAGTCTCTCTCAGATATGCCTCTTAGCTACATTTTTTTTTTTTTTGGTGAGAGAATATATGTGACACTATGGTTTATTAAAAAAAATTTATTTATACCCTAAAGCAACCAGAAGGACAGAAATCACTAAAGTTAGGGCAGAAATAAATAACATTGAGAATAAGAAAACCATACAAAAGATCAGCGAAAGTAAATGTTGGTTCTTCAAAAGAGTGAACAAAATCAACAATCCTTTAGCCAGACTCACAAAACAAAAAAGGGAGAAGACCCAAATAAATTGGATAGTAAATGAAGAGGAGATATCACAACAGACACAGCAGACATTCAACATATCATGCGAGGCTTCTATGAACAACTATATGCCACCAAGCTAGAGAACCTGGAAGAAATGGATGATTTCCTGGATACCTACAAATTTACAAAACTAAGTAAAGAGGAAGTAGATAACATGAACAGGCCCATCACAGCTAATGAAATTGAAACAGTTATCAAAAATCTTCCCAAAAATAAAAGTCCTGGACCAGATGGTTTTACAAATGAATTCTACAAAACCTTCAAAGAAGAACTAATACCTCTACTTTTAAAAGTCTTCCAGAAGATTGAAGACACTGGAATACTCCCTGCCAGCTTCTATGAAGCCAACATCACCCTGATACCAAAAGCAGACAGGGACACAACCAAAAAAGAAAACTACAAACCAATATCTCTGATGAATATAGATGCTAAAATATTGAACAAAATTCTAGCCAACCGGATACAGCAGTATATTAAAAAGATTGTTCATCATGACTAAGTGGGATTTATCCCAGGCATGCAAGGTTGGTTTAATATACGTAAATCAATCAATGTGATCCACCACATCAACAAAAGCAAGACCAAAAACCACATGGTCATATCAATAGATGCAGAGAAAGCCTTTGACAAAATACAACATCCCTTTATGATCAAAACACTACAAAAGATGGGAATAGATGGAAAATCCCTCAAGATAGTGGAGTCTACATATAGCAAACCTACAGCCAACATCATACTCAATGGTGAAAAACTGGAAGCATTTTCCCTCAGATCAGGCACTAGATAGGGCTGCCCACTATCACCATTACTATTCAACATAGTGTTGGAAGTTCTTGCCATAGCAATCAGGCAGGAGCAAGGAATTAAAGGGATACAGATTGGAAGAGAAGAAGTCAAACTCTATCTTTTTGCAGTTGGCATGATAGTATACACAGAAAAACCTAAGGAATCCAGCAAGAAGCTTTTGGAAATCATCAGGCAATACAGTAAGGTGTCAGGCTACAAAATTAACATTCAAAAGTCAGTGGCATTCCTCTATGCAAACAGTAAGTTAGAAGAAATTGAAATTCAAAAATCAATTCCTTTTACTATAGCAACAAAAACAATAAAATATCTAGGAGTAAACCTAACAAAAGAAGTGGAAAACTTGTATACTGAAAATTATGTGTCACTACTCAAGGAAATTGAAAAAGACACAAAAAAGTGGAAAGATATTCCATGTTCATGGGTTGGAAGAATTAACATAATCAAAATGAATATACTAACCAGAGCCATCTATAAATTTAATGCTATCCCCATCAAGATCCCAAGCACATTTTTTAGGAGTATAGAACAAATGTTACAAATGTCTATCTGGAACCAGAAAAGACCTAGAATTGCCAAAACAATCTTGAGAAAAAAGAACAGAACTGAAGGCATCACACTCCCAGATCTCAAATTGTATTATAGGGTCATTTTCTTCAAAACTGCTTGGTACAGGGACATGAATAGACATACTGACCAGTCGAATAGAATTGAGAGCCCAGAAGTGAGCCCCCACACCTATGGACATCTAATCTTTGACAAAGGGGCCCAGACTACTAAATGGGGAAGGCAGAGTCTCTTCAACAAATGGTGTTGGAAACAATAGGTTGAAACATGCAGAAGAATGAAACTGAATCACTGTATTTCACCAAATACAAAAGTAAATTCCAATTGGATCAAGGACTTGGATGTTAGACCACAAACTATCAGATACTTAGAGGAAAATATTGGCAGAACTCTTTTCCGCATACATTTTAAAGACATCTTCAATGAAACGAATCCAATTATAAAGAAGACTAAGGCAAGTATAAACCTATGGGACTACATCAAATTAAAAAGCTTCTTCACAGCAAAAGAAACCACTACCCAAACCAAGAGACCCCTCACAGAATGGGAGAAGATCTTTACATGCCATACATCAGACAAGAGGTTAATAACCAACATATATAAAGAGCTTGCCAAACTCAACAACAAGACAACAAATAACCCCATCCAAAAATGGGGGGGAGGACATGGACAGAATATTCACCACAGAAGAGATCCAAAAGGCTGAGAAACACATGAAAAAATGCTCCAAGTCTCTGATTGTCAGAGTAATGTAAATAAAGACAACGAGATACCACTTCACTCCTGTGAGAATGTCATACATCAGAAAAGGTAACAGCAGCAAATGCTGGAGAGGGTGTGGTGTCAAAGGAACCCTCCTACACTGATGGTGGGAATGTAAATTGGTCCAACCTCTGTGGAGAACAGTCTGGAGAACTCTCAGAAGGCTAGAAATGGACCTACCTTATGATGCTGTAATTCCTCTCCTGGGAATATATCCTAAGGAACCCAACACACCCATCCAAAAAGATCTTTGTACATATATGTTCTTAGCAGCACAATTTGTAATAGCCAAAACCTGGAAGCAACCCAGGTGTCCAACAACAGATGAGTGGCTGAGCAAGTTGTGGTATATATACACAATGGAATACTACTCAGCTGTAAAAAATGGTGACTTCACCGTTTTCAGCCGATCTTGGCTGGACCTTGAAAAATTCATGTTAAGTGAAATAAGTCAGAAACAGAAGTATGAATATGGGATGATCTCACTATCAGGAAGAAGTTGAAAAACAAGTTCAGAAGAGAAAACTCAAGTAGAACCTGAACTGGAATAGGCGTATTGCACCAAAGTAAAAGACTCTGGGGTGGGTGGGTAGGGAGAATACAGATCCAAGAAGGATGACAGAGGACCTAGTGGGGGTTATATTGTTATATGGGAAACTGGGGAATGTTATGCATGTACAAACGACTGTATTTAGTGTTGAGTGTAAAACATTAATTCCCCCCAAAAAAATAAAAAATAAAATTATTTATAAAATAAAAAATATCAACAAGACCATAGGATAAGAGGAGTACAATTACACACAATTCCCACCACCAGAGTTCTGTATCCCATCGCCTCCCTTGAAAGCTGTCCTATTCTTTGTTTCTCTGGGAGCATGGACCCAGGATCTAAATGCTTTTTCAGATACCAAGTTGCAGATGCTACCATGATGCCAACCTGATCCCTGAGCAGACGACTTCACCAACATACTCTGGAGCCTCCCAGTAGGAAAAAGATAGAAACAGGCTGCGGGTATGGATCAAACTGCTAATGTCCATGTTCAGTGGAGAAGCAATTACAGAAGCCAGACCTTCCACCTTCTGAACCTTCTACCTCCGACACTATGGTTTCTACCCATCAAATCTCCATTGTTTAGAAAAGCAAGCAGAGTGTAAACATATAAACCACTATTTAATTAATATGAGAGGGGAAAAATTGATCATATGTCTAGAACTTCTTAAAAAACAGACTGAGTCTTTTTAATACACAGGCTGAGTCTTTGATATGTGCACTCTCTCAAAAACCTAGACCAGGGAGAACAGAAGCAACTGGTAGCACAGCTATATACAAGATGCTGGGTATTATACCCCAAACCCTAACAAAGGGACTTTCCAAAGTCAACCCAATCACCAAAGAATGTGATGATAACAATAACTATCCATTGTCTTCTTGAACCCTAAGACAACAGGAACCTCACATTTCCACTATAGAGCCTATATTTCCCCCAGTCCTGGAACCTTAGGGTGGGGCCCACTTTCCTACATGCTGCTCTCAATTCAAATTAAATAATATTGCATCCACGGATTGCAACCTAATCAACGGAACGAGTGCCACCACAACATGTTTCACTTCAGACTGTGTCCAGAGACTTCAGGTGTGGAATGACAACCCTTCAGCCTCATTACTCGGGTGAGACCTTTCCTTTCATAGTATTCTTAATTCCATTCCAGGTGGTCCACTCCCCAATAAAATCCCCAAACCTAGATATAGTCCAGGTCCCCTGAGATAGAGCTTATGTTCACACGTGCCCATAAATTAGGGGGAAAATATGTACCTGAAAGCAAAAGTACACAAGAGCATGCAGGGAATGCCTCATCTGCACTATTCCAGTCTTTAGGTCCATGATTATTCAACAGTTTGTTTGGCTTTGTATGTTAACTCTCTTTTCAGCCACCAGGTTCCGGATGCCAACAAGATGCTGACCAGACTTCCCTGGAGAGACGACCCCATTAGTGTGTATTGGAGCTCCACTTCCCCAGAGCCCCACCCTACTATGGAAAGAGAGAGGCAGACTCAGAGTATGGACCTACCAGTCAACGCCCATGTTCAATTACAGAAGCAATTATAGAAGCTAGACCTTCCACCCTCTGCAACCCATAACGACCCTGGATCCATACTCGCAGAAAGATAGAGAATGGGAAGGCTATCAGGGGAGGGGATGGGATATGGAGATCGGGTTATGGGAATTGTGGAACTGTACCCCTCTTATTCTATGGTTTTGTTAATGTCTCCTTTCTTAAAAAAAAAAAAAAAAAAACAACAGTTCCTTAGCTAAAAAAAAAGAAAAGCAAGCAGAAAGAGAGTGAGATGAGCTATTGTGAAAAAATCATAAATGATAAATTCATACGCCCAAAGGTAACAGAAATTTCAAGAATTTCTGGGTAGAAAACTAAGTGATCCTTTCCCTAAGCCCACCTACTTCTCATCCCAAGGGATCTATTGGGCCAGGTGGGACCATATCCACCCTAACACATACACAACTGGTAATTGGACTGCCAATTGGATCTTCCTACTGAATCTGATTTAGAACTAGGATGGCTAAGGGAAGGTAGGAGAGTCATCTGCTTTTGGGTAAGTAACTCACCATTCCAGAGGGGCTGAAAACATCTCCCCGCATGGTCTGCATTGGCGCACATTCGTTAGCATGGCCATTGCAAAAACAGCTCCCCTGGACCACCATCTTGTAGAGAGCATAGTAATATTTGTCGAGGGAATCTTTTTGCCTCCTTCCAAGTAAAGTATCCCCAAGGGTGTGGAGTTTGGTGAAGTTTATCCTCAAGTTTGTTAATGTCACAAGGTCTAGTGAAGAGAAAACAATGAAAATAACCATCAAAATGCAATCCTTGGGGGGTAGATAGCATAGTAGTTATACAAAAAACAAACAAGCAAACAAACTCTCAAGCCTGATGCTCCAGTGTCCCAGGTTCAATCCTCCATACCACCATGAACCAGAGCTGAGCAGTGCTCTGGTAACAACAACAACAAAAAAGTACAATCCTTGATTGCCTTTCCTTGAGTGTAATATATTGATAGCAATACAATAACAAGCAGCAATCATAAATAACATTTGCAAAAAAAAGAACTGGTACAGAAAACAAAACTATTCATACCCTGGATGTAAGCACTGTAAGGGTTTTCTATTTCAAAGCTGGGGTCCAAAACTTTTAAAACAACCTGTAAAATAAAAATAGTTATTTTACTCAAAAGCATCATTGCTAAGCATACTAAAACATATTCTCTCTCTTTCTGATTTTATGTTGTTGTCTGGGTTTCATACTCTGAGATGAGTTCTTCAGATAGAAGGAGAGATAAAGAAGAAAGGGAAAGACACCAAGCCACCACAGCTGAACCTTCTCCCAATGCAGTGGGGCCTGGTCTTGCATGTGACAAAGCAGGTGAGCTACTGAGCTATTTGCTGACCACATCCATACACTCTCTTTTTTATTCTTCATTTAATTAATTGATTTATTGATTGATTTATTATTTATTATTTTTTATACATTTAAAAATTTCTTTATTGGAGGATTAATGTTTTATAGCTGACAGTAAAAGACAATAGTTTGTCCATGTGTAACATTGCTCAGTTTTCCACACAACAATTCAACCCCCACTAGGTCCTTCCTCCTCTGCCATCATGTTCCAGGACCTGAACTCTCCCTACCTACCCCAGAGTCTTTTACTTTGGTGCAATACACCAAACCCAGTCCAAGTTCTGCTTTGTGGTTTCCTTTATATTCTTATTTTTCAACTTCTTTTTTAAAAATTTCTTTATTAGGGAATTAATGTTTTACATTCGACAGTAAATACAATAGTTTGTACATGCATAACATTCCCCAGTTTGCCACATAACAATACAATCCCCACCAGGTCCTCTGTCATCCTTCTTGGATCTGTATTCTCCTCACCCACCCACTCCAGAGTCTTTTACTTTGGTGTGATACGCCAATTCCAGTTCAGTTTCTACTTGTGTTTTCTTTTCTGATCTTGTTTATTTAATTTATTTTTTTATTTTTTACCTCCAGGGTTGTTGCTTGGGTTTGGTGCCAGAATAATGAACCCACTGCTCCTGGAGGCTAATTTTTCCAGAAAGAAATTGAAAGAGAAGGAGGAGGAGCGAGAGAGAGAGAGAGAGAGAGAGAGAGAGCGGGAGAGACCTGGAGACCTGCTTCACCACTTGCGAAGTATCCCCGAGAGGGAGAGACCTGAAGACCTGCTTCACCACTTGTGAAGTATCCCCACTGCAGGTGGGGAGTCAGGGACTCATACTTGGATCCTTGCATGGGTCCTTGTGCTTAGTACTAAGTGTGCTTAACCAGGTGCGCCACCTCCTGGGTCCTCATATGCTCTCTCTTTTTAAAAAACTTTTATTTGTAGGAGCCAGGTCATGGCACACTGGTAGAGTGCACACATTATCATGCACAAGGACTCAGGTTCAAGGCCTTGGTCCCTGTCTATATAGGGGCAGCTCAGCTTCATCAGTTGTGGAGCAGGGCTTTAGGTGTTTCTCCTTCTCTCTGCCTTTTTTTCTTCTGTCTTTCTCTCACACTATGTTAAATGATACAGAAAAAAAAAAAAAAAACGGCTACCAGGAACAATGAAGTCATGCATGCACTGAGCTCCAACAACAGCTCAGGTGGCTAAAAAATAAAAATAAAGTTAGATAGATAGATAGATAGATAGATAGATAGATAGATAGATAGATAGATATTTAGACCACTCTGCCTTTTTATGTGCTGCAAGGGATCCCATCCAGGGCCTTGTGCATATTATGTTCTTAACAGTTGAGCTATTTTTCCAGTCCCTCATTTCAATTTAGACATTTTGTCTTTATTATTATTTTTTGTCACCAAGACTTCATTGAACTGAGCAACTTTTTCAAATAGAAGAGCAAAAGTCAGAAATAAGAGGGAGGGAAAGATACCACAGCACTGAACTTTACCTTAGTACCATAGTGGCCAGGTTGAATATGGGTTATACTCATGACAAAGCAGGTACACTATCTAGGTGAACTACCTTGCTACTTCATTCTTAAAACAAAACAAAACAAAACAAACAAGCAAACAAAAAACCAACAGAATAGCTAGTGGTCTAGGAATGGCTCAGTGGATGGAACATCCTTTGTATACTTAACACCCTGAGTTTGATCTTCTACAAAACTCTGCTCTGTCTCTCATTCTAATAAAATAAAAAGAAAAAAAAAACTTTAAAAAAAAAACAACTGAAATTATGTTTCGGTAAACTATACCTAAATTTTTTTCATTTAAGTTAACCACATTTTTAAAGGTCTAATTGATGTCAAAAGAAATCTAAGGCAACCCCACCAATGTGTCCTAGAGCCCCGCTTCCCCAGAGGCCTGCCCCACTAGAGAAAGAGAGAGATAAGCTGGGACTATGGATCGACCTGTCAACGCCCATGTTCAGCGGGGAAGCAATTGCAGAAGCTAGACCTTCCACCTTCTGCATCCCACAATGACCTTGGGTCCATACTACCAGAGGGATAAAGAATAGGAAAGCTATCAGGGGAGGGGATGGTGTACAGAATACTGATGGTGGGAATTGTGTGGAGTTGTACCTCTCTTATCCTATGGTTTTGTCAGTGTTTCCTTTTTATAAATAAATAAATAAAAGAAATACAAGGAAGGAAACACTACCTCACCACCAGCTGAGGGTTCAATATCAGAATATCTGGAGTCACAAACAAGGTCTCCCACTTTCTGGGCCTGGCCAGATGCAATGGTGGGAAAGGAAGTAGCACAGTCTTTTGCAAAATATTTGAGTACTTTCCATGTGTGTCCATAGTCCGTGGAACGTTCAACTAACATTGCAGCAGGTCGAAAAGTCTATGGAAAAATGAGTGAAACTTAGAATATTCACAATGACACACTCTTTTAAAAAAACTTTTATTTATTTATTTATTTATTGATTGATTTATTATTGGATAGAGACAAAGAGAAATTGAGGGGAAGGGGAGATAGAGATGGAGAGATACAGAGAGACACTGCAGCCTTGCTTCACCACTTGTGAAGCTTTCCCCCTGCAGGTGGGGACCAGGGGCTTGAACCTGGGTCCTTGTGCACTGTAGTGTGTGCTTAACCAGGTGCGCCACCACCTGGCCCCTACAATGATAGATTCTATTCACCATTATTATTATTATTCTATTATTATAACTGTGTGGATTATTAATTGAAGATTGATGGTATATAAATAAAGCCAATGTAATTTATATTTCACAGCAGTTTGCATCTAGATTTATTTGTCAACAATGCTTTTGCTCTGGAAAACTCTTACATAGTCTTTAATACCCTAGCCACCACCAAGTTCATTCTAACTCCCCAGAATTAGTCTCCTCAACTAATTCCCCAGCATTCTAATCATGTATCTATTTCTATTTCTTGTCACTTTGTACTGAGTATATCTATTATCTACTCATTTATCTCTATCTAGCTACCTGTTTGTATCTATAACTAAACTGTGAGCTGTCTGAAGGCAAAGATTGTTTTCCTTTTCATTTTTTAAATAATTTTTAAGATTTTTTTTTTTTGCCTCTAGGGTTATTGCTGGGGCTCAGTGCCTGCACCATGAATCCACTGCTTCTGGAGGCCATTCCCCCCCCCCCTTTTGTTGCCCTTGTTGTAACCTTGTTGTGGTCATTATTGTTGTTGTTGTCACCATTGTTGGATAGGACAGAAAGAAATAGAGAGAGGAGGGGAAGACAGAGAGGGAGAGAGAAAGACAGACACCTGTACACCTGCTTCACCGCCTGTGAAGCGACTCCCCTGCAGGTTGGGAGCAGGGGGCTGGAACTAGGATCCTCATGCCGGTCCTTGCGCTTTGTGCCACATGCGCTTAACCCCCTGCGCTACCTCCCAACCCCCAAAATTTGTTTTTATTACTAAAACTCAATACTAGATCTCATTTCAAAACTGAAACAAATCATATCATCACAGAATTTACCCTGGTATATAAATAACCTTAGTAAAGATAACTCAACGGTTCTTCTCTTAATCATAATCTTTCTATAATGCCCCAAATATTTCTCAATTCTTGTGCCCCCTTTATTTCTTGAGAATTGTCTTTCTAGTTCTTGTGGTCCCTGTCACTTCAGAGTTTGGAGTTTTCTTGTTGCTGTTTTCAGAGAATGTTTCTTTAGTTAACCATATAATTTATTATTTAATGAGTAGCAATTTTTTAAAATTAAACAATAAAAACTCATACAACAAAGCTCAAACCTAGGTTGACACATTTCTTTGTTCTCTGTAAGAAAGCAAGGAAGCAGAATTCCAAGTGAGCCAGGCATTTGACAAGTAGATGAAGAAGGCAACAAAATGCTGTGCCTTTACCTTAAAGGTCAGAATGAGGTGGCTGAATTGAAATAATGCCTCAAGGTTCAATCTGATGCTGACATGATCAAGACCTAAAGAAATTCAGAAAAGAAAATAAGTGACTTTGAGAGTCACCGGTTGACCCCATTAACCTTTATTGTGACTTATCTATAATAAAATCCTTTGAAGTCATATGGTTAGTCATCAACACTGTTTCCTAGTCTGTTGGAATTGTTTTGTGCTCCATTCCACGACAAGGCGAAGATCTATGAAACAATATATGCTCTACCCTGAATGTGGTAGCAATACACATAGCCACTGTGTGGCAGTATTACATGCCAAGGGCATTGCAGGACATTTCCCATAGTGAAAGAGAGGACTCATTTCCATCAAGTTAAATTTTGACTACATATAAAGTAGCAAGCTAGAGCACAGTTAAAATCAACACACCTTGTCATTCTAACAGCTGCTAACTTGAACTAGAATTTTATGGTCATTTAATGTAGGACAGTTCAGAATATTTCCCTTAGGTTGCTGATCAGGATCCTTCCATGGCTGAGAAGACAGAAGCATGCAGGCTAGGACTTTATACTGATATAGTTAGCTGCCACCCATCTTTTTTTTATATATATTTATTTAAGAAAGGAGACATTAACAAAACTGTAGGATAGGAGGGGTACAACTCCACACAATTCCCGCCACCCAATCTCCATATCCCCTTTTTTTTTTTTTTAGTAAACTTTTATTTTTATTTTTATTTATTGGATGGAGACAGCCAGAAACCTAGAGGGAAGGGATAAGATAGGGAGAGAGACAGAGAGACATCTGCAGCACTGCTTCACTACTTGCAAAGCTTCCCCCTGCAGGTGGGGACTGGGGTCTCAAACCAGGGTTCTTGCACATTGTAACACATATGCTCAACCTGGTGCGCCACCACCTGGCCTTGCTGCCAACCATCTTAAGGATGGAGGGAGAGGGTGGGTCTTAACCAGGACATAATAGAAGCCCTGACTGCTCTTGAGTAGCAGTGCCCAATAAAACTATACTGAGTGAATTAAAATTTCTAAAAGCCAGGATATTGTGCACAGGGCAGAGCACACGCCTTATATGCTTAGGGCTCCAGATTCAAATCACAACAGTAGCTGGAAGCATTACAACACCAGAAGTTTCCTTGGAGGGTGGAGCAGTGCTGGGGTCTCTGTCTATCTCCTCTGTCTAATGTAAAAGAACTGGACCAGATAGTGTTAGTATTGTGAAGCCTTCATATTACACTAAACAACAAAATAATTTTCTAGCAGCTGTATTTCAAAAAATAAAAAAAGAAATTTGTGAATTTATTTTAATATATTTGATTATATATTCCAAAAATTAGCTTTCTTTAACATATAATTTATATTTTAAAAGCTGATAATGCTGTATTACATATTCCTGAAAATTAAGTCTGAGAATGTTTTCATAGCTATAGCACATGCCATCTGGGATTAACTATGATTTAAGTCCTTGCTTATCACCTGCGCCAAGGAGATACAACACTGGAGCATCTAACTCTAGAGAACAGTAGCTGGATTGTGGTGGACTGGAATTTAGTTTAGAGTTCTAGAGTGAATGGTTCCAGGAAGGACTTTGCCGCTGAGAGGGTAGGCATATTCCAGGCTCTTTTTTTTTTTTTTTTTTTAATTCCAGGCTCTTGTGTCAGGGTTCCTTTCTAGGAAGAAGACATATGTTCTGCTTTCCCAACATTTTGCTTGTAAATTCTTGTTTTATGTAAGCAAGTTTTGACAGCAGGGCACTCCTGAAGAGATGTGGACCGAAGGTTGGACATGCAGGTCAAAATAACTACTTATCAAAGAAAACTGGTGACTGTGGTAAAAATGACCTCACAATCATTAGGGAGAGTCCAACTCAAGTTCAAGAATTAGGATTCAAAACAAATTGGATTTTAGAAGGCACTAAACATCATGGTCCAACAGACAACATAGAATAACAGCCTCATAATTATGCTGGCCCTAAACTATCTTATATATTATAGTTATTCCCATACCACCCTCAAATATTTAGGATCCACTAAAGAAAATACATTCAGATATTTGAAGAGAATAGACTGTAGCTAAAAGTGTTTTAAATGTGGTAATGAAATAAAATTGTAATGATGAAGGGAAAAAAATGAAGGGAAGTGTTGAGGAGAGAGAGAGAGTTATGAGTGAGCTACTGTGAAATCCAGCCTGGAAGCAATATATTTAGGTATGCAAGATTGGGGTGGGATATAAGAAGTTCCTGATCAGATCCAAATCTAAGGTGGGAAATGTGGGCTGTCAGGGTCACTATAAAATCTAATATCACAACTGTTTGGGAACAGAGAAGGACATAAATCCAGGAAGTACAGGACTTCAGTCATTAGCCAACTTGCACATAATACAAAATGGAACAGTACTTAGTTGCTAAAAATGATGAATTCATCTACTTTTGGTCATCTTGGATAGAACTGGGGGCATCATGTTAAGTGAGATAAATTTAAAAGGAAGAGCAGGACAAATACTGAATGATTTCTCTTCTAAGCAGGACTTGATAAATGGGGACAGGGAGGAAGAATACTGGATGCTACATTGCATCAAAACAAAGGGTTCTGGGAAAGGAGGGAGAGGGAACGTCAAAAGAGATATTTTGGGTCCTGGTGCATAATGAAGTCATACCCATGTGTATATGTCTGCACTGTAAACCATGAACCCCTTTGATAAAATATGAACAAACTTATTTATTTAATAGAGACAGAGAAATCACTAAAGCAGAGTGGGATAAAGAGAGACAGAGAGGCACCTGCAGCATTGCTTCACCACTCAGAAGCTTCCCCCCTTGCAGGTGGAGACTAGGGGCTTGAACCTTGGTCCTTGCTCATTGTAACATGTGCAGTCAACCAGGTATGCCACTGCCTGCCCCAACCCCTTTTTAAATGACAACTTTTGATTTATAGCAAGAAGCAAAATATTCTTTTTCTCTCTCCTTTCATGTGTTTGAGAAAGAAAATGTGCACACTGGTAACTCTCAGGCTTTCTCTGGCATAATAAATTCAATTTATAGTATTTCATAAATATTCTTATTAGTGTTAATAGCTTTTTTTTTTTTACAAAGAAAAATATGGATACTGAGATTTTTTTCTTTCCCTCCCATAGAAAGAGTAAACGACTCTGAATTATGTGCTTAAAGTATACTTTGGCTTGTCTAGTAAAAAATAATCTTTTTTTTTAAATGAAAATAAATTATGTTCTCCATATGCCTGATGAATGCAATTTCATTCCAACATAATTCCTTGCTGTGACAGTGTTAAATCAGATCCTGAAAATGCTGTCTTATTAAAAGCATAAAAAAACCTCATCAAAGCAAGGACTGCAAAAGCTGAATGTGGGAAGAGACTGGCATACTTTAACGATGACTCTTTAGTCACTACCAGGCCACCCCATCAGCTGGGGCCCTAATTGGGGAGTCCTGAGAGTCCCAAACAGACATGATGGGCCTAGACCTCAAATAAATCCCTCTCTCCATTGTTACTGGTCATTTCTATCAGGAACAACACAATAGACCCCTTTGTGGGCCCCCATATGACCTTGCCCTCAACTTGGATCAACAACAGGAGAGAATGTTCCATCCTCCGAAGGGAGCCTGGACAATATACTTTGTTACACCTGAGGAAGATGGATCCTGATATTGGGGCAGCTTGGAGTGTTCCTACTTATGACCACAGAATGTGAGCTCAGACCTACAGAAATGCAGAGGTCACATAGGCTCCTAAGCTGAATATGGGCCCCAGATCACACTAAATCTATGGGGTTTACAGTTAACAATATTTATACACCTTTCCCATATTTGGGAGCTACTCTCTTCCCTGATCCAGCTTTCTGGTCCTTCTGCCAGCCATGACATCACCTCCACAGACAATAATTAGTATCCACCTGCATATCAGATTTCAGACTCAGGCATAAATAAATAAATAAATATAAAAGTATGAAAAAATAAAAAATTGAAAAGAGCTCAATCATACCATTTTCAGATTGCCACCGTTTCTTTTCTTTATCTTTCTCAAAGCTAGTGAGTACATTTTCTATGGTATGGCTGTTGGGTTGGGTGTGTGGATCATATGAAAATCTGGAGTCACAGATGAAGCATTTTTGTTCTCCCTGGAAAATGCCGTAGAGAAAGAATAGTAATTGCTTATTGTTTATTTGAATTTGAAAACAAGCTGTACTTACTATATTTGTCTTCTGATCAGGCTAAAAATAAAAAAGCAGAGGAAATAACAAGACATTAACTTTTCCGTCAATAAGTACCTAATAGTACAACTAGAAATGATATTAAAATATGGCATATAAATTTTGTGAATTTATGTATTTGGGGCAAGAATATAAGTTTACATAAAACTTATTTTTTCTCATATACCAAGTAATCTGAAGCTATTTCAAATTATGGTGTAGCAATTTAAACACTTTATGTTGGAATTTCTTCTTTTAGTTTATAAAAAAGAATATCTGGCAAGAAATTAAAGAGACAATTAGGCACCAGACTATGGCAACTATTATCCTTTCTTTTTTTAATATTTTGTTTATTTATTAATGAGAAAGATAGGAGGAGAGAGAGAAAGAGCCAGTTATCACTCTGGTACATGTGTTGCTGGGGACTGAACTTGGGACTTCATGCTTGAGAATCCAGCGCTTTATCCATTCCACCACCTCCTGGACCACCTATTATCCTTTGTTTATTAGGCATGAGTTTTGGTAGAAAAAACTTCCATGACCAAAATATTTACATCACACTTGTGGACTTTATAAAAGATTTTCATTTAGCTTACTGTAGAGATCTACTCTCTTGTCGTGAATACTGGAAGACTTTATTAGTGAATTGAATGTGTTTTGCTTACAATGAATTATTAATACATTTGTTATTTTATTTTGTTAGTACAGTGAGAAATTAAGAGCAGAAGGGGAGATAGAGAGAGAGTAAAAAAAAGAAACACTGCATTAACACTCTTGAAGCTTCCTCTCCTGCAGGTGGAGACTGGGGGTCCTTGCACACGATGATGTATGTGCTCAGCCAGGTGTGCCACTTTCAGCCCCTCGAATTTTCAAAGGTTACATCAGACAACTTCAGCTTTTGAGCTTGTTTCATGTCTACTTGTATCAGCATTTAGAACTTCTAAGGGAATGTGCAAAGATTTTCAAAAGACAGCTAGTAGACTACAAAGTTATTCATGGCTTGCAGGATTTTAGGGGAGAATTTTAGCAAAATTTCTAAGAAGAACTTCTGCTTATTATAACCTTTTGGCTGGAAATTGCCTGAAATCAGGGGGGCAGGAGGTGGGTCATCTGATAGAGCATATACATTGCTGCATATGAGAAGCCAGGTTCAAGATCCCAGTTCTTAACTGCAAGGGGAAGACTATAAATAAGTGGGGCAGTGTTGCAGGTGTCTCCTTTTCTCTGACTCTTTTTCACTATCTTTTCATACCCTCTATCAAAAAGGAGGGGAAAAAATGAGAGGAGGAAGAATAAAAAGAAAGGAAGGAATAAAGGGAGGAAGGAAAGAGAAGGGGAGGAGCGAGGAAAGGAAGGCAAAAAATATCCCCAGGAAAGATGAAATCATGCAGACACCAAGCTCTGATTTATATATATTATCTAGGCCCTTATTACCACTTGAGGTTATTATGTATTTGCTGGATGATTGTCTCTGTTATTACAGTTAAGTTGAATGAGGGTAAATTGACTTTATTGCTACAGTGTCTGGCTTATAGTAGATACTTGTTAAAATTTGTTGAATGACTATATTATTATTCTAGTGATTATTTCAGTTGGAGTCAGTCAAAGAAATAAACTCTTCAAAGAACCATATCTTCTTTTTAGAATCATAGACTTCCATAAACTTTATACTTGAAGAAAATCAAAGTACCTGAAGAAAATCAAGAAATAATAAAAATTAAACCAATCCTGCACGTAAGAATGTTTCCATAAGACCTGAGCTAAATGAACAGCAGAAGCCCTATGATTCCACCAAAATATGTCAAAACTTCAAAGTATTTTCAACAATACTATGGAAATTACTCAGGGAAAATGTTTAACTTCAGGGTCTATAGAGCATTCTGTAAACATTTTAGAAACATTGCCTTTGATGGGGCTGGCTACGGAGGGCACTTAGTTGTAGCAACTAAATGTGGGCATCCGTCTCAACTCAGACAACACTAAAAGACCAATATTGATTTGAAACTTCTGAAAAGAACATTTTCTTGGTAGCACTGTTAGATAATGGGTGAAAAAAATATGTATTCTGCATACAGCATGAATATCATGAATATTCATGTGACTAGTACTTGTAGCCTCAGCTGTATTATTTTGTCAGTAGGGATTTTAAGTTTGAAACTTTTTTCCACCTCTAGGATTTTTAATACTTCTGTGATTTTCTAGACCAAACAAACATTTCTTAAACATTAAAAGTCTAGAAAACAAAAGTTACTTCAGAAATCAAAGATAAAAACAATAAAGAAAAGGCTCTGAAGTTTGATTTACTTCTAATTTTGGTGGTATTGCTTTGAAATGATAGGAAAATCCATTTATAGTTATTGTCAGAGTATGTTGCCTTATGACAACAGATAAACAAAGACCTGTGAGATGGGTAGTGTCAGTACTGGGAAGTGTCTAATATTAGAGCCGAACATCACTTGTTTGTCTAGAAGGTGTGGACTTACTTAGTAAAGTCCCTATCCATTCATCTCATCTGACCTAGGCTTGAATAAAACTTCTACTGTGCCATTTCCTTGTATATGTCAAGAATTTGCTTTCTTAACACAAATATTTCCCAAACTGAGAATAGTGCTGAGAACCCACATGTTGTCTCCACTTATTTAAAATTATCCTCTTTTACTAAAAAAACAATTGGAATACAAAGTATGTCCTAGAGACCTCCAGGGGTGGCCCTAGGTGAACAATACATGGAAAAGCCTGAGCTGCTAACATTAGGCTTATGTTCCATTTCCTTCCTGTACATCCTCTCATTTAAGGAGTTGACGTGGTTGCCTCAGACTTTTTAGCAGGTATGATACTGAGATGACCTTGGATGCTTGGTCTACTCCCAGAGCACAAGGAAGGGGGAAAAAAAACAAACTCTAAAACAACTGGTCCTATTATAAGATTGGTCTTTAAGGGAATATGTTCACATTGGGTTTTTCAAACAATGCAACTTCAAAATGGTTTTATGAGGCTGGTGTACAATCAGTATAATGTTCTATATCCCCACTGTTTCTGTCAAAAGAGAAACAATAAGAGGACTCTATCCTCCAGCTCCAATAGGACTCAGATAGACAAGGAAAAGGAGAGGGACATATGGAGGTAGCTGCGATGCTATGAGTGGCTTAGAGGGAAAGAGAGGATTGTATCAGAAAAAGAAGGGGCAACTATGTATAAATGTGGACAGATAGTCGTAGAGAAGATGGTTGGCCCATGTCTACAACTTTAGGGGAACTGTGGTGGATTGCAGTGGCGAGAGTAAAGACTCAAATCTCTGATGGTGGGAATGGTGTGGATTCAAACCCCTGTTGACATATAGTTCTGTAATATAAATATAAATAATATAAATATATAAATAAATATAAGTATATATATATATATATATATATATATATATATATATGAACTTATATTCAGGATAATGACCTAGAGATCACGTAGCATCTCAATTTTTGCCAAATGAGTCAATTATGGTTAGTCTATGGGAGTTACAAAGTATGTTAAATAGAGCAGTACATTTTTGTCTTTATCTACCCCATTACTCTTCCTCTCCCTCCTCTTCTTTATTTCCATATAGAGACAGAGAAGCAAAAAGAGCAAGAGAAAAAGTAAAAGAGAGAATGAGACCATTGCACCAAAGCTTTTTTCAATGTGGTGGAGGCTGGGCTCCAACCTGGCTTATGCACATGGCAAAGCAGCATATTATCCAAGTGAGCTATTTTGTTGGTCTCAGAGCAGTATATTTTATAGCAATTTCCTTCAAAGTTGAAACAAAGTTATTTATTATTAATCTATTATTATTATTATTTTGTCTATTATTATTATTTTGTCTTGTTACCAAAGTAACGAGAGATGCAACAGCTTTTTCCCATTTCTAATAAGTCAGGGATTCTAGACTTTGCATCGTCTATGGAATGGTTGTCAATGTTTAGGAAGGACTTTATCTCTTTCACTAGTGTTGTTTGGTTGACCCCTGATATAGTTGGAAAGTTTACATTAGTGACTAAATAATGTGCCAACAGGTAAACAAAGAACTGACCCACCTCCAGGTAGCTCAGGATGCAGTACTTCTGAGCTCTGTTCAGTCCACAGGTAGAAGAAGCTATGAGCTGGGCACTGCGGCCCACTAAAAGATTTCCAGTGGTGGGATGGCAGGCACCCCTACTACATTCATCCTGGGCTTTTGTGTAGCTGAGCAACCCTGAACACAACAGAAACAGTTATATAGAAGTAGTCTAGGCATGGTACAGGGCCTACAGAAGCCACTGGTTATGTGACATGAAAATCTACCCTCATTCTCCACCCAGTTTTTTTTTTTTTAACTTTAGTATAATACTCCAAACTCAGTCAAATTCTACTTTGCATTCCCTTTTCTGTTCTTTCTCCACTTCTGTTTATGAGTGGGATCATCCCATACTTGTCTTTCTCTTCCTGACTTATCTCACTTAACATTTCTTCTAGCTTCATAAAGATGAGTCAGACAAGGTGGGTTCATTATTTTTGATAGTAGTATTCCATCGTGTACCACAACTTTCTTAGCCATTCATCTGTTGTTGAGCACCTGAGATGCTGCCAGGTTTTGGCTATTACAAATTGTGCTGCTATGAACACAGGTATAAATGTATCTTTTTGGATGGGTGTGACTGAGTCCTTAGGATATATCCCTAGGAAAGGGGTTACTGGATCATAAAGAAGTTCCATTTCTAACCTTGTAAAGGTTCTCCAGACTGCTCTCCACAGGGGTTGGACCAATTCCCACCAGCAGTGCAGTGCAGAGGGTTTTTTTTTTGTTTTTTGTTTTTGTCCCCACTACCACTCCAGCATTTGTTGCTGCTGTCCTTTTTGATGTATGGCATTCTCACCGGGGTGAGGTGGTATCTTATTGTTGTCTTTATTTGCATTTCTCTGACAATCAGTGACCTGGAGCAATTTTTCTATGTTTCTTGGCCTTCTGTATCTCTTCTGTAATGAATATTCTGTTCATGTCCTCTCCACACTTTTGGATTGGATCATTTGCTTTTTTTGTTGCTAAGTTTGGTGAACACTTTATATATTTTGGTTATTAGCCTCTTGTCTGATATATGGCATGTAAAGATCTCCCATTCTATATCAGCTTTTTCCAAAATGAGAGCCCATGTATCTCATTTGCTATATGCTTACCTTCAGGTTCCTAATTATTAAACAATTTGTTCTGATATATATATATATATATATATATATATATATATATATATATTAATGCTTTTTCATCCACCAAATTGTGGATGCTACCATGATGCCAACCTGACTACCCTGGACAGATGACCTCACCAATCTACCCTGGAAACTCACCTCTCCAGACTCCTGCCCCACTAGGGAAAGACAGAAACAGGCTGGGAGTATGGTTTGACATGCCAAGGCCCATGTTCAGCAAAGAAGCAATTACAGAAGCCAGACCTCCCACCTTCTGCACCCCATAATGATCCTGGGTCCATGCTCCCAGAGAGATAAAGAATAGGAAAGCTTCCCATGGAGGGGATGGGATGAAGAACTCTGGTGGTGGGAATTGTGTGGAATTGTACCTCTCTTGTCCTATAGTCTTTTGGATCAATATTCAATCAATAATAATAAAAAGAGGGTCAGGTGGCAGCACAGAAAGTTAAGTGAACATGGTGCAAAGCGCAAGGAACTGCATAAGGATCCTGGTAGGAGCCCTTGACTCCCCACCTGCAGGGGGTTGCTTCATGGGCAGTGAAGCAGGTCTGCAAGTGTCTGCCTTTCTCTGCCCCTCTCTGTGTCCCCTCCTCTCTCAATTTCTCTCTGTCCTATCCAACAACAACAACAACAACATCATCAATGGCAATAATAATAACAAAGGCAACAAAATGAAACAAAAAATGGCCTTCAAGAGCAGTGGATTTGTAGTGCAGGCACCAAGCCCCAGCAATAACCCTGGAGGTAAATAATAATAATAATAATACATGGAAACACTAACTTGAAGTGATATATACACCCCGTGCTCATTTGCATTATTCATAGTAGCCCAAGTATAGAAGCAATCTAAATAAATGTCCATTGACAGATGCCTGGATAAAGAAGCTATAGGAAATACTCAATGGAGTGCTACATGGCAATTTAAAAATATGATATCCTGTCCTTCATGATTAAATGGATTGACCTAGAAATGGCTAAGATTAATGATTATAAGGAAGTAAAAGATAACTTCTGGATGGTTTTCTCACATTTGGAATATAGAGAATTGAAACACATGGACTTGCACAAAAAAAAAAAACACAAAAAACCTCAAACAAACAAAAAAAGCATTAATTCCCCAATAAAGAAATAAAAAAGAAAAAATAATAAATAAATAAACAAAAAAAACAAAAAAAAAACAACAAAAAAACACAACTGTCTCTAAGACTTTAGAAGAACTAAAGTGGTTATTATTGTGTGTGTGTGTGTGTGTGTGTGTGTGAAAGAGAGAGAGAGTGAGAAAGAGAGAGAAAGAGAGGAACTATGAAACTATAATTGGTTACAAGATTATAACAGGGTAGTGTTCCATGCCACCCATGCCACCCAAGTTACCCCCCTCCCACCTCCCAAAGATAACCACCAGAGTTTTCTTTTTTTTATTAGTGATTTAATAATGATTGACGATAAACAACAAGGGCAATAAAAAGGGGGAAAAATAGCCTCCAGGAGCAATGGATTCGTAGTGCAGGCACTGAGCCCCAGCAATAATCCTGGAGGTAAAAAAAAAAATAGGGAATCTTCAATGGAGGGGATGGTATACAAAATTCGAGAAGATTCCCTATTCTTTATCCCTTTGAGAGTATGGACCCAGGATCATTATGGGGTGCCAAATGTGGAAGGTCTGGCTTCTGTAATTGTTTCTTCACTGAATATGGTTGTTGGCATGTCGATCCATAGCCCCAACTAATGGGATAGGACTCTGGTGAACCACCATAGTTTTCACAAGTCTTATATACATTATTATTATTATTATTATTTGCTTCCAGAGTTATTGCTGGGGCTTGGTGTTGACACTACAAATCCACTGCATGATGCCAATCAGACTTCCCTGGACAGACAACCCCACCAATGTGTCCTAGTGCTCCACTTCCACAGAGCCCTGCCCCACTAGGGAAAGAAAGAGGCCTGCTGGGAGCATTGATCAACCTGTCAATGCCCATATTCAGTGGGGAAGCAATTACAGAAGCTAGACTTTCCACCTTCTACATCCCACAGTGACCTTGGGTCCATACTCCCAGAGGATTAAAAAATAGGAAAGCTATCGGGAGATGGGGTGGGATACAGAGTTCTGGTGGTGGGAATTGTGTGGAGTTGTACCCCTCTTATCCTATGGTTTTGTCAATGTTTCCTTTTTATAAATGATAAATAAATAATAAAAATAAAATATAAAAAAGAATCAACTGGTTAAGTTGAAAAGCTAGCAGTTCTTTTTTTATTCTTTTAAAAAATTAATTAATTAATTAATTTTGATAGAGACAGGAAATAGTTGAGAACGTAAGGAGAGATGGAAAGGGAAAGAGAGAGACACCTGCAGCACTACTTGACTTCTCGTGAAGCTTCCCCATCATGAAAGTGAGGTCTGGGGTCTTGAATCCTGGTCCTGGTACATTGTTAACAAGTGTGCTCAACTAGTATCACTACTGTGTCCGGCTGCATGGCAGGGGAGAGAGAAGACACCAAGAACTCGTGGAGGAGCAGGAATGCAAATCTTTATTCATGCGGATGCCCCGGAATTGGCTGTGAGCACAATGGTTCAGGCCACGTGGAGCTAGCAAAATGGCTGCCTCCCACTATGCCCAACAGCCCTTCTCCAGGTTGGGTTGGAAGAGAAAAGAGCAAAGAGAGCTAAAACGGAAATAGGAGAGGCTTTTATGGGAGGATTCTGGAAGTGGCAAGTCCGGATGGGACTGGCTAGAAAAGGGGGTGGAGAGAGGCAAAAAGGCATGTTGGGAAGGTGGAAGCATCCTTAGCAACTGTTGCGATGGTTTTAACTGAATTAACAATACTCTGAGGGGATAATGTGGTGGAGATCTGTAAATAATACTTGCATGGAAATATAGTGGTTTGTGGGCCCTGCCAATGTTCGACCACATGTGCACAATTTCCCAACACTACTGCCCGGTCCTAGTTCTTTTATTGTCTTTAAAACAATATTTTATTTATGTGATAGAAACAGAGAGAAATTGAGAGAGAGAGAGCAAGAGAGAGAGAGAGAGAGTGAGAGAGAGAGAGAGAGAGAGAGAGAGAGAGGCTGCTTCACCCCTTGTGAAGGTTTCCCCTTGAAAGTGAGGATAAGAGGCTTTAGTCCTGGTCCTAACCCACTATAACATATGCACTCAACCAAGTGCACTTCCTCCTGCCTCCAGTTCTTTTATTCTTAATACTACTAACAATTCAATTGATCATTAAGACTCCAGATGGAGATTCTATTAGCATTTGCAATATGGAAATCTCTTGTTTGGGATTTTACACCATTTGTACACTTTTCCCCAGCTTAATCAAACTTTAACCAATAATACATAGTTCAAAAGGCTAGCACCTTTTGAAACAGTTTGGAACCAACACTGCAGTGTGATTTATGCTCAGAATCTTTCCTCAGAGTTAACTGAAACCAGATTCTAGCTGGGACCTCACCTGACTCTACTTCCCTCACTGTCTTCTTTAGAGCACTTCCCCCACAAATCACCTGAATATACATTCTTCTCTCAGACTCTGCTTCAGGAAACCTAATTTGAGATAGCCTCCATTTGTTAAAAGTTCTCTAGTATTTTGGGACAAATAAGGAACACATGCCTAGACACGAGGAAAGAGAATTCTAATCCTGTCTCTTAATGTTTTTGTTGTTGCTTTTTACCAGCCGCACTGCTCAACTCTGGCTTATGTGGTGCAGGGAACTGAACCTAGAACTTCAGGGCGTCAAGCATGAGTCTCTTTGCATAACCATTATGCTGTATACCCGCACCTCCCCAAGTATGTTTTGAAATGCAAAGACAATTCAATGGAGGAATACACGGTGCTGAAACAAATAAACATTTAGAGGTCAAAAAAGGAACTGTAACCAAAACCTCACACTTCATAAAAGATTAATAAAAAGTAGATCATGGACTTAAGTGTAAAATACAAAACGATGTAGCTATAAGACACAGTAGAAAAATCGATGGAATCAGAGATTTGAAGGTTTTAGGAACTAACAAGAGCTTAATTCATAAAAGGAAATATTTGTAAGCTGGACCTCATCAAATTAAAAAAATAAAGTTCCAAGAAAGGCTTTGTGAAGAGTTGAAAAGGCAAGGGAGAATGTAGTTGCAAATCACATCTTTGATGAAGCTCTTAATCTAAATACATAAAGAACTCTGAAAAAAAATTTTTTTTTTTTTTTTAGAAATGGCAAGTAACAGGAACAGATATTTCACTGATCATATAAATCAGTTTAAAAAAAATGGCTTAAAAAAACAATCAAATTAAAGGGGCCGAGCCTGGCCAGGCCATGACATATCTGGTTAAGCACATCTATTACCAAGCGCAAAGACCCAGGTTCAAACATCTCAGACAAGCAACATGTTGACCTGTACATTTAATTGGTGCTCCTAGGATCTCAGTTCCTCAAAACAATGATTGCATGAACACTTTGGCCCTGAATTACAACTCTTGAGTCACTACTTACCACCCAGTAATACCACAAATAAGTATAATTTAAAATAAACCAAGAAGGACAAAATTGGGGTTGGTGTGGGGAATAAAAAATGTAAATCAAAACCACAATGAAATAGTACTTCATATCTATCAGAAAGAACAAACAAACAAACAAACAAACCATTGCTGGAGATATAGAGAAACTGGTAACCAATACATCACTAGTAGTCACTATCAATGCTAGTCATTATGGGGAAAAGTATGGTAGTTTCTTCTTCCTTTTTTTTTTTTTTTTTTTTTGTCTCCAGGGTTACCACTGGGGTTTGGTGTGGGCACTACAAAAAATCCACTGCTTCTGGTGGCCATTTTTTCTATTTTATTGGATAGGACAGAGAGAAATTGAGAAAGGAGGGGAGAGAGAGAGGGAGAAAGAGCTACACTTGCAGATCTGCTTCACCAGTTGTGAAGCGTCCCCCTGTAGATGGGGAGCTAGTACTGGAACCCAGATCTTTGTGCTTAGTACTATGTGTGCTTAACCCAGTACACCACCGCCCAGTCCCTGGTATAGTAGTTTTAATCAAACTAAGCATATGTTTATCATTCAATTCAGCAATTTCACTGAGGTTTTAATTCTAGAGAAATTAAAACGGATGTTTCCATAAAATCCTACATACAGGTGTCCATAGACTACAACTTTATTTGTAATAGTCCCAAGCTGGAAACATTTTTTTAATGCTTATTACTTAAGGAAAGTTTGGCCATTCATAGCATGACCAAATACTTAATGATAAGAAGAAACAAGTTATTGGCACAACCAACAACGTCAATGAATCTGAATGGAATTATGCTGAATGAAAAAAGTCAATCTTAAAATGTATGCTGCATATGTTTTAATGAATGTTATGTCTTGAATGGCAAACTATACTGAAAGACCAGCTTAGTAGTGCTCAGGGAGGAAGAAAGGAGGACGAATGAATGTATAACAAGTCCTGAGACCTTTGAAGTAATGAAGCAGTTCTGCATCTTAACTATGGCCACCTGTCAAAGCAATTTGTATGTATGAGGAACTTGAATAGAATTAAATACATGTGCACTCATGAATGAATGTATGTGAAAGTGTTGAAGTCTGAATAGAGTTAATGTATTATATCAATGTCTTTAATGCTTATTAGTTAACTATATCTTACTATCAGGGAAAGTGGGTGAAGTGCATGTGAGACCTCTTTATATTATTTCCTATAGCTGCATCCAATCTGCCAAACATTTCATAAAACAGAAAGTTTTAAAAATATAAAAAATTGTCTCCTTTCAAAAACATGTCATCAGGTTTTAGATGGCCTGTCAAGTAAACTCCACACTCTAAAATAGCACACATGGCATGTTCCAGATGTTCATATACTTTCCCCTTGAGATGTGAAAATTTATTCTACACCCAGATTTCAGCAAACAGGAGTGAGAGGGATGGGCCCATAATGAAAGATAATTACCATACTGTGGAAAGCTTCATTTCTCCTAAGTTTTCTCAGTTGCAAAAATATAAAGATTTTTATAGAATTGTTTTGCACTTGATGAGTTTGTTTATTTTAATTTGTCCTCCAAAAATATAGGTTACTGAAAATAATATTCTTTTCCTCAAGCACACATTATCCATTTGAGCCATGTCAAATAAACTTGCTATTTTGTGATTAATACCAGGCATTAAACAGCATTAAAAATGAAATCCTACAACAAAGAATATCATACAAAATGTCTCCTCCACCAATTTTCAAATGTCAGTTCAAAAAGAGATTTTTTTTCTTCTGCAAAACTAATTATTCTAAAACAAAATCACATCTTTCTCTTTCTTTGAAATAGGTATGTGAAGAAAGTTATTTTCATCATACACTTTTTATTTCATTGTATAGTAATACAAGTTTAGTTAAAACGGGCTTTTAGTTGTCACTGTTACTGTGGGTTCATCTCTCTGCAGTGACTTTGTTCTTTATATAGAAAGAGAGACAGAGGGAATGTTACAACACTGAAGCTTCCTTCCGTGTGGTGGGCGCCAGGTTCAACTTGGCTCCTGTACCTGACAAAGCAGGTGCATAGTCCAGGTGAACTGTTTTGTTGACCCTAATATATATATATTTTAAAAAGATGTATTTATTAATCTCAGAAGAGAAAGAGTCAAGAGCTTTGCTCTGGTTTTAGCAACAGATCTGAGGCCTCAGCAACTGCTGAGCCACCTCATAGGCTGCAAATAATAATAAGTAATAATAAATAAATAAATAATAAAAAATAAATGTTTCCTCTCATTCAACTAGCCATCCAAACTCAGACACTTTTTCATTTCATAAAATTAGCAGCTAGGATAAATAACTAAACAAAAATTAGGAGTCCAATAGCAAAAGACTTTTTGAAACAAGTTCCAGTATAATTATCTGTTAATACTAGGTGTAGATTGACTACTGCTTCCCTTCCAAGAATTCTTTTTTTCTTTCAGACAAGTTCCATCCTGACTTCTTTTATTGGAATTGTTACCTTAGAGATTTAACATGTTTTTATTACCCGACTTGGCTAAACTTGTTTTGATCAGATGTGAATTTTTCAGAAACAAAAATATTCCAGGCTTAGGGAAATTAAACTATTGTTCTTGTAATATTATATATGCAAATATAAACTCCTGGTTTAAAGTATTCAGCAAAAGATGTCTAGAAAATTAGTTAAAGCTCCATACCTGAATATAAACTCAGCAGTATCCTTTCTAGGTTGAAATTTTTAGCTACCAGTTTATCACATTAGCAACGGATTGGAATTGACTCAAAAAATAATCATGTTTATGCCTATAGATAATTAATGTATTCCAAAAAATGATACCCAAATTGAAGATGGAATCTTATTAAAATGAATTGAGAAGATCTATCCAGTTAAAGAGAACTCATAGCAAAGTTTCCTTTTTAAGGATGTATTTAGCTATTTTAATGAGAGAGACAGATAAAAAGAGAGACCAGAATATTGCTTAGCTCTAGTTTATGTTGGTGTCTGGGACTGAACCTAGGTATATTAACATTGAGCTATTTCCCTTAGCCCACAAACTTATTTAATCATTTCATAGATCTAGCTTGCTATGTAATTTTCTATTTAGTAACTTTGTGTATTGCTATAAATCCCATAAATATGTGAGATGTTTTCATGTACTTTAAGTTCCCTTTAGAGTTTTAGAAGCTGTGAACATTTTAAATAAACATGTGCACACATGTTTATTATGGATAACTAGAGATACAAACAAGCACAGTAAATAAGCTTTGCACTTTGTATTCAATTTCCAAAACCTATGGCCAATGAATGTTTCAGGGTTCTTTTTCCTTTCTTTTTTTTTTTTTAAGTTAGACATAAAATGGTGTTTAAATAGGCTTCAGTATTTAAATAAATGCCTATGATTGAAATGTCAACCTGATGATATAGGGTTAAAATGGATGGTAGATGAACTCTTAAAATTTGGGTATGACCAAGACAAGATTAGAGTTAGAAATTTGGGGTCTATTATAATGCTGTCTTTCTGTCTAATTTAATTAATTTTTTTTTTTTGCCAGAACACTGCTCAGCTCTGGTTTATGGTGGTACTGGGGATTAAATTTAGGACCTCAACAGAGCCTCAGGCATGCACAACCTTTATTCTATCTCCACAGCCTATTTGATTTAGTCTTGAATATCTCTCCAAAGAGAGAAGTCTCTTAACCCAAGACTTTGAGCAACTGGGGAATGGTTTAGAACTCTTGCCAAGGTGTGAGAAAGATATTTAAGAGGCTGTGATAGCCTCAACTTTTGCAAAGTAGTTTATTCTCAAAGCAAACATCCCAGATCATTTAAATTAAAGCATCTCTTTTCTACTGTGTAAGACAACTTCTAAATTTCAAAGTCCTGAGGGGTTTAATATAATCTCTATGCCCTCTGGCTATTGCTTTGGCTGTCTAAGGGTAGGAACTTTTCAAGAGAATCAATGAGCATTTAGTTACTTAGAACCATTCTTATATCCTCCACTGCTAGCTAATCTAACCAGGAAATCGCCACAGGGTTTGGGAAATACAGAATTAGAAGAGGAGACTCTTAAAGTGTGCTCCTATGAAGAAATTCAGAAGGACTCTTTGAAGAGAAGAGTCAAAACAATTTAATTTGTACTAAGTTACTTACAACAAAGAGCCCTTATAGGAAAGTCAGGATCAAAGAGAGTAATTACTAGAAACGTCTCTATGGCTAATGTAAATTATTACTAGTCTGTTGAAGACATCAGAAACATGGAGACATTGACCTGTTAGTTCAGAGCTGCTGTATATTTAGGGGAGGGGAATTTTCCTATAAATTCTTCATGAGACATCATCATGAGCACTATCTTTAAAGTGGAGTTATATTTCAATCAAAATGCATTATATTTATGAATTCGGTATCTCAATATATTTTACCTTCTTTAGTATCTTAATTTACTTATCTGCTGACATTTTCTTAAAGTGTGGTAGAAATGGTTGTGTATGGATGATAATGTGGAGTGGAACTTTCTAGTTGCCTGATAAAATCGTACAAGAGAAGAACCATGCACATATATAGTAGTATAAAATGTGGATGTGGCTAAAAACTATTTCTATTAATGTTTTAGAACAACTCAATAGAAACATAAAATGAATTCAATAACTCATACTCACCAAGGTGCAAAACAAAGGCCAGTTCAAATTGCATTCTTTTTCAGGAAGTAAATAAATTCGGTTTTGCTAGGTTTAAAAAGAGGAAGTAATAGTCAGTCACTCATGGAATCAGTGGTTGTTACTAGCTTTCTTCAGTGGTTGGAACATGTATCTAATATTTCTTACATGTAGGGATGCAAAAATGGTTACAGCATCCAATTTCTTTAAAAAGAAAGTATACTAAAGTGGTCATGGAAAGGTAATTAAAGGGAGCACCTTAAAATGGAGATAGTATTCTGTTAGTGGGTGAAGTGTGCTGGTACATATTCTGAGATTATAAGTCTTATAATCAATAAAAATAAATAAATAAAACTTAAAAAGGTATAACAATTTTATAAATACTTATATTATTTTTAATCACTGAAGGTAATCATTTTTGAAAAATAATGTGAAACAAAATAATTTTCTTTGTATTTTAATTTTAAATGATTTTCATCATTCTTACCACCTTGTAAAAATTTAATTGTTTAATTAACATGTACTCTTTATTGAGAACATAGAAAAATCAGGCAAAGAAATTTTTATCTATAGTGCTACCACCCAGAGAAAAAGCCAATATCTTCCTATAGTTTTCCTTGCATACAAATGTTTTTCAAAAATAGCTATATTGGTGGCTGTGAGAAAGCATAATGGCTACGCAAAAGGCTTTCTTTTTTTTTTTTTTTTTTGCCTCCAGGGTTATTGCTGGGACTCTAGTGCCTGCACTACGAATCCACTGCTCCTGGAGGCTATTTTTTTCCCTTTGTTGCCCTTGTTGTTTATCATTGTTGTTATTATTATTTTTTATTTTTAGTATCTATTTATTATTTATAAAAAGGGAACATTGACAAAACCATAGGATAAGAGGGGTACAACTCCACACAATTCCCACCACCAGAACTCTGTATCCCTCCCCTGATAGCTTTCATATACTTTAACCTTCTGGGAGCATGGACCCAAGGTCATTGTGGGATGCAGAAGGTGGAAGGTCTGGCTTCTGTAATTGCTCCCCCCGCTGAACATGGGCGTTGATAGGTCAATCCATACTCCCAACCTGCCTCTTTCTTTCCCTAGTAGGGTAGGGCTCTGGGGAAGTGGAGCTCCAGGACACATTGGCGGGGTTGTCTGTCCAGGGAAGTCTGGTTGGCATCATGCTAGCATCTGGAACCTGGTGACTGAAAGAAAGTTAATATACAAAGCCAAACAAATTGTTGACCAATCATGAACCTAAAATAAATAGAAATAATTTAAATATATATACTATATTTTTATTTCAATCAGCGTATGCTAGGCAATATATCTCTATAGCAATAAATACACATTTACATCAGCAACTTTGAACCTAGTGAGATATATCAAGATCACCTGGGAACTGCTTCCGAGATCAGACGAGATCGGGCGTGTTCAGGGTGGTATGGCCGTAGACCTGGGAACTGCTACAAATCAAATCTGTGTCATTTTTACTGATTTGACTGTAAATATTCAGATAGAAGGCTCTTCTTCTTCTAGCGTTTGCCATAGAAGGCCCTTAAATCACTGTTGTGGGGATCCCTGATATAGGTGGATTGGAAAGAGAGAGTATAGTGCTCCTCTGTACTAGTATCTTGTTTTAATTTATTTTAAATTTTATTTTAATTAGTGGTATTACAATAAGCGGTATAAGATTATAGGGGAATAGTTCCATAATACATCAACCCACCACCACAGTTCTGTGCCCTCCCCATCCCCAAAGGATAATCACTATAGTTTTCATAGTCTTAGTGACAGTCAGTTTGACTACTTCTTTCTTTTTCTTTCTTTTTTTTTAAATCACTTATATATATTTATTTATTTATATATATTTATTTTTATATATATTATTTATATATATTTATTTATATATATATTTATTCCCTTTTGTTGCCTTTGTTTTAATGTTGTAGTAATTATTATTGATGTCATTGTTGTTACATAGGACAGAGAGAAATGGAGAGAGGAGGGGAAGACAGAGAGGGGGAGAGAAAGATAGACACCTGCAGAACTGCTTCACTGCTTGTGAAGCGACTCCCCTGCAGGTGGGGAGCTGGGGGCTCAAACCAGGATCCGAGGTCGGTCCTCACACTTTGTGCCACCTGCGCTTAACCCTCTGCAGTACCACCCGACTCCCTACTTCTTTCTTTTTCACAGACTCATGTGTTTCAATTCGTATACTGCACAAGAGTGAAACCATCCTTTAGCTGTATCTTTCAGAGAAATGTAGGCCATTTGGTAACATATATAAACTACAGCAATAAAAGAACCTCGAATACAAAAAACAGAAGGATAAACCTCCTTGTCTTTTTCTACCAGCTTCCTTTACATTTTTTTCAAATGTTGAAATACTTGCTCAGTAATATTTGACAGCAGAAACCAGAACCTGTTGAACAAATTCCCCACTGACTAGTGTATACTTTGTTTCTAACATGTCCCTATTTCAGATGTTTTCCATAAACCATCATCATTATTAGCCAAGGTATATTAAACAGAGTAGAAGTAATGAAGCAACAAGCATATTAAATGTCTATATAATAAAGAATGAACACCCACACATATACATTCTTTTTAAAAACTTATTTATTTATTTATTGGATAGAGACAGCCAGAAATCGAGAAGGAAGGGGGTGACATAAAGGGAGAGAGACAGAGTGAAACCTGCAACATTGCTTCACCACTCGTGAAGTTTTCCCTCTGCAGGTGGGGACTGGGGGTTCAAACCCGGGTACTTGAGCATTATAACATGTGCGCTCAACCAGGTGCGCCACCACCGGCCCCCACACACATGCATTCTTACACGCATGTGTTATGACATGCACATACATAAAGTATTGGTGCTACTATCAAACCACCATCTACAAAGTTTCTCTCAGTTATACTCTTACAAGAAATTTATGGGAAGTGTGTGTAGAGGGGGGTGAGGAAGGCACACCTGGTTGAGTGCACATGCTACCATATACAAGGACCTGTGTTCAAGCCCCTGGTCCCCACTTGCAGGGGGAAGTTTCACAAGGGGTAAAGCAGTGCTACCTCTCTCTCTCTGGCTCCTTTTCCCTCTTAATTCTTTTTGTTCTATCAAATTAAAAACTAATACATAAATAAAATATTTGAAAAAAGAAAAACACTAACAAAAAAGAGGACTAGAGTTAAACTAAGAATTGTATAGCCCTCACCACTATCAAACTTTATAACATTTTCATTATTCCCAAAAAAACAGACACTTTGAAAGTCAAGACCCATCTGCTTCTTTCAACAGTTCTTGACAACTACTAATTCAGTTTTATATCTCTGTGTATTTCATGTAAATAAAATAATACATTTGATACTTTGTGAATGGTTTCTTTCAATTAGCACATTTTAATTAATTTTTTTCTTTATGGGAGGGGTTTAGTGGACAATTATAATACAGCTGTTGACACATGGGTATAATTTTTCATCTCCCCAAAATGGCTGTCTGAAAAATACTTTTACCCCCTACTTGGGTTCTTTCCACCAGGACTCCAACAATTAACAACCAACTCCCATGCCCCAGCTCCAGCTCTCTCCCTTCTTTTCTCTTTCTCTCAAAAATGCAGAATGAAACTTGGGCCAGAACCCTGGTAACTCAGTCAGTGTATCATGAACATGTAAGACTTTGGGTTTACTCCCTGGTACCATTCAAGTTTGTTTTTAACGTTCCTAGTATATTGTAAGCACTTGAAGGCAAACTCATCTTTCAGTTAGCAAAATATCAAAGCTTTTATTTACTTTAGTTCCTTATAGTTTGTCTTTCTTTCCTTTTCTTATTTACCAGGGCACTGATGAGTTCCGGCACATGGTGGTATTGGTTATTACACCTGGGACCTCAGAGCTTCCGGCATGGAAGTCTTTTGCTGTATAGTTTGTGTTTCTTTCTTTTTTTTAATATTTATTTATTCCCTTTTGTTGCCCTTGTAGTCTTTTTATTGTTGTAGTTATTGACGTCGTCATTGTTGGATAGGACAGAGAGAAATGGACAAAGGAGAGGAAGACAGAGAGGGGGAGAGAAAGACACCTGCAGACCTGCTTCACTGACTGTGAAGTGACCCCCCCTGCAGGTGGGGAGCCAGGGGCTTGAACCAGGATCCTTACACCGGTCCTTGTCCTTTGTGCCACCTGTGTATAACCTGCTGCGCTACCACCCAACTCCCTAGTTTGCATTTCTTATGTCAAAACACCTTAGTATCTAGCCTTGCCACTAACTGTATACACAGCATTCTAGCTTGATTTTTATTTGCTGATTATTCTGTTAACTTCACTTGCCCTCACTTCAAGCTTCAACCTGATGCTTCCTGGAGGTGCCCCTCCCTGCTATTACTGCATTGGTCTTGGTTTCAAGGTCCTCATATCAGTTGCCAGTCTTAGTTCTACATTTTTCTCCTGATTTTTCCCTATAGACTTCTCTGGGTTTCTTGTTCTTAATTTTGTGACTTCTAGTCTTTGATTTTCCTTGAATCTCCATAGTTGTTTGCCTTCCAATGCTTCTGTGTGAAATTAACACTATCTTTATTTCATTTTATTTTTTAATTTTCTTATTATCTTTATTTATTGGATAGAGACAGCCAGAAATCAAGAGGGAAGGGGGTGATAGAGATGGAGAGAAACAGAGAGACACCCACAGCACTGCTTCACCATTTCATAGCTTTCCCCTTGCAGGTGGGGACTGGGTACTCAAACCCAGGTCCTTGGGCATTGTAACAGTGCGCTCAACCAGTACGCCACCACCCAATCCCTATCTTTATTTAATTTAAGTATTTCATAAGCACTATCATAGTGATTTATAAGATTATGAGATCAAAGAGGTGTAAAGCCACACCACACCCACCACCAATATTCTGTGGCCCCAAACCCCCAAAGATAATCACCATAGTTCTTATGAAGTCTTAGAGATAGACAGGTTTTTAACACTGTTTTTAAACATAGAGTCTTAAATATTGTAACAGGAAAACTTGGGAGGGAAGGAAATCTATAGATGTAATTATTGATCAATAGTTCTTTTAAAATATTTATTATTGGACAGAAACAGAGAGAAATTGAGGGGGTAATAGAGAGGGAGAAAGATAAATACCTGCAGCCCTGCTTCACTACTCGTGAAGCTTTTCCCCTGCAGGCAGGGACCAGGGGCTTGAACCCGGGTCTTTGTGCACTGTAGTGTGCATGCTTAACCAGGTGCACTACCGCCAGTCCCCTTCACCCCTAATCAATAGTTTTCAATATTTTATCATAGCCGGGAAAACTAATGGAGGCCATTCTCAATTCTCATCTCCATCTACCTTTAGGTTCCTGGTTATTAAACAATTTGTTCTGCTTTATATCTTAATGCTTTTCAGCTACCAAGTTCCTGATGCTTTCATGATGTCAACATGAATTCCCTGGGCACATGACCTCACCAATGTGTCCTGGAACCCCACCTCTCCAGAGCCCTACCCCACTAGGGAAAGACAGAAACAGGCCTCTGTAGAGGGGGAGAGAAAGATAGACACCTGCAGAGCTGTTTTATCACTTGTGAAGTGACTCCCCTGCAGGTGGGGAGCCAGGGGGCTTGAACCAGGATCCTTACACTGGTCCTTGTGCTTTGCGCTGCCTGTGCTTAACCAGTTACGCTACCGCCTGACTCCCTAGGCAGGTCCCTTTACAGGACCTGTCTTCCTCAAGTGGCAGAGAATTTTGACCCAACCTCCTTTCGGAGAATGGGGCAATCTCTTCTAATGTTGACCCACATTGAGGGCAAAGTCCCATAGAGGCCCACAAGAGGGTCCATTATGTTGTTCCTGATGGAGATAATCAATGACAGAGGCGAGAGGGATCTGTTAGAGGTCTATGCCCGTCATTTCTATGTGGGAATCCCAGATTCCCTGACTAGGGCCCTGAATGATGAGGTGGACTGGTAGTAGCCAAAAAGCTATCATGAAAGTATGTCAGTCTCTTGGGGCTTTGAATCTTTTATCTCAGCTGTTTTGGAAACCCCCAATGCACAAGGTATTAAGATGCAAATTAACTCTGGTGTATTCAGGTTACTGAAAATATTCTCCTTGAAATGATCCTGTAAAATGCTGGAAAGAGCTTAAATCATCTCTGATTCTCTTATTTCTCTCTGTCACTTTGCAGATGAACTTCCTGTTACCAATTAATCCCTTATGTCTCTTCTCATTTAATTATGAATCCTGAAATATAATCTTTGTCTTTGTCAGGGAAGATGGATTGTGGCTGGCTCCTGTAATTAAGCTGAAAATGCTTTGGTATATATCAGTTTTCCTGCTTCTCATGAGTTTAATTGTTCTCAACAAGTTGGCATTGTCCCACAGAAAATACTTAGCAATGTCTGCAGATATTTCTATCACAATACAGGAGGGGATCCACTGGTATCTAGTGTGAAAAGATCATGAATTAGCTAAAGAAATATTCTACAAGTGGTCCAGGAGGTGGCGCAGTGGTTAAGGCACTAGACTCTCAAGCATAAGGTCCAGAGTTCAATCCCCGGCAGCACATGTATAAGAGCGATGTCTGATTTCTATCTTTCTCAAATAAATAAATAAATAAATAAATAAATAAATAAAATCTTTAAAAAAAAAGGGAGAGAAATATACTTAAAAAAAGAAAAGTAGTCTACAATGCACAGGACAGCACTCACCCCATAACAAAGAATAATCTACCCCCAAATGTGAGAAGCACTGAATTTGAAAAACCCTAAAAGTGGCTTCACTGCCCCAAGCCAGGACCTTGCTCCCCCTTCACATCCCACTTCAATGCCATCAGCTATTCATCTCTGATCTTCCTCTTGGTTTTCTGCTTCTCATTTTAGGTAACACAAACAAGACAGATATTGTAGTAAGTCTGGCAACTTCCAAAGTGTTATTGTCTGAAATCACCTACCCAAGCATCATAAAACCCATAGCAGCATATTTAACACAATTTCAGGAGTCATGGTATCTTCCTTTATCAAATCATAAATTTAGTTGGTGTTGCTTTCCTGTTTGGTATACCAGATTTGACATTTGTAAAAACATTGCATGAACTTTATTCTTACTAAATCCATTGATGAGTTTAAATAATATATATAATTAATCGTAATTAACAAATATAACATCAAACTTTCTTTGAGAAAATCATATGTAAATAGATTTTCAAAGACACCAACTGTGCTGTGATATTTGCTCAATGAATGCTGACACTGGTCTGAAATGCATTATAACAATAAACAGTACACTCTATTCAACCGACATTGCTAATTGATTTTAATGTACTGTCTGTTTATTCAGTCTCAACTGCCCTCTTTGGAATGTTGCTCAGTGCCACACCTTGTCAAAGTCTCTCTTTTTTTGTCACAACAACTTGAATGAAACAGATGAAGACTTGATGAAGTACCAAGTAAACCAGCACCCAGACCCACAGGTGCAAACAATAGTAAAAAGCCTTCCCACAGGACAGTCCAGCAATCCACTCTTGTCTGTACTTATGCAAATGGCATAGTACTATGTAACACGGCCTAATGCTAATCAATCTATTTGTATTAGTCCTTAACCCTTTTTCTGGCTTCAAATGAATAATTTTATACATCTAGAATGACAGTTCACATAGAAATCTTATGTTTAACTTTTCCTGATTTGCACATTATATCAGCAATCAGTAGATATTTCAACCATTTTGCCCAAATTGCATCACTATGTGGATTGCAGAATGTAGAGCTGTGAAGTTTACTTTTCCTTGAGACACAGAAGACGTCATGCTTTTCTTACAAGTTGATATTTATACATTCCTAGGGTATTCACAAAAATATTTTGAAGATAGGGATAATTCTGCAGACTTCTAACTTCTTAAATTGGCCCAAGATACATCACTTTGATAATAAACATGTATGCCTAACACACAATAGTGAGGTGTGCAGTTCAATGCTAAACATTTAAAGTTTCCCTCAAGGTACAAAGAAGCTTGAGCTCTTGAATATACCTTCTCTGTACCAAGAACCACATTTCTCACTGTATTATGTATAAATGTCTTAGGTATAAACACTAGCTGATTATAGCACCACAAAAGTAATGATTAACCACTGTGTTCTAATTTTATTTTCTGTGCTGGTTGTCCTATACCCAACCAGTACTGCTAACTTTACTTTATCTTTAAAAATGCCAACATTCCAGGGAGACAGAGATGAGACTTACCCAGATTTGAGAGTCTATGTGGAGAAGTGCAGGCAGCAAACAGGGCATGTAACGGCACACTTGAAAGTGAGAGTCAACTTAAGTAGAAAATGTTTTCCCTGAGGCACCAACAGGTAGGAAAAAAAAAAGATGAGAGGTTTTCCAAAATCCTGTAAAAAAAAAAAAAAGATTTGTGAAGTTACTTACCCTCAGTTTTCATACACACACACACACACACACACACACACACACACACACACACACACACACACACACACACTATAAATAGAGGCAAAGCCTGCTGGAATTTACAGCAAATGTTCATTTATGCCATATTTCAGGAATCAGGGTTGAGATTAGGGTTATTGCAGGAAACTAGCAATATTTCTGAATTTATGGGTAAGTCCCAAGTTACCTACAGCAGCTTCCACTGTGTGAAGTTAAGGAGGAAGACTTGAAAGAGTCTAAGATTTATGGTGTGTTCACAAAAGCAGCTGAGTTACAGCATTGTCTTTAAGAGGAATCGATTGGGGGTTGGGGTTAGGGGTGAGATGTGCAAGATTTATGTGGATTAAAATTATGGGCATATATATATAATGCACATATATATTTAAATTAACTAAGTACTTATAATAATAATCCTTCACAAACTAAACTCTCCACTCAGAAGGGTCACTGACAAATGACGGTTTCATTATCCATTAACTTGTAGAGTTTCAGTTTTACCTTTAAGGAACCATGATTTTGATGATGAGAAAAATCTGCATCCAATCAAATATCACACAGAGAGAAAGTCCATGGAATGTTTTGGTTATTAAAATTTGAGTAGTAAACTTAGTCTCTACAAATGCAACAAAAAATTAAAACAAAATCAATTGACATACTTCACTGGTTGCTATTGGTATCTGTCAAAGAGAAAACATAACTCATTCTGAAATAACAACAAAACTAAGTAAAAATAAATAAATAAATAAATCTAGAAGACTAGGTCCTGGCTGCACCATGGATTCTGTAGCTTTTCCCTGTGATGGTTGTGCACTACATAATGTATGTTCACTTTTGATAACTTTTTTTAATGTTAAAGGTTTATTGGTTTTATTAGATGGGACAGAGAGAAATTGAGAAAGGAAGAGGAGATTAAAAAAAAAAGGAGCAAGAAAGAAACCTGCAGCACTACTTCACCACTCATGAATCTTCCCCCCTACAGTTGGGGAACTAGAGCTTGAACCTATGTTCATGAGCACAGTAATGTGTGCACTCGACCTGTGCCACCTCCTGGCCACCTCCTGGCCCACTTCTCTGTGTTCCTAAACTTACTTAGATCCTTTTATAGCTCCTACTTTTGTAGAGAAGTTCTAGAAATAGCGGTGTCAGAAACTTTCTAGATTGGCTATGGCAGAAATTATTGTCCCATTTTTGAAACATATCAATAAGTCATTAAGCACACACAATGTTCATGTAATGAACTGATGAAAGAGAAGATATTCTTTGCTTCAACCTTCCCCCTGGAAAGTTGATGTCCCTCCTGGGTTTTTCTTTCTGAGCATCTCCTTTCATTTTCTTTGTGTATCTATACGCAAAATTATCTGGATAGCTAAATGGCTTAAACCACATCTTTAATCTCTAACCACACCTACTTCCTGAGCTTTGGTTTCATGTTTCTAGCTGCCTGTTGACATTCCTCTCTGCGTGATTCACATAATGTCCACAGCTGAACTCTTTTGTTTAAACCTGTTCTGCATTTCCATAACATCTCAGTTAATCTTTATACGCTCATATATTCAAAGCAGCGCTTTCCACTATGCTTAATTTCTCCCCCTCCCTTTTGTTCCTGAGACATACAATAAGACTCTGTGAGCCTACTCTTCTTAAATGATGAGGTTCATTGACAAAGAGGCAAGTAGTATTGCCCATTCCCTCAGCAGCTCCCCCAGGGATCTTGTCTTTGCCCTCAGCTCTGGTGTGACTGGTGACCCATACAGTATGAATGACTTCCCTTGGACCTTGGCTTGCTGTAATGGGACCCTGTCCATGTTTTTGCAAGAATCAGATCAGGTCTCAGGCTCTCAGACCATTGCTTACTGGGAAGAACTGAGGACTCAGTCATAGAACTTCCTTCCCTCCTTAGTCCGGTCTTCTTGAAATAGCACTTGATTCTTACAATCTGTATTCCCCCAAGGTTGCTCCTCAAGTCTTACATTTCACTGGTTTGTTTAAAAACACTCTAAGATCCTTTCAGAATTCATGCAGAGTTGGGAGAGGTGTTGGGAATAGGGAATTAAATGTTATTGGGTACACTCTGTTTTGCTTTGGAAGATTAAATTTAGTGTTTTGTGGCAATTTCCTGGGTAAGTCCCTAAATGATACCATCAAATAATATTATGAGGGAAATCCCTAATTTCCAAATGCCAACTCTACTTTGTAAACTCCAGTTAATTTTTTCTCCAGTCTTGTCACAATGTATTAATTGGGGGCATTCATCATTTTCAACATCGTCTTCATGGTTGCTAGAGAACCCAGATGTAAACCCTTACTGGCTACCTCTCACCTACAGAGCCCATAAATCTCAGTGTGGGATTACCAATGAGGTCTGCAAACATCCCTGATATTTCTTCCCAGGCCACCTTCATGCTGGCTACACACTTTTCTCGTGGTATACTTTTATGATTTTTGCCTTTGTATCAGCCATTTCGAAACTTTACATCAGGCTCAACCTGATGCTGTTGACTGGCTACGGAAGAAGGGCAAACGCTAGAAGAAGAAGCCATTTGTGTCCTATCTGTCTAGCTCTATCTCTGTTTCTCTCTTTCCACCAGGGCCTCCAGCATGTGCAGTTCTACTACTCCCAGGTTAATCTTTCATTATTTTTGTTTCAGAAAGAGAGAGAGTCCCAAAGGGGAGACAGAGAGAAAGGAAGAGCCTCTACAACAACAGAGCTCACCTCTGTTGGTGAGTGCCATGACACTCCTAATGTGAGGTTGGGCTGGAATCTGGGCTATGTTCATGCCAAGATACGCACTTTACCAGGTGAGCTACATTCTGGATCTCATTCTTTTGCACCTGTAGAATACAACTTTCTCCTCACTATGACCATGAGAGAAAATACTTGTTCCCACCTGCAAGGAAGGAAGTTTCACAAGCAGTGGAGCTGTGCTGTAGGTGTCTTTCCTTTGTGTTGCTCATCCACCCCACATCAAAACAAAAATAAAAATTGAAATAATAAAAAGGGCCACTGAGAGCAGTGGAATTTGAAGGCACTGAGCCCCAGAAAAACATCCTGGTGACAAAAAAATTCCTATAGCTTTTTACCATACAAAAATATATTATACTTGCATACTATTTCTGAGAGGCTATCCAGTATATATATTTATCACTGCAAGGTGTGAAAGTCTAGCACTAGTTGCTCCTGTGCCCACCAGGGGGCAGCAAGCATCACCCACCTCACAGATTTCCTTCAGTCAACTTAAATTGGCCTATTCTGGAGGAACCAGTTTGTATCTCTAAGGGTCCCTTTCTTTCAGTAGGTAGAGCCTGGCTGTGTATCAGAAGTCTGCCTAAGCCCTCTCCTGACTTTGCACTTTGTCTTCTCTGTCAGAGTGGATGCCCTTCCATGCCAGTCTCTTATAACTGTCACAGGATAGACCCTCTGAGTAGAATGTCTCCTGGGTTCTCCACTGGTGCGCCTTACCTAACAACCATAAAGAAGGACATTAGTAGGCTGAATGTGCTGTCACCCATTCTAGTTTGCAAGCACATAATGATTTTCTTGAATAAGTTTCCCTCTTGACCAGTTTTCATAGCCAGGATAGCTTGTTCTTTCTCGTACTGTGATGAATTCACTTCTTCAATCCCAGTTTTTAACTTATTATTATTTTTTTCCAAAGATAAATATATCATTACACTGTATTCCAAAATTCTAATCTTGGTGCATAAGATGCTTTCTTTTTGAGTGAACTGATAGGAAATTGCAGAAAGCACTAACAAAAGCAATGCAAAGAAGATATTAGAAGGTAGCACACTCCTTAGAGTACACACTTTATCATGCTCTTGTACACATTTAAGCTCCTAGTCACCTTATAGGAGCACTGTGCAAAACAGAGGATTTATAAATTATAATCTAGTACTGTGGTGTCTTCCCTCTCTCCCTTTCTCTACCTCTCTATCAAGAAAAAGAAAACTCTCCTAGGAACAGTAGAATTATGCAGGCACAAGAACCAAGCAAAGGGCTGGGGAGACAGCTTATATTCTTTTATTATCTTTATTTATTTGCTAGAAATATCCAGATATTGAGAGGGAAGGAGTAGACAGAAAGAGATGGAGAGAAACCTGCAAACCTGCTTCACTACTTGTGAAGCTTTCCCCTTGAAGGTTGTGACTAGGGGCTTGAACCTGGGACCTTTCATTATAATTATGTGGACTCAATCAGGTGTGCACCACCTGAGTCTTCCCTCTTTTTTGAGGGGTGGGGGTGGGGAAACAGCACTAATGGCTACACAAATGACTTTCATACCTGAGGCTTTTCAGACAAAGTTCCCAACAGCCAGAGCCGAGCAGTGCTCTGATAAAAATTAAACAAAATAAATAACATTAACAATCAGTGAAAGAACTCAGCAAAACCCTGGTAGAAAAAAAAGTCATATGAAGCAAGTTTTGTATCAGATAAAGAATTAAATCTCCAAATTTAGATTTATAACTTAGATTCTAAAATTTGACTGCACATGATATGAATTGCTATAGGTCAGTTTTCATCCAGCATACATTGCCAAGTAGATTGTCTGGTAAAGGAAACATAATAAAAAAGACCTGCCAGGGAGTCAGTCAAGATAAGACAACAACAATTTCCTGCAGTATGTGTAATGACTTAGAACAGCTAGAAAATTCTCCTTTATGCCTTAATAAGACCCTGGGGTAATTTAAGTCAACTGCTATATCTCTTGTCAATAATTGTCTTCCATTCTTCACAAAACTTAATTTTCCTTAGTTTCATTTAACATTTTTTCTCTGCTTCCTATCTAGGAAGCAGAGTTTTTCATTTTCCTTTCTTAGACTTTCTCATTTTCTCTAAGGCCAGTTTTAATTGTCAGGGATAGTTCAGGGAGATTTTTGCTACCTGTTTCATTTAATTATTTTTCTGGCTCATGCCTCAGTACTCATTTTCAAGCAGTAAATATTACCAGCTATACAATGTGCTAAACTAAAGGGAATTATTTCTTGAAATGAGAGACCTTGATACTATCTTAATCTGCTTCCAGGGGAACCAGGTGAAATAGATTCTTCTTGGTACTCAATGGCCTATCAAATCCTAACTAATTTAGCTTCATCTTAAACATCCCACACAATTTTTTAGTCACTCTTTTATTCTTTAGCCACATTCATTGCAGTAATTGCATATGTACATGGTCTGGGAAATCCAGATGGTTTAGAATTTCATTCTTCTACAAAAGCTACAAGATGAAAATTAAACTAAGGCAGAGTGTTGCATTTCACTCACCTACCAATAAACTATTATGTTTACTACGAATCACCTATGCATTTTTATTGGGTGACTTCATTGGTTGCTTAAAAAAAAAAGACATGTTTTGTACATCTACAAGGTCCTGGAGAATAGTCTATGGAGTAAGAAATGGTTGTAAACTAAGCTAAAACTAGATATTTACTTTTTTTTAAAAAAAGAGGTCCCAGGGTTTGTTTTATTAAAATTTATTTATAAAAAGGAACCACTGACAAAACCATAGGATAAGAGGGGTACAACTCCACACAATTCCCACCACCAGAACTCTGTGTCCCATCTCCTCCCTTGATAGCTTTCCTATTCTTTATCCCTCTGGGAGCCTGGACCCAAGGTCATTGTGGGATGCAAAAGGTGGAAGGTCTGGCTTCTATAATTGCTTCCCCGCTGAACACAAGTGTTGAAAGGTCAATCCATACTTCTGGCCTGTCTCTCTCTTTCCCTAGTGGGGCAGGGTTTTGGGTAATCAGAGCTCCAGGACACATTGGTGGGGTCATCTGTCCAGGGAAGTCTGGTTAGCATCATGCTAGCATCTGGAACCTGGTGGATGAAAAGAGAGTTAACATATAAAGCTAAAGAACTTAATTGACTAATCATGAAACTAAAGGCTGGAGTAGTGCAGATGAAGAGTTGTGGGGAGGGGTGTCTCTGTTTTGTAGATAGCTAGTAGGCATATTTTAGTTATATTCCAAAGATATTTACTTTTATCACTTACAAATTAGGGATTACAGTCAACAAAGTTTCTCCATACACTAATTTTATTGTCTTCTTAATTCTTTCAGATGGCTTTCCCCCCAGATGTTCTTGTTATTTGTGTTTTTATTTTTATTTCTTGGTCACATTTTGAATTGATGCTACTGGTTTAAATTCTGTTCCCACTAAGTAATGTCTTAAATTCTGGTGTACTGGAAAGCAAACTTCTAGAAGACAGCAGTCACAAATTTTCCTTTTGGGCCTAAGCACAAACAAAGCTTATAGCCAGCATTTTCTGAATCCATTTATTTTTTATTTTATAAACCAGTAACTTCCACAAAGAACCAGGCATACAAGACTGAAGAATATCATATGATTTTTTAGGTAGAAATGCCAAAAAGGTGTTTAAGTGAAATGGGGGACTTTGTAATTTGTTCAGCTGATGGATTTGTCACACACACACACACACACACACACACACACACACACACACACACACACTCTGCTATTTTTCCCTGCAGTCTTTTAAATTATTTTGCAAAATATAAAATCCTGTTTGCTATATATATATATATATATATATATATATATATATATATTTTTTTTTTTTTCATTCTACTGGGATTTTTTTCTTTTGAAATATGTAAATCTAAAAGGCTTACTGCATTCTTGGATGATTTTATTTATCTTGAGGGCTTTTTCCCATTGATATGTATCTCCAGCTTTAAAATGAAAATTAAAGTGACAACATCTTACAAATTTCAGAGATTTGCCTTTATATAATCATGAAGGTTATTTTCCTGTAAGTTGATGCCATATCTTAGGGTACCTGCCTTCAACTCAAAAAGGTTAGCTGTTTTCCTCTCAGGATTAAGGTTAGAATATTGTCAAATGGGTATTTTCAAGAAAATTTTATTATTTATTAATCAGCAGTCTCCCTTGTCGTCTTCTTATTTCTTCCTCTCTCTCTTTAAATGCAGTTCCAGGTAATGAGTTCAGAACCTCATGTATGTGCAAAACCAAGGGTTATTTCATTTATTCAGAGAGAGAAAGAAAAGGGAGAGGGAGCAGACCACAGTCTCGACCCCAACATCCATGTAGCTCTTCTCCTGCTGTTCCTGGTGTTCTTCTCCCATGTGGTTTTGGACTCGAGCCCACAACTTCATGCCTGATAAGGCACAAGCTCTACCAGGTGAGCTATTTCGCAGCCCCCAGTATAGTTCGTCTTAAACAAATGCCTTAGATTTTCTCATTTTCTTTATTATTATTATTTTTATTTATTTAAGAAAGGAGACATTAACAAAATCGTAGGATAGGAGGGGTACAACTCCACACAATTCCCACCAACTGGTCTCCATATCACATCCCCTCCCCTGATAGCTTTCCCATTCTCTATCCCTCTGGGAGTATGGACCCAGGGTGGTTGTGGGTTGCAGAAGGTAGAAGATCTGGCTTCTGTAATTGCTTCCCCGCTGAACATGGGCGTTGACTGGTCGGTCCATACTCCCAGTCTGCTTCTCTCTTTCCCTAGTAGGGTGTGTCTCTGGGGAAGCGGAGCTCCAGGACATATTGGTGGGGTCGTCAGTCCAGGGAAGTCTGGTCGGCATCGTGCTGGCATCCGGAACCTGGTGGCTGAAAAGAGAGTTAACATACAAAGCCAAACAAATTGTTGAACAATCATGGACCTAAAGGATGGAATAGTGCAGATGAAGTGTTGGCGGGGGGGTACTCTCTGCAGACTTTTGTTTACTTCTGCTTTCAGGTATATATTTTCCCCTGGTTTATGGACACGTGTGAACATACGCTATATCTCAGGGGACCTGGTCTATATCTAGGTTTGGGAACTTTATTGGGGAGTGGAACACCTGGAGTGGATTTTCTTTTATAAAAAAAATTAGCTGGAGGCTGGGCAGTAACGCAGCAGGTTAAGCGCATAAGTGCACGATGCACAAGAACCAGCGTAAGGATCCTGGTTCGAGCCCCTGACTCCCCACCTGCAGAAGGGTTGCTTCACAAGTGGGGAGCAGGTCTGTAGGTGTCTATCTTTCTCTTCCCCTCTCTGCCTTCCCCTCCTTTCTCAATTTCTCTCTGTTCTATCCAACAACAGTAGCAATGGCAACAACAATAATAACAATAACAAAAGCAACAAAATGGGAAAAATGGCCTCCAGAAGCAGTGGATTTGTAGTACAGGGACTGAGCCCCAGTGATAACCCTGGAGGCAAAAAAAAAAAGTAGCTTTACTACTTTTCCTAAAAATAATCTGTGCTCATGTATCCAAGATCAAATAATACAAAGAACAGTTTTGGAGAAAACAAATATCACCTAAAAACCTATAATATTTTAGCGAGTATCTTTTCAGCTCTCTGTTCCTGCTTGCTTGTTCTAGCTTGTTTTTTCATTACTCAGAAACAGCAGTAAGGAAGACCAAGAATTTGGAGCAAGTAACTAGCCATACTGGAATCTTTATATTACTTTGTTACATAATCTTCAAAACTGACCAGTTCCACCAGATATAATTTACATGTTGTAAAATCCACCCTGTTTTAAATGCATAACTCAGTGCCTTCAGTTGAATTTAAGTAGAGTAAGCGAGGATTGAACAGTCCACATCACTAGTACAGAGTATTTCCTTGGAAGGCAGTTTGGGAAGAAATTTCTTGTGAAAACTTATGCTTAATGGGTCTTGCTTGGGTGTCATCTCATTTGCCTTTTCTCCTTGGTGGCCCACCTAATGGTAGGACTCTAAGTAGCTCCCACAGAGACTTTCCTGGGCTCAAAGATTCTTCATGAGAGGGAAAAAAGATGCTTGCTTTGAGGATTAGGAGGCTTGCAAGTCCTGACAGGATGTGTAAAGGATTAATCAGCTCTTAGTAAGATTTATTGAACCGGAAAGAAGGTAAGATCACAATGTTTAATGGAGCTGACACATGCTGCCAGAACTTTGAAAGGACAGATGGGTATGAACCTGCTTACAATATCCTCAGGCTGTGAGGAAGCTGAGAAAACCTTCCCTGATTTGACAAAAGTCTGGGCTACCTCAGAATGACCCCAGCTGGAGAGCCCATTGACACCTGGAGGCAATCTTTTGCCCTGCCCCCAAGCCCTGTCTCAGTAAATTTATCCTTTGGTTTTGTTCATTACCAGTGTTCCTAACAAAGGAAACTGAGAATATCCATACACCTATGGTGACCTAGATCTGAGGTAATTCTGGCCTCTCACACCCCAAAATCTTCCTGGAGTGCTTTGGTTATCAGACAGAGATAGGTAGAGCTCACAGGCATTTAAGAGAGAGAGAGAGCACTTATAGTGCCCAGAGGGCTATGTACCTTTCCAAGTGCTATTTCCTCCTCACATAGTGCTTTCCACACCGTCCTTTATCTAGTTCTGGGTCAGCGATCTGCAAGCCACAGGTATGCCTTGGTAATATCCTACAAACCAAGATTGACATTTTATAAACGTCAAAAAATGATTTTGTGATGCATGGCATTGATGTGAAATATTAAAAAATAATTATTATCTTTATTTTGTTTGATAGAAACAGACAGAAATCAAGAGAGAATGGGGTGATAGAGAGGGAGAGAGTCAGAGAGACACCTGCAACACTACTTCACCACTTGCAAAGCTTTTGTCCTATAGGTGGGGACTAGGGACTTGAACCCAGGTCCTTGTGCACTGCAATGCATGTGCTCAACCAGGTGCGCCACTACCTGGCCCTGATGTGAAATATTTTTTTAAAGTTTTAATGTTTATTAGTGATTTAATACTGGTTTATAAGGTTGTAAGATTACAGGGGTACACTTTTACATTACATCCACCACAAAAGTTGTGTGCTCCCCCCTCCTCCCCCTCTTATGACAACCACCATAGTTCTTACAAAATGTCAGAGACAGTTTGGTCATTTTTAAAATATTTATTTATTTATTTTCCTTTTGTTACCCTTGTTGTTTTTCATTGTTTGTGCAGTTATTATTGTTATTATTGATGTTGTCGTTGTAAGGTAGGACAGAGAGAAATGGAAAGAAGAATGGAAGACAGAAAGGGGGAGAGAAAGATAGACACCTGCAGACCTGCTTCACCGCTTGTGAAGCAACTCCCCTGCAGGTGAGGAGCTGGGGGCTCGAACCGGGATCCTTACTCTAGTCCTTGTGCTTCGCACCACATGGTTTTTTTTTTTTTTTTCCCTAGGGCACTGCTCAGCTCTGATTTATGGTAGTGTGGGGGATTGAACCTGGGACTTTGGGGCCTCAAGCATGAGAGCCTCTTTGCATAACCATTGTGCTATCTAGCCCCACCCACAAGTTCAGATCTCTATATTTTAGATATGAGCAAAACCAGCTGGTAGTTGTTTTTCACTAAACATAATCACCTCTGTTCCACCCATTTTGTCTCAAAGCACCCAATATCATATATTTAAATTGCAGAGTAGTATTCTATTGAGTATATGCGCCATAATTTCTTCATCCAGTTATCTGCTGATCGGCATTTAGATTGCTTCTGTTCCTTGCCAATTATGAATATGGCTGCTATGAGCAAAGGGGTGCAGATGTCTGTTGAATTAGTGTTTTCATCTTCTTTTGTATTTGTCCAAGAGTGGTATTGCAGGATCATAAGATAGTTCCAGTTTTATTTGATTATGGTCTTTCCATATTGTTTTGTGTGAACTCATTATGAAATGATATATCTTCGTGTTCATACAGTTCATGAAGTTTAATTGAAATAGGCATGTTGATTTATTTAGCTATTATTTACAGTCATAATGTCCACATTATAGTAAGAGAGTAGTTGTGAGAAAGATCAGACAACCTGCAAAGTCAAAATTACTTACCTATGTGTCCTTAAAAAACTATCTGCAGGACCAGGTAGGTGGTGGTGCACCTGGTTAAGCATTCACATTACAATGTGTAAAGAGTCAGGTTCAAGCAGAGGGAAGTTTCACGAGTGGTGAAGCAGGGCTTCAGGTGTCTCTTTGTCACCCTCTCTATCACCTCCTCCTCTCAAGTTCTCTCTGCCTCTATCAGATATATATATATATATATATATATATATATATATATATATATATATATATATATAAAAAAAGAACTTAAAAAATAAAAAATAAAATGTCTGCTACCAGGGCTTGGTGGTGGTATAACCACCAGAACACACATGTATGAAGACATGGGTTCAAGTCCACAGCCCTCCAAGATTTCCCTGTCTTCTCCTCTTTGCCCACTTAAGTTTGAGCTTAATAGAACAGAACAGAGAGACACCCTCCCCCCAAGTCACTGTCTGCCATGAACTTGCTTCCCAGAGTAGAGCTGTTAAGTAGTTAGACATGACTCTCACATTATCATTGTGTTCCTCCCTTCTCTATAGAAAATAGCAATCATGGCACACCCTGGACAACTTTGAACGAGTCCCAACAATGTCTCAAGGACTTTCTGAAGCAGTCACCAGCTTGGGGAATGTTGAGGAAGCTTTGGTTTTGTTCTCCTTTGCAGAGTACCTGGCAACCTTACAACTGGGGGAGTTGGGTGATTTTTGAAGACTGGCTGTCCTGATGTTGTGCTTTATGGGCTAAAGTATGAAAAGAATCAGATGTCGATCTTACAAAAATTTCAGAACTGGCAGATCTGCATAGTCTTGCAGACCACTGAAACCAATGTGGCTGTAAAATTGTCCTCTTCAAGGTCCAAGGTTGAGCCCATCAGCCAAGTTTCTAGACATCATCTGGCCTTCTAATGCCAGAAAATTCCCCCCAAACCAAAGCCAAATACAAGTAACTTACTATTAAACCACCCACAATGCAGACAGGCACAACACACATTCTAAAAGCAACATACTTCAAATCACTCATGAATTCTTTCCTCTATGTATATAGCCCTACTGACAGAAAGTGTACTGTACACTTGGCTCTCAAAAGCCAAGAGAAAGGCTTTCTCAATGGAGAAAGCCTGTTCAGAAATTCATGCTACTTCCCACTAGAGGAAGCCGAACAGTATGTTAAATGGGAACACCTAGCAAGACATCTCTTTACTCTTATTTATTAACTTCTGCTTTCACATATATATCTTTAAAACTCAAAGTTTTTAAAACATTTATTTATTTATTTATTTATTTATTTATTTATTTATTTATTTATTGGATGGAGAGAGAAAAAAATTGAGAGGGGAGGGGAGGTGAGGAGAGAGAGCTACCTGCAGCACTTCTTTACCATTTGTAGTTTCCCAACCTGCATCTGGGGACCAGGGGCTTGAACTCGGGTCCTTGCATACTGTACCATATATGCTCTACTGGGTGCACCACTGTCTGGCCCCAAGTCTTCTCTTTTGTCCTTTCCTAAGTTCACATTATGAATTCAGTACCTGGTCACCCCTGACTATGCCTCCCAAAGTCTTAGCACCAAATATGATGCTGGCTTCCTACAGGATTTTGAGCACTCCATCCCCTTGGAAGCTTGTATACATCCCTTGAGTACTAGCTTCTGGGATTCTATTGGGGCTTTTCAGAAACTGAGGCTCTAACAGTTCACCCCCCCAAACCCACGCTATTATTCTATATCCAAATAAATTTGGTGCTCTACTCACTACCTCCCAGGCCCTTCCTACATGTCTTAAATTGCGAGTCTATGGCTGTTTTCGCTCAACATCATTAGAGTTGCATAGTTGGAACAGAAAACCAACTTATACAAAGCTTTCATTATTTGATACTTTGTCCTTTAAAGAAAAACCTTGCCACCTTGCTCTACTATGTGTTGACTGACTTGTGGGAGTATCAGACAACCAAGAACATGGTGGGGAGATAGGAGATAAAGACATTATTACCTTGGAGTAAACCTAGAGACTTCTTTAAATCTCAACAAGACACACCTGTTCCTATAGCAAGCCAAAGGGGATGACTGGAGTATATACCGATTGCAGTGTTTTTTACATGTTAGTGTACTAAGAATCTCCCAGAGCTTTGTTTAAAACACAGAGGCTGGTCTCCAGTCCCTAGAGTTTCTGATTCAGTAGATCTCTTGTGGAGTGAGGATTAAGAATTTGCAGGTCTAACAAGTGATGCTAATGCTGTTCCAGCAATACCAAGAAACAGTGGTCTGAGGCGTCTCCGATGATATGGAAGGAAAGGGACGAGGTGGCTTGTCATCTATGTTGTTCAGGAGCTTATATTTTTTAATATAAATCTTTAAAGGCTTGTTTTTCTATTTATGTAAAACGTCCAGAAAATAAATTATGCAGTGTTTTGTGTCTAATTTATTTAACTTAGCATAATTTTCCAGGGTTTTTTATGTTGTAATATGTATCAATATTTAAATGTTATCAAAAATCACTAATTTAATTATATGAGTATATAATATTTTATTTTTTATCAGTTATGTATATTTGGATTATCTTGACTATTATGATATATACTTCTATGAGTATTTACATACATATGAGTATTTACATACATATTTCTATGAGTATTTACATCCATTTACATACTTTTTACCCACACAATTTTTTTTAACTTCATTTGGACACATACCTAGAAACTGAACTTATCAGCCATATAGTAAATTTATATCTTTATCTATATCTATATATGGTTTAAGAAGTTGGTGACCCAGGAAGGTGAGAAAATGTACCCATGTGTCAGCAACTGTGTTATACAGCATTATTCCCTCCAACAAAAAGATGTGGGAAAAATAGTACTTTCAGAAAGTGCCAAACTGTTTTCCAAAATGGCTATACCATTTTATAAATCCACCAACAGAGCCAGATAGTGGCCACTAGTAGAGCTCAATTAGTATGTACCAGAAACTGGGCTTAACTCCTCCTCCTGCTCCTGCTTGGGGGGAGAAGCTTCACAAGTGGTGAAGCAGTGCTGCAGATGCTCTCTCTTTTTGTCTATATCATCCATTTTTGCTCAATTTCTATCTCCATAAGAAGAAAAGCAAAAACAACAACAACAACAACACATAAATAATAGCCATCAGGAACAGTGTGTTCATGGAATAGGCACAAAGCCCCAGGGATAACCCAGGTAACAACAAGAACAACAACAACATCCCATCAACAATGCTTAGGGATTCATTTTCCCCAGATGTGCTTTTTTTTGCATTTTTTAAAAAAATTATTTCCAGATGTTCTTTTTATGACAGTGAGAGACATCAAGGAACAACTCCAAGAGTCATGAAGTTCCACCTGTTTTTATATTATTATTATTATTATTTATTTATAAAAAGGAAACACTGACAAAACCATAGGATAAGAGGGGTACAGCTTCGCACAATTGCCACTACCAGAACTCCTAATCCCATCCCCTCCCTTGACAGCTTTCATATACTTTAACCCTCTGGGAGTATGGACCCAAGGTCATTGTGGGATGAAGAAGGTGGAAGTTCTGGCTTCTGTAATTGCTTCCCCCACTGAACATGGGCATTGACAGGTCGATCCATACTCCAAGCCTGTCTCTCTCTTTCCCTAGTGGGGCGGGGAGCTCCAGGACACATTGGTGGGGTTGTCTGTCCAGGGAAGTCTGGTTGGTATCATGCTAGCATCTGGAACCTGGAGAGTTAACAAATAAAGCCAAATGGAATACTATGCAGCTATTAAGAACAATGAAACATCTTGGATGGAGCTAGAACGAATTATGTTAAGTGAGCTACGTCAGAAAGATAAAGACAGATATGGGATGATCCCACTCATAAACAGAAGTTGAGAAAGAAGAACAGAGAGGGAAACTCAAAGCAGGATTTGACTGAATTTGGGGTAGGGCACCAAAGTAAAAACCCTGGGATAAGGGTGAGGGTGTATGTTCAGCTTCATGGGGCGTGGCGGTGGTGGTGGGGTGGGATGGGACACAGCCTTTTGGTGGTGGGAATGGTATTTATGTACACTCCTATTAATCTGTAGTCATATTAATAACTATTTAATTAATATTAAAGGGGAAAATTGACTGATTATCTCAAACTTTTTAATGCACAGACCACAGGCTTTTTTTTTTTTTTTTTTTTTGTCTTTTATGCTCTCATGTGGTACTTGGGATTGAACCTGGTCCTTTTATATGGGAGGTATGCTTTACCTGCTGAATCACTTTCTAATTTTTTTTAATGAAAGAAGTACAAGAGAATTTGATATCAATCTATGTGAAGAAAATATTTAAAATACTGGTCATTAAATACCACATAGGAGTGTGGTAACATGCTGCTTCTTTACCATGGTATCTGTCTTGGTTAAACATTAGAATCATCTGGAGAGCTTTAAAAGTTTCTCCTGTGTGGTCCAGGAGGTAGTGCAGTGGATAAAGCACTGGACTCTCAAGCATGAGGTCCTAAGTTCAATCCCTGGGAGCACAGGTACCAGAATGATGTCTAGTTCTTTCTCTCTCTCCTCCTATCTTTCTCATTAATAAATAAATAAAATATTAAAAAAAGAAAGAAATGATTTTTTTTAAAAAAAGTTTCTCCTGCCCAAAATACAGCTTGGGTAATTACATGCTAGCAAAGGGGAAAAGGAGCAGGTGTTAAAACTTGCAAAGCTTCCCAAGTGATTCCAGTGTGCAGTTTGAGAACCTCTGATATAAATAAATAAATAAGTAAATAAATTAATAAATAAATTCCTGAGTCATTCTTTGAATGACTCAAAGTAGCTAAACAGTGAAATAGACAAAAGATGGTGTTTGGCTGGGAGTATGGATTGACCTGCCAACGACCATTGTCAGTGGGGAAGCAGTTATAGAAGCCAGACCTTCCACCTTCTGCACCCCATAATGACCTTGGGTCCATGCTGCCAGAGGGATAAAGAATAGGGAAGCTATCAGGGGAGAGATGGAATACAGGGTGGTGGGAATTGTGTGAAATTGTACCCCTTTATCCTGTAGTCTTGCCAATATTTCCATTTTATAAATAAATTTTTTTTAAAAGATGGTGTCTACAGGACAAGTTGATTGAGACTGGAAAAGTTTTATGTCTATCAAAAGGATAAAGAAAGCACTGTCTGGTAAACAGTAGCCTCCATGATTATTCTCATTTATTTTCCTTGTATTATTTTAATCTTTCTGACCACACAGTTGAGAAGAGGAAAATGATAACTGAAGGAGATATTTGGCATTGGGGCATCAACGTTTTCAAAGGTCTGCTTGTCTTAGAAAGGAAGGACTTTAAGTGTGTTTAAATGTTATATCAACAAGGGTCCAGGTGGTGACTCACCTGGTTGAATACCCATTATTGATTTCTCCTTCCCTATTTCTCTCTGTCCTATCAAATAAAAGCAAGAAAAATTTGTGAATAGATAATCCAGTCAAACAGGAGAAGAGAGAACTGGTGGGTAAGAATCCACTAAGGACAAAGGTTCCCAGACTCAAGTAGAATTGGTTCTAAAGGGGCCAGACGGTGGTGCACCCAGTTAAGCGCACCTAGTATTAAGCAAATGACCTGTGCAAGGTTCCAGGTTCAAGCCCCCACTACTCATCTCCATAAGTGGTGAAACAGGTCTGCAGGTGTTTATCATCTATCTATTTAATCTGTCTATCATCTATCTATCTATCTATCTATCTATCTATCTATCTATCTATCTCCCCCTCCTCTCTCAATTTCTCTCTGTCCTAGCCAATTAAAAAAAAAAAAAAAAGAAAAATGGCTGCCAGGAGCAGTGGATTCCTAGTGCTGGCACCAAGCCCCAGTGACAATCCTGAAGACAAAAAAAAAAAAAAAAAAGAGAGAGAGAGAAAGATAAATAAATAAATCAACCAGCAGATCAACCTCTGTAGTTCTGAAATAAATTCTAGAGCAGAGAAAAATGGTCCCTTTATATTACTAGTAGGTAGAACTGACAGTATATTGGGGCAGGCATTTTGGCTTGCTAATAACAAGAGAGAATGCTATATCATCTATTTTTTTTTCTTCATTGAATTGCCATCTAAATTCATTTTGTTGAGTGATTTGTGAGGCTGAGCAGGCATAGTGAATAGGGTTGAATAAGCAGAGGAAAGACTATCTGAAATAGTCATTGCTGAGTGTGAGAATGTGAAATTATCCAGGAAAAGTAGCGGACACATGGAACAAGGTGGAGAATTGAGTTATTTGAAGACACTTTTATAATGATACTGATCTTTACCCTAGCCCATGGCTCCAATGGGGAGAACAGACAATACCTAGTTCATAGGACACCCCTATAGGTATTTAGAAATATGTGTCTTGGAGGTAAATCAGTTGTGTCTCAAAAATAAGGAACTATATAAATACATCTTGGAAAAAGAAATAGAATAAATGAATAAGGTAAATAATTGACAGGAGGTATAGGGGACAGTGAATTGAAGGAGAAGTGATTAACAGAAGGCCGGGTGCTTACATTGTATTATTTGGTAGTAAAGATGTTGATAAACTGAGACCAGGGACAATAGTTTATGTAAGTAATAAAAGATCTCTTTTCTTTCACCTTACCTTTCTATTCCCTAACTCTAATTTGTTACCATACTTCACTCTACAGGTTCACTAAAATCTCGATAACCACCATGCCCTCACATTAAACCAAAGAAGACAAAAAATTAAAATAAAACAAACAAAAAAAACTTATCAATCCTCATTTCACTTGATTTTTAGAATCATATGACACTGTAAACCATCCCCTACTCTGGAAATGTTATTGACTTCCAAAAAGACACTCTATTCCCAACTTCTCTGACTCTTGTCTATTGGCTTTTTAGAGGTCCATCTCTCTTCCTGTTCACTCTATATAGCATTTTCTTAATATGATGGAATGCTCAGCCCCTTATCCATATTTCTCTCTGGGAAATTGCATTCATTTCTTATGACTTTAATTACTATCTTAGAGGTTTCTCTTAACTATTAAACACATACATATAATTCCTAGTAGTCATTTTTCACCTGGAAATCTCATAGGCTTTTAAAAAATATATTTTATTTATTTATTATTGGGTAGAGACCAAGAGAAAGGGGAGGAAATAGAAAAGGAGAGAGATAGCGAGAAACCTGCATTATTTGTGAAGCTTTCTCTCTACAGGTGGGGACCAGGAGCTTGAACCTGGGTCTTTGCACACTGTAATGTGTGCACTTAACCAGGTGCACCACTGCCTGGCCCTGATCTGATAGGCATTTCACACTCCTTGTTTACTAAGTTAAACTCTCAACTGACACTGCAGTGTGGTTCTTTCTTAATTTCTCCACTTAATTGAACTCAAGTTAGGGACAGCTAAATCAGAAATCTATGAACCATCTTTCATACCTTCCTTTTTCTCACCCTTCTTTCTTTAATACATTATTCCAACTAACTTGCTTTTAAGATAAATAATTGAAAAATGAATTTGTTTTCACTCCATCCAGGTCAGCCTGCTCCTTTATTTGCTCTCAGAGATCAGTGTTTATTTCAGTTTGGCCTAACATATTCATTTGGGTAATTATTTGACAAATGTCTGTCTTCTCACAGCAGATTCCAGGCACCATGAGAACAGAAGTCCTTCTGTGCAGATTTTGTTCATCTTGTGTTTTCCCCACTTAGTAAAATGCCTGGCCACTGAGGTCCTCAGAACATTTTTTGGAGGATTATTAGGAACCATAAGCACACACACAAAATATTTTTAAAGCCACCTGCTTTTTTTAATATTCAATTTTTTTCATTATTGGGGGATTGTTTTACAGTCAACAGTAAATACAGTAGTTTGTACATGCATAACATTGCTCAGTTTTTCACATAACAATATGACCTCCACTAGGTCTTTTGCCATCTTGTTCCAGGACTTGAACTCTCCTCACTCCCCACCCAGTTTTTTACTTTGTTGCAATACACCAAGTTCTGCTTAGTGTTTTCTCTTCTGATCTTGTTTTTCAACTTCTGCCTGTGAATAAGATCATCCCATATTCATCCTTCTGTTTCTGACTTATCTCACTTAACATGATTTCTTCAAGCTCCATCCAAGATGGGTTGAAAACTGTGAAATCACCATTTTTAGTAGCTGAGTAGTATTCATTGTGAATATAAACCACAACTTGCTCAGCCACTTATCTGTTGTTGGACACCTGGGTTTAGTGAAATATAGTGGTTCAGTTTCATTCTTCTGCACGTTTCAACCTATTCTTTCCAACACCATTTGTTGAAGAGACTCCCATTTTCTCATTAAATAGTCTGGGCATCATTGTCAAAAACTAGATGTCCACAGGGAGTGGGGGCTTACTTCTGGGTTCTCAATTTTATTCCACTGGTCAGTGTGTCTATTCATGTTCCAGTACCAAGCATTTTTGATCACAATAGCACTATAATACAGTTTGAGATCTGGAAGCGTAATACCTCCAGTTCTATTCTTTCTTCTCAAGATTGTTTTGGCAATTCTAGGTCTTTTCTGGTTCCAGATAAACATTTGTAGCTTTTGCTCTATTCTCCTAAAGACAGTGGTTGGGATCTTTTTTTTTCCCCATGATAGTTGCCTGTGTTCCATTTCTACGTCCAATTGAAGTCTTTGTCCACCATCTTGCATTGGGTCCCATTTATCCACTTAACCCCTTTCCCATGCCACCAAGCTCTGCCCCCCCCCCCCCAGAGTCTTTTGCTCTGATCATTAGACCACAGCTAATTTAAGTTTCACTCCTGTTTCCCCTTGCTTTAAGTGGAGGGGAACCATTTTGAGAACATATCCCCCAAATCACCCCAATCAAATGCAGTTGTGACCAGAAACCTAGTGAGAATCAGGAGGCATCTCCTGCCTCTGACTCTGGTCATCTAACTAGTCACTAATGAGGCTCATGTGAATGCCTCACGGTTGACAGATCTCATTCCCCTTAGTAGCATTTGGGGGATTATTTTCTGCTCTATTAGAATATAGTCTGATTATCTGGGCCAGATAATGTTGTACCTGGTACAGCATACACACCATAATACTCAAGGAATTGGGTTCAAGCCACTGGTCCCCCCCTGCTGGGGGTAAGCTTCAAAAGTGGTGAAACAGGTGTTTTCTCTTTGTCTCTTCTTTATCTTCTCCTCCTGGCCTGATTTATCTCTGTCTCTATTCAATAAATAAATAAAATATATAAATAATTAAAAGGTTAAAAAGAAAAAGAATTTAGTCTGATTATTAAGAGTGGACTGTTTCCCCATAGGCTTTGCTTTCCCGAGGTAGCTTCCTTTGCTCTGAATAAAGCCTGGGCGCCCTCTGGTGGTAATTGGTAGGGAAAAAAAATCTCATAAGTGGGAGAGATTTGTTTAATTTGGGGGAGAATTCTCAGTTTTCCACATTTTCCTCTGCCTCCAGGAGCCATTTTTCAGATTCAGTCATTATAGGTAAACCAGGATCATTATAACCTATAGTTATAACAAAGCACCTATGCAGCCATGCTTTCTTGTGGTCAGGTTTGTCAACTACCAGCAGCTCCTGTTGCTGGGCAGAACTGACTTTGTTAACTACACACAAATGGTGTGGCTGGAAACTGGACTGTGAATCTGGCTCACAGTGAGCAGTGGGGCTTTGAGTTTACTGTTCAGAATTCCTTAATCATAGAAACACTAAGCATTTTACAATTGATTTAGGTTACATGCTGCTATCCAACTATCAATAGGTTGGAAGAACTAATGGACCAGCTAGAAGTCCCTTGTGGAGAAAATTGAGGCTAGAGGTCAGGTGAATAAAGGCAGGTGGTGGATAAATGAACAAGCCAGCCAGCTCTGGGTGTTTGCAGAACAGATAGGTTCGAGATAACCACAACAGAACTGGAGAGAAGGGGATGAAAGGTATACATGCCACACTAGTAAATGTTTGAACTGTCTTATTTAGTAAGTTAAATCCAATTTGCCCATGTTGGAGTGGATAGAGGCTTGAGCAAGCAGAAGAGAGACTGATGACAGATACCAGAAAACTGGGTCTGTGAAGATAATGCTTCAATCAAAGAAACAGCGCCCTGATTTTTTTTTCTAAAGAGCCCAGTAATATCTACTCCAACTTTTCATGAAAACATTTTGCTATGCCCATTTTATTAGCTTTGTTCTATTGAGTTGTCAGAAAAATCATGATGTATTTTTTAATGCAAAAATGTATCATGACTTTTCCAACAACCCAGTATCATATTTTTGTACTTAATCTTTTGTGTATGTAACAACAGCCTTTTGAAAGTTAAAAAAAAACCCTGTTATTTTAAAAACATTAGGAGATGCATAGTTGAAACACTTGAAAACCACAGAGTTCAAAACTGTTTAATAGTTACTTTTGATGGAAATCCAGTCACATCTGCCTGCATCATTACATATACCATTATTGGACATTGACACTTCACTAGGAACATGATAAATTACAAAAGAGAGGACTTTTAAAACCACATTAATTTTTTATACAAAATCTGTTGCACTATTATAGAAGTGACCCCTTCATGCACAGATAATAGCATCTGTCATTATGGAAGAGTAAAAACTGTACTTTTATCCTGCCCCTAAAACATTGGCAAATTTAAAGTAACTTTTTATCTTTGTGCTCTCTGATGTCAAAGCAAGCCTGCTTCTTTCATTCTTATATTTCCGATATAAAGGTTGATCTGTGAAAAGCAAATATGGAGCCATGAAAGTATTAAGGGCCATCATTATCTGGGATTACTTCAGTGCTTTACCTACACAAATCAAAGATTCCAAGTGACTAGGCCTATTGGGCTGCACAGGAAAGTCTCTGAAGATTTTATCTAGAAACCTGCTATTAGTATGAAGAATAGCTTACTTTATCAGTTTCACAGCAAAAATTAGGGAAAAACTCAAAAGGCATTTAATCAGATGCCTTCCTATCCCATGCACTGCATTAATTAGCTTACTTCTTAAACGGTAACAACATAAACATTGTTTGCATGTTTATTTGTATGTAACACCTATAAGTATATAGCATCTACACTTTAAGTGTATTTACAAATTCAACAAAATATCTACATATAAAAGGCTTTACTTAAAATTAAACTTGATGCAAGTTATGAAAAACCAATTTATTGGCAAATGAAACTGAGCACTCCTTCAACCATAGGTTGTTATAGAATTTTATATTTGGAGGTGAACTATTTGATATATTGTTTATGAATATGATAGAATATATATGCCTTTTTCTTTAATTGCAGATTTAATCCCTTTAACTGTTGGCCTTGCTAGCACTTGTCAGACTTCCCAGCTTCTGAACTGTGTTCGGAGCATATACTATTTAATGCTGCAGGGTTTTGAAAGCTGCGCATAAGGCTGGCATACTTTTACATATTTTCAATTTTAGAATAACTTGTGTTCAAAATTATTTTCTTTCTTACTGAATGTAACTTAATTTAGTAGGAACCATAAAAGACCACAAACTCATCATGCATTCCAGTTGGTGGTAAAGCTTCTCTTTGTATACATATGGGTAAAATGCTCCTTAAAATAAGCTATTTTATTAATTTTATTTTCACATGTCCTTTCATCATCATTGAGTTTTTATAATCCCTGCTTTCTAAAAGTTACTTTTAGACTATGATAGTGACCTAGTTGGCTGTACAAGCTGGTACAGAAGGCAGTATGTTATGGAATGCTCATTGTCTGAAGGCACTGCATGTGTCTTGCTCTGTGCTTTCTGGAATAATTTTTCTGAAATTTAATTTGAATGACTTTGTTTTAAATTATTTCACTATGGCACACACGCCAAAATGCACTGCAATACACACTGTTTATGCCTAAAAACAACTGAATATAGAGATGGTGTAAAAAGTAGAACACTGTGCTGCTGTAATACCTTGAAGATTACGAAGGCTATGGAGTAACAGGTGCAAAGAGCAGGTAACAGAGTCCCAGTAAGCATCAGCAAATGCACTGTCATAATTAACTCCTTTAGCAAGTATATACTGTACATACTGTTTCTAACAGTCTCCCAAAAAGACTAACAACAGCTAGACATCGAGTCACCAATTTCACAACAATGTCCACAAAGACATTGAAGTCCTAGAAAATACTACAGTAACACTCTTGACAATGAAAACGGAATTCATATTTAGGGGTTCAGCTGAGGATAGTATAAACAAAGTATCAAACCATGTTTTATAACATACACTGACATGTCCTTTAAATGTGTAGCATTTTCATGCATCCTATAGAACTGAATCCTGAAGAACAAATAACATGACCTGTTGGTGATGTAACATTTTTATCAGTTCTAAGGAAGTCAAGGATACCTATTTTGAATGAAAAGCTATGCATTTTTGCACTACAGCTCCTATTAAGAAATCATTTGACTGAGTTGTATTCTTGTTTTAACTGTTCTCATAATATTAACATACAGCTGAAAATTTGCTTCTTGTCTCTATGTTTATAGTATGAGAAGGCTGACAAACAAGTGCTTAAAATAAACAATTCTAGAGGAACAGGGTATTGGCAAAGAGCTTCCAAGTTAAACAAAGGAATTCATGGCGTTGACTGGAGAAGGTGCCTCTGAGCTTTCATTTCCTTCAGCTGGTTCTTTCTCCTTCTTACCACTGTACTGTCCAATGAAGGAACCGTCTTCATTGAACTGGCCATTCACCCCTTCTCCATAGTCCACTAGGCTGTCATCACTATCTTCCTTTTTCACAGTCCTGTCTGAAGGTGTCCTGCTGCCTTTTTTTAAAGGCTTGTGGTCTTCTGCATCACTGGAAAAAAAAATAGAAAACATTTTCATCAAGGCTGGTGTAGAGGTGAAATGTTTTGTTTTCGAAAGATTCCGCATGCAAATTATCATAAAGCACATGGAGTCCTGAGCTGCTGTAGTCAAATCTAATCATCAGGTTGACTCCAGTGATGGGGGAATAGTTGGGATGGAAGTCAGGTGCAGGAATGGTTTAATCATGAAGTCTTCATTAGGTGGATGCCTTCTTACTGTGCATGTCAATATCAACAAGAAAATCTGACCCCTGATTTAGAAACGATTCAGAAATAGTCACAAGCATTAAAAAAAGAAAAATTGAGGAATGTTGAATATCATCATTGTTTTAAATCAAGAGGGGGATAAAAGCTCATGGCAAATAGAGAAGTTAGTATGTTAAACTGCGTCATACTTCTGATTCTTTGGATATGAATGGCAAATGATTTGGGTTAAGTGTGAAATGTGGATTTTTTTTTGAGCAAGAAGCAAAATCTTGCATTTCAAATAATCTTGTTATTAAGTGCAGGCCAGACTTGTAAACTTTGACCTTACCTTTCAAGAGACCTACAAATCCCATTAAAAGGATGCAGAAGAAACAAATGAAAATAGCCTAAGAAGAAAAGCAAAATCCTTATACTGATAGTATACAGTATTTTTTTTTTTACTAAGAATTTTAGTTAATGAGTCAAGACTTATTAATTTGGAGAGTATCGTAAAATTAGTTCATTTGTACAATTAACAACATGCCTGTATATTCTGAAGAGCTAGTAATCCTATAGTTGCAAAAGCAAACATCTCCTACACTCACGTTCACCCTACTACTCTCTTCTTTTATGTGTATTATGTAGCTGCCAGGCTGGGTGGGAATTTGAGAAATGTGACTTAATAGAATGCTGTAGAAGTGTATTTTTCCTTATTTCTCTACTGACCCCTAACTATAATATCTCAAAGGAGAAAAATAATCATACTTCAGAACATCCCACGTATTATGTGGTCACATAGTTGGGTATAGAAACTGACCTTTTGAGGGTCGGGCAGTAGCACAGAGGGTTAAGCACACATGGCTCATAGCACAAGGACTGGTGTAAGGATCCCGGTTCGAGCCCCTGGCTCCCCACCTGCGGAGGGAGGGTCGCTTCACAGGCGGTGAAGCAGGTCTGCAGGTGTCTATTTTTCTCTACCCTTCTCTGTCTTCTCCTCCTCTTTCCATTTCTCTCTGTCCTATCCAACAACAATGACAACAATAATAATAACCACAACAATGCTAAAACAACAAGGGCAACAAAAGGGAAAAAATAGCCTCCAGGAGCAGTGGATTTGTGGTGCAGGCACTGAGCCCCAGCAATAACCCTGGAGGCAAAATAAATAAATAAATAAATAAATAATAAAAAAAAAGAAACTGACCTTTTCTTAGTATGTAAGATTTGGTTAAAAAAGTAGAAAAAAGGCAATCTTTTATTTTCTTTCTGAGAAGAAATGCAAAGCAAAAATTGAAAACACACACATTACTAGTGAAAATAAAGGATTTTATGTAAAGGTCTCATTAGATACAGTATTTCATTGCTCAACAATTTGTTTGGCTTTGTATGTTAACTCTCTTTTCAATCACCAGGTTCCAGATGTCATCAGGATGCTAGCCAGGCTTCCCTGGAGTGAAGACCCCACCAATGTGTCCTGGAGCTCAGCTTCCCCAGAGACACACCCTACTAGGGAAAGAGAGAGGCAGACTGGGAGTATGGACTGACCAGTCAATGCCCATGTTCAGCGGGGAAGCAATTACAGAAGCCAGACCTTCTACCTTCTGCAACCCTCAATGACCCTGGGTCCATGCTCCCAGAGGGATGGAGAATGGGAAAGCTATCAGGGGAGGGGGTGGGATATGGAGATTGGGTGGTGAGAATTGTGTGGAGTTGTACCCCTCCTACCCTATGGTTTTGTTAATTAATCCTTTCTTAAATAAAAAAAATTAAAAAAAAAAAGAAAAGGCTGGGGAGTAGCACAGGGGGTGCTACAGTAGATAAAGTGTTGGACATGAGGTCTAGTTTTTTCTCTTTTCCTTTCTCTCAATAATAAATTTAAAAAAGATACAGTATTTCAACCAGTTGTATTGTTGTGTTTTTGAGATTAACTGGTCAAGATATAAATATTTAAAGATGCACAAATAATCTGGTTCTTTAGCCAAAAACTCCCACCATGCGTTTTGGCTTTTTTTTTTTTTTCCCCAAGAAGGAAATCTCAAAAACTAGAAAATGATACTAGTTTAATGTAACAATAGCATGTAGTATTGAAAATTACTTGTTTTGCCAATGCATAAGTGCAGGCTACAAACAGAATAAACGATATTACTACTGCTAATAACCAACAGGAAGTAGAACAGAACCTTGGGTGGCAATGCTTCAGGCTCTCAAGGCATAGAATTTGTCTTTCACCTGTTGCAAGAGTAACTTGTACATTTTTGAGATTTAATACCTAACTTCTAGATTTTGCTTGATCACTTTTGCTCTTGACTAGGTGGAACCCTTAATTTTATTAAAGAATTCAATATTGACCAGAAGTTTGTCACTATGAGTCCAACAATTAACTTCATGCTGTTTAGAGAGAAGTAGTGTTTCAAAGAATACACTACTGGGAAGACTGTCTATGGCATTCCATCTATCCACTGCCCCCACCCCTCCACATACACCCATTCATCCACAGAGCTAATAACTGTTTATTCAGTGCCTACTCTAAGGCAGATACTATTCTAGTCACAGGGGATATAGCAGCAAAGACACTACACTAAATCCTGTACTTGTTTTAAAGAGCCTAGGCCTCATGTATGTGGAATTTCACCTTCTGGACTGTTTTTTTTTTTGCCTCCAGGGTTATTGTTGGGGCTCAGTGCCAGCACTATGAATCCACTGCTCCTGGCAGCCTTTTTTTTTTTTTTTTTAACATTTTTTCCCTTTACTGGGGGATTAATGTCTTATAGTCACCAGTAAATACAACAGTTTGTACATGCATCACATTTCTCAGTTTTCCATATAACAATACAAGCCCCACTAGGTTCTCTGTTTATTTATTTAAAAATTAATATTTATTTATTTATTCCCTTTTGTTGCCCTTATTGTTTTATTGTTGTGGTTATTATTGTTGTTATTGATGTCGTTGTTGTTGGATAGGAGAGAGAAATGGAGAGAGGAAGGAAAGAGAGGAGGAGACAAAGACACCTGCAGACCTGCTTCACTGCTTGTGAAGTGACTCCACTGCAGGTGGGGAGCCAGGGGCTCAAAACAGGAGCTTTACAATGGTCCTTGTGCTTTGCGACACCTGCACTTAACCTGTTGCACTACCACCTGACTCTCTTTATTATTTTTTTAATTGGATAGGACAGAGAGAATTTAAGAGGAGAAAGGAGAAGAGCAAGATAGACACCTGCAGACCTGCTTCACTACTTGAGAAGCAACCCTCCTGCAGGTGAGCAGCTGGGGGCTCGAACTGGGATCCTTGCTCGAGCCATTATGCTTTGTACTATGTGCATTTAACCCAGTGTGCTATCACCCTTCCTCTGGAATGAGTGCTTTTTTATTTATTTAATTTTTAAACTTTATTTCTTAAATTTTTTATTTTTATCTTTATTTATTGCACAGAGACCATCAGAAATCAAGAGGGAAGGGGGAGATAGAGAGGGAGAGAGATAGAGAGAGACACCTGCAGCATTGCTTCACCACTCTCAAAGCTTTCTCTTTGCAGGTGGGGACTGCGGGCTCAAACCTAGGTCCTTGTGCATTGTAACATGTGCACTCAATCAGGTGAGTCAACACCAGCCCCCCTGCTTTTCTATTTAAATAGAAATGATAGACAGAAAAGAGGAGAGATACCACAGTACCAGAGCACCTCCCATGTGGTAGCAGTTCTTGAACCAGGGTTGCACATATTGACAAGATGTGTCCTCCATGGTTAGTTATCCTTCCACTCAAAATCAACACATTTTAAAAGTTAGTTAGATAGTATGTCAGGATGTAACTGGTATTATGGAAACTACAGAGCTGAATAAATAGGATGGAAGATGTCAGAAAGGGGGTTGAACATTGGTGAGGTGGGTTTGGAGAGATAGCATAATGGTTATGCAAAAGATCTATATATATAGGTTCCCGAGGTCCCAGATTTAATACCAGGCACCAGCATATACCAAAGCTGAGTAGTGCTCTGGAAATAGACAAACAAACAAATGAAGACATCGGAGGTGACTTCTGGGGGTGAGGCTATGGAGTAGGAGCTCTTTCAGATGCTTCCCCTGATAAACTAGAAAAAGCAATTAAAAAGTCACCTGAACACTCAGCAAAATACAACCATAATTTCTTCATAAACTCACTAAGCCAGAGGTGATTTGCTGACAACTGTGGCTAGTGGATGGAAAAGGGGAGATTCTTGGAACTTAAGAAGTTGTACTTAATGACAGCTGGTACCAAATTGGAGTTATGCAGTAGAGCACATTGCCAGTGGCTGGAAAGTGGGGCTGGGTACTTACCCTGTGAACTTAGGCGCAACAGAATATTGAACTGCCCACAATAACTCACTGGTGTTTTTAAACAAAAAATTCTAGCTGAATTAAAATTTCTCTCCTTTGATCAGGCTCCCACAGCCAGCCAGAAATATAAATCTCAATTTCTTGGGAGTCGGGTGGTAGTGCAGTGGGTTAAGCGCACCTGGCACAAAGCTCAAGGATAAAGATACCGGTTCCAGCCCCAGCTCCCCACCTGCAGGGGTGTCACTTCACAGGCAGTGAAGCAGGTCTGCAGGTGTCTCTCTTTCTCTCCTCTCTCTGTCTTCCTCTCCTCTCTCCATTTCTCTCTGTCCTATTCAACAATGATGACATCATCAACAACAATAATAATCACAACAACAATAAAACAAGGGCAACAAAAGAGAAAATAAACAAAAATAGATAAAAACAAGGGCAACAAAATAGAAAAATAAATACATATAAAAAATCTCAATTTCTTTCTCTTTTTTTTTAGCAGTCTTATATATATAATTTCTTACAGTAACATTCTCCATATACTATTCAAGTATATGTTTCTTTATGAATAAGGAAACTGAAGATTAGAATCTAGTAAGTAACTACCTAATAGTAAATGGTCAGCTGTCAGCTGGAACTCTGTTCTGAGGTTGCTCAGGTTCCCAACAACAATTTTCTTTCTTACCTACCTACATTGACTTTTAAAAAATATATAATTAAAAAAAATTTTTAAAAATATTTATTTTATTTATTTATTCCCTTTTGTTGCCCTTGTTGTTTTATTGTTGTAGTTATTATTGTTGTTGTCGTTCTTGGATAGGACAGAGAGAAATGGAGAGAGGAGGGGAAGACAGAGAGGAGGAGAGAAAGATAGACACCTGCAGACCTGCTTCACCGCCTGTGAAGCGACTCGCCTGCAGGTGGGGAACCGGGGTTCGAACCGGGATCCTAAGGCCAGTCCTTGTGCTTTGCGCCACCTGCGCTTAACCCGCTGCGCTACAGCCCGACTCCCCAAAATATAATATTTTATTTGTTATAAGATTGTAAGATTACAATGTATAGTTCCTCACCACACCCACCACCAGAGTTCCATACCCCACCTGTCCCACCTCTCAGATATAACCACCACAGTTCTCACAAATCTTACAAGCTGTTTGCTCGATTCTATTTTGTTTGGATTTTTTTTCTTAGCAAATTAGATCTCTAGATTCCACATATGAAAAACCATCTGGTAGGTGTCTTTCACCTTTTTGCTAATTTCAGTAAGCATTATCACCTCCAGTTCCATCTATTTTATCCCAAAGGACAAAATATCTTTTTTTGATCACAGAGTAATATTCCATGGGATACATAGCCCATAACTTCTTTAGCCAGTCGGCTATTGATGAGCATATAGGCTGCTTCCACTCTTTGGCTATTATAAATAATGTAGCTACAAACATGGGGGGGCATATTTCTTCTAATTAATGTTTGCGAGTCCACTGGATAAATGCCCAAGAGTTGTATTGCTGAATCATATGGTAATTTCATTTTTATTTGTTTAATAACTCTCCATACAGTCTTCCAAGGGGCCTATATCAGTTTGCATTCCCACCATCAATGTAGCAGAGTTACATTTTGTCCACAACCCCTCAAATCTCAGTCAATTTCTGGTGGCATAGAAAGGGATTAGCAGCTGCAATGCTTCACTCGTGGGATTGAATTAAAGCAACAACTGTTTAACACACACACACACACACACACACACACACACACACACACACACACACACACACCTAAAAACCAACCAACTTAAAACTGTGACTTCTTAAGTAGCTCACTAGAAAAAGAGCAACAAAGAGACCCAAAATTCAGCAGAAGGAATGAAACAGTCAAAATAAGAGAAGAAATTAATGAAATAGAATCAAGAGAGAAGATCCAAAAAATTAATGAAACCAAGAGTTGGTTCTGCAAAAAGATAAACAAAAAAACAGTAACAGAGTAGACTCATAAAAAAGAGAGGAGGGGAAGAGAGGAAGAGAGAGAGGGAGGGAGGGAGGGAGAAAGGGAAGGAGGGAGGGAGGAAGAACTATACTTTGATAGGGGCTGGTCTGTGGCACATCTGGTTACGTGGACAGAGTACTAAGTGCAAGGATGTGCACAAAGATTGGGCTAGAACCCCTGCACCTGTAGGAGGTAAGTTTCACAAGCAGTAAAGCAAATCTGCAGGTGTCTTTTTTGCTCCTGCTCTATCTCCTCCCCTCAATTTCTCTCTATCCTATCTAATAAAAATGAAAAAAAATAAAAAATCACCACCAGGAGCAGTGGATTCATAGTGCTGACACTGAACCCCAGTGATAACCCTAGTGGCAAAAAAATATATAGAAGGACAATTTCTCAACATAATAAAAACTATTTATGACAAATGCACTGCTAACATCATTCTTAATGGAAAAAAGCTGAAATCTCTTCCCCTGAATATATGAACCAGATAACGATGTCCACTGTCTCCATTCTCATTCAATATAGTTCTAGAGATCCTTCCCACTTTAATCAGATAAGAAAGAGATATAGAAAAGTTATACAGATTGGAAAGAAAAAAAAATCAAACTACCACTATTTGTTGATGACATGATATTATCCCTAAAAAACCCAAAAGACTCTACAAAAAACCCTACTGGAAATAATAAGTAAATTCAGTAAAGTAGCAGGATATAAAATTAATGTGTGCCTACCACCCGGGGAAAGCTTTGAAAGTGGTGAAGCAATGCTGCAGGTGTATCTCTGTCTCTCTTCCTCTCTATCAATTCCCCAATTCCCCTCCCCTCTCATTTTCTCTAAGGGTAACACACACACACACACACACACACACACACACACACACCTCTTTTTGGATGTGTGTTGAAGCACTGAAAAAAAGAAGAGAAAGCTTGCTTTTTTTCAAAGATGAATTTTACAATGAAGTAGTAAATAAATAGTTTCGGACATTGTGCCAAGGGAAAGTGCTTTGTAAACTTTGAATGTTGAAAGAATGGTTTCCAAAATGAGAGAAATTTAAAAGTTTTATAGCAGATATTAAAAAATTAAAGGCTACAATTTTGGGGGCTGGGGAGGTGGCTCAGCTATAAAGCACATACCTAGTGTGTATGAAGCCCCAGGTTCAGTGCTGGGTAATGCATAGAATGAGCAATACTCTTTCTTTGAAAGAGAGAGGCCCCCCTCTCTTTCAATTTTTATTTATTTATTTGATAGAACAGAGAGAAATTGAGAGGGATGTGAAATAGAGGGAGAGAAAGAGAGAGAGACACCTGCAACACTGCTTCACCACTCGTGAAGCTCTCCCCCTACAGATGGGGACTGGGGGCTTGAACCCAGGTCCCTGGGCATAGCAATATATACACTTAACCAGGTGACCATCTGCCCCCCTGGTCTTTCTCTAGTTCATTAAAAAAAATAAAGTCATACTTATTAAGCAATACTGTATTCAAATCTTAAAAGTGCATTCACATGTTTATGAGAACACTGAGGCTAGGAAGTCTCAGATATTCATTCTTAGCCTAGAATGTCAAAGATTAAACAAATTTCAAAATAAGCAACCTAATAGGCATAGAATCAAATATACACACAAAATTTTTGAAATTTATCTCTATTAATAAAGATGGTTGTGTAGTGGAAAGAACTGTTTTCATCATTACTTCAAAACTCAAGTCCCACATTCCTTCTTCTGGGAAGACTTCTTGTTCCATCGTCCATCTATGCAACCCACACTCAAACTGTCCTTTTACTCCCCTGCACTCACCTTAGATTTTTAAATGACTGGGATCATATTATATTAGTTTAAATATTTCTACAGCCATATATATATACATATATATATATACACACACACACACATATATATATATAGCACTCAATAAATCATTTATGTAATCACAATGGAAGAGATAGTGGACATTTTAGAAATATTGAAAAATTTTCATTCCCTCTTAATCAGTTTTCTAATGTCTAACAAAGCTGTGGACTCTAATCTTTCCTTTCTCTACCTTTAAAGGTGAGTTTTAGAGAATTCAATTTTTTTTCAACAGCACTTCACTCAGGCTTGTGTATACAAAAGGTATCCATCAAATGCTGACTGAATGAAATTCAACAGCAATAGACAAACGTGTGATCAATTGATTTAATTTTCCTGTGATCATCACATTCTATAGAAAAATCATCCTATAGTCTTATTGCCACATATGGCCTTTATGTCTCAATAACTCTTCCAAACATTCTCTCTAGCAGGTCAACATTATTCTGCTCACACACCAACTTTAGGTTGTGGCATATATTTGTTATAAAACTGCGCTCACATGAATGGCACAATTCCTGTGCCAAGAGCTTCTGTGCTATGCCTGTAGAGTATCACAGTCATATGGTTTATAACCTAGTTTCCTCCTTAATTTTAAAAGAATGGATCGAAAGAGTAAAAACAATACTTACACAGTTGGTTGCACTGTTTCTCTGATTTTTCTACATGCTAGTAAGGATGCAGATTCTACTGTGTATAATTAAAGAAACAAACAAAGAAAGCTGCAGGCTTCCACCAGAGGGTAACTTCTTGAGGGATGGGTGCTGGAGTGAGGGTATAGTGATATAGTAGACGAAAAAAATTTTTGGTCATTGAAGTTCCATCCCTCTTTGCACCAGGAAATATCTTACGACTTTGAGCCAATTATATAGTAACTGTTTTGTACTCAAACTCTAGAATTATAAGCAGAATCACATTTTAATCATTTTATTGGAAAGTTAATGGTTTATAGTAGAGTTTTTGATGCACGAATACAATTTCTCATCTCCCTGCCATAGGATAAACAGAATTAATTTACTTAGGCAACAGCCTTGTGTGTGTGTGTGCGTACAATCAGTATAGTGATTTATATTCAGAAAGAAAAAGGATCAGAGTCAATATATACAATATAAGCTATATAGCTCAAAACTTCCAAAAGGTGCAAAGCAGAGAAGGGACTATGGTGATTTCGGAATGACACTTAGATGTATTACTAAAGATGAAAGACTCTGGAATCATTTTCATTAAGTGTGACATCTAAGAAACTAAAGGTCTATTGACTTTAAAAGTACTGGGGTGGAGGGCTAATGGTTTAAGTAGAAAAGAAACCAAAGGGGAACAATTCTTTGGTAATGTTAGGAGCTCACAGGATGAAACCACATCTATACAAGGGGAAGTTGGTTGGGCATTTGGGGAAGTAGGATTGTCTTTATGAATGATTAGTTTTAGTTAAAAAAAAAATCACTTGAATTGTGTTTCGAATCCGACACCCACCAGAACTATATTTCCTTTGGTGCTTTCAATTGAAGATAATGAAGTGTGTGATAAGTGGTTTATTTTCTTTGCCTTCACATACAAGCCAACAGGTTTCTACTTAACAAATCCAAGGGATAGGTTTTTTTCTTCTGAGAAATGCAACGTGTAAACTAGAGTCATCTGAAAATGCTTCACAAACATATCACATATGAATTAACATCAAGACAAAGAAATATGACCAAATACATGTAAACACAGTGATGATGAGATCCATTACCAAGTACTTGCTATATACTGTTCTGTAACCCAAAATCATATTAAAAGTTGTTAGTAGGTAGTTCATAAAGAAGCACAGATACTATGGAACTAGAAACCTCAGAAATCATCTATTAATTGGCCTTTATCAGTTTATGGATGAAAAAATTAATATAGACAAATTAGGTGCCATAGCTAAAGGAATTAGGCTAATAGCTGAATTGGTAGTAAAATTAATAGTCTCTCGATTCTAAACTAGCTCACATTCAGCCTTAATGTCAATAAAGTTATAATAAAGTTACCCTGAGAAAGTCATGTTACATTAGATCATGGTTTCACATTACTGTAATAGCAAGTTGACACCCAAGACCCACAAAGCAAGCAGTGCATTGTCAGATCCAATTGAACATGATAATGAGAACTAGAAATTTATCTTGTGGGGGAATGTATGAAGTGCAATGGTTTATTTTCAATTCAAGCAAATATATATTTTTCCAGGCACTATTAAAGATTAAGCTTTATCCCACATGGGCGAGTGGTATGTATACCTGTGTAGAATTCTAGCCACATAGCTACTAAAAAAGAACTTATTTAGTAATCATCAGCACACAGGAGAAATACAGGAGAAATGAATAGAATAGTGAATTTAGTCAGTAAGATTTCAACTGCTGTGTCTACCTAAGCTGCGGTCATCGTCTACCTAAGCTGTGGTCATCTGCAGGCTGCTCTAAGATGTTATGTAAATCTCCTAGATGGGCTTGGCATAAGAATTAATATATCTTATCTGCAAATGCCATCTGATAACCACAACAGTGAAATATTTTATTTCATCTATAAAAAGCTCAACATGGGTTTGTTGCACACTCAAATATTATATTTTATATCAAGAGACTTACAGTTATGAAAAAACAAGGTATAAAGTCATTTTATAAATAGAAGTATTCTTCCAGAGTGCCAAATTCCCAATCTTTTAAATAAATACCAATTTAGTTACTGTTTTCAATGTATGTCACAGGAGGTTGGCTCACCCAATAGAAGTGTACATGCTGTTATGCAAGAGGACTTGGGTTTGGCTCCCAGCTCACCACATGGGAGTGATGCAAGTGTCTGGGGATGGGGATGGGGGTGGGTGGGGTGGATTCACAAATGGTGAAGTGATGCTTCATTGCTTCTCCTTCTTGCTCTGCCTCTCTCTACTTCTCTTTCCCTCTCTAGCTAAAAGAAAAAAAAAAAGGTTGCTGAGAGTAGTGGAGTCATGCACATTCCTAGCCCCAGTCACAACTCTGGTGTGACTCTGGTGCCAAATAATAATAATAAAAATAATAGTGATATTAACTTATCTCACTTTAAAAGGACCTGTTACAAAGGTCAGAGAGTGGCACACCCAGTTTAGTGCACAGTTATCATGCACAAGGACCCTAGTTCAACCCCCACTCCCCACTAGAAGGGGAAAGCTTCATCAGCAGTGAAGCAGGTCTGTAGGTGTCACTCTGTGCCTCCCCACTCAATTTCTCTCTGTTCTATCAAATGAAAAAAGGAAGGGGGGGGGGAGGCTGCTAGGAATGGTAGATTTGTTGCAGGCACCAAGCCCTAGCAACAATCCTGGTGGCAATATAATATTAGTAATAAAAAAAGAACCTATCACACCCAAGCAAACATATCTTTGTTTAAAACTTTTTTATCATTTCCTTTTTTTCCTTTTCACTGTCTAACACTTGTTATGTTTATACTTTGTCTTTGATGAGGTATTCAAGCCAAGAATGTATTCTGTAAATTCTGTGAATTAACACACTACCTGCAGGGTCATGATGATTCTTAATAATTAGCAGCTTCTAAAAAAAAAAAACAGTTTAGCCATCATTTAAAGACTAACTGGAAGGGTTTCAGGTATTTGGTTTTAGAAAAACTAGCTTCCAATCCAAAATTAAAATGAGTGACATTGGCTTAATTAAAGCACTGCTTAGAAAATGACAAATAACAGTTTCCCTTATAATGCAGGCTTACTAGGGTCTTTATTATTGCCTTAACTATTCTGTAACACATCAGCTTTACTAAGTTGATCAATGCAGGAAGGACTTCTGAAAATATAAAAAAGTGGAAGGTATTCTACAAAGATTATACACAACCATGACTGAAATGGAAATTTACACCTTAATGAAAAGTGAGACTATTTTAACCATGAGGGATGTGCAAACGTTCAGACATGAAAGTGGATATGAACTAATATTGGAGGAAAATATCAGGTAGAGTGTGTTTCTGGAAGAAACCTATTTTTGAAAACCAAGTGCAGTGTTTGTGTAAAGTAGGAAGGGAGAACGCCTCACCTGTACTCCCCAAAGGTGCCATCATCTTCCTTCATAGGCTGGATTTCAGGGTCAGCATGAGCATCTTCCTTTTCTTTAACTAAAATGTTCAAAATGACATCATTATTCATTGATCCCCCATTTCATTAAAGTTTTTCATTTCTTTCTTTATTGGAGGATTAATGGTTTACAGTCGACAATGAAATTCAATAGTTTGTACATGCATAACATTTCCACATAACAACACAACCCCCACTAGGTCCTCCTCTGCCATGATGTTCTGGGATATGAACCCTCCCCCCTGACCCCAGAATCTTTTACTTCTGTGCAATATACCAACTCCAGTTTCCTTAAAAGTTTTTAAGGGTTTAATCTTTGAGAGAAATAGCAGTGAACAACAGCTCTATACACTGCAAATCCATCATGCCTGGCAGCCATTTTTCCTTCCTTCCCTTCCCTTCCCTTCCCTTCCCTTCCCTTCCCTTCCCTTCCCTTCCCTTCCCTTCCCTTCCCTTCCCTTCCCTTCCCTTCCCTTCCCTTCCCTTCCCTTCCCTTCCCTTCCCTTCCCTTCCCTTCCCTCCCCTCCCCTCCCCTCCCCTCCCCTTCCTTCTCCTCCCCTTTCCCTCCCCTCCTTCCCTTTCCCTTCCTTTCCCTTTTGATTTTGATAGGACAGAGAGAAACTGAGAGGGGAGGGAGAGATAGAAAGGGAGAATGAAAGACAGGTATCTTCAGACCTGCTTCACCACTTGTGAAGCTTCCCTCCTATAGGTGGGGGGCAGGGGTTTGAACCTGGGTCCTTGAATATGGTAACATGTGCTCAACCAGATGCACCATTTTTATGTCTTAAGGCAATTTAACAGAGTAAATACTGTCATTATATAAAATTGGTGTGTGTGTGTAGCCAGGGTATCATACATGTGGGATTTCACCACTCCTGGGATATTTTCTTTTTCAGATAAAGACAAAGAGAGAGCACAAAAAAGAGAGAGGGAGAGAGAGACACCATAGTAATAGAGCTGGGAGCCAAGATGGCAACTTGGAAGCAGCAGCTGGCGTGAGTTCCAACAAGCAGCAGTTTGTGACCTGGGATTCTCAGGACAGGGTAGGATACTGGGCCATCAGCAGGAGAATGAAGGGTGACACCAAGGAGGAGTGAATAAGGGTGTCCTTAGGGTGACACCAAGAAGGAGTCCTATAACTCACTCTTGGGCTGGACAACAGGCCAGGGGGACAAAGAAAGGAATATCTTTTGATTATTTCTGAGCTCATCCCTCCCCCCACACTCCAGAACCAGCCCCCAGGGGCTGGACAGCTGGTCCTAGCAGACTTCCCGCTGAGCTATTTTATTTACCAAGATTCCTGGCTCACTAGGGGTATAATTCTAAGCCTTTTTGTTTTCCTTCTCTCTTTTTTTAAGTGGCTGAATCTCTATTTGAGTAACAAAATACCTGACGAATCAGAGCCTCATCACTGCCTGGGAAAGACTACCTGGAGTTTTTTTTTTTTTAATACTTCTTACAATTGGCTGTCTTTGCTTAGGCTGCCTGCAGCCAATCTGGAGACGTCCAATCTGCAGACTGACTGTTAGTGTTTTTTACTCTATTTTATTTTATTATTAATATTATTATATACGCATGTCCCCTTTCCCCCCTCCTTCTTCAGGTTGACTAAAATTAACTGTTGTTGTTTTTTCCATTGCTAGGTGACTGGGTGTCCTATCCATTGTGAGAGGAATTTGTTTCTCTCTACTCTTCCCTCCACTCTCCTTTTTCCCTCCTCCTAGCTAATTCAAAAAAACATCAACAACAAAAAAACTTTACTCTCACTGCTCTTTTTTTTTCTTGTTCTTTTCTTCTTTTCCTCCTTCCTTCTTCTTTTGCTTTCTGAATTCATTGATATGCATTTGTGAATTATTTTGGGGAAGAAATCTGTCTCAGAGTGGACTCTCTCTCTGTGTATATGTCTCTCTTGTCTACTTCCCTTTCTCCTCTTGCTATTCCTAGAATTTACAGTGAACAGTAGACTTGCATAATGGTTTATTCTTGATTTCCCTTTTTTCCTTTCTCTTTCTTTTTCTTTTGGATTTGGTTGCTTTTTTTTTTCTTGGACTGGAGGTGTTGTTTGGCTAACTGGTATTGGTTGAACTGCATCAATCCTTGCTTCAGTTACTATTGTAATTTCTGAGGTTGGTGACTGCATTTGTCATAAAGGTCTTTAGTACAGTATGGCTTGTATTCAAAACACAACAACTGAAGAATAAAGGAACAGAAAAAGAAAAAACACATTAAAAATAGTTAAATCAAGAGCAAATAAAACTGCTACCACAATGAATCAGGACAGGATCCCAGAAGAAACTCCATATCAGTCAGAAGTAACCATAGATAAGAAAAGTATGCAAGCAGTAATAAACCTAATAATCACAGAAATGAAGACAAGTATGGAGGAAAGGGCTATCAGAATTAGGGAAACAACAGATGAGACCCTAAAGTAAAATACTAGCTACCTCGAGGTAATTAGAGAACTGAAAGCTGAAATAGCTGAGCTAAAAGGTCAATTAGCAGAACAAGCTAATACTATAACTGAACTGAAGAAAGAAGCTGAGGGTAGGGAAAGCAGGCTAAAAGAAGCAGAAAACAGAATTAGCCAGACAGAGGACGAGCTAGAGAAAACTAAGAAATAGGTAAAAAAGATCAAAAAGAGATTGAGAGACACTGAAAACAACAGAGACATATGGGTTAATCTCCAAAGAAGTAACATTCATATAATTGGCCTACCAGAGGAAGAAAGAGAGGAAGGGGAAGTAAACAAATGTAAGCAAAGAAATGTAAACTTACTGGACTCACTAAATTGAATTAAATATTAACCACATAGGGAAAGCATGTTATACACTTAGATAAAATTCATGCTTTATTTCCTCAGGAAGATAAAGCATGTACCTTCTCTCTCTGCCAGTTGATTTTGGGTGCTACTTCAATACTGGTGGAGCTTAAAAAGCAGAATCATTAGTATCTCTAGAGAACAGATTGATTTATTCCTCTAAATGCCTTCTTATCCTTGGTAATGGCTAGGTTCTTATTCTATAAAAATGTACCAAAACTGAAGAAAAAAAGTTCAAGTTTTTGACTCGGAGGGAATTCACATGATTACCCTTATGGTTTGTTTTTAGTTTAATGAATAGTCACGCATAAATGTAATACAATTTTACTCTTTGCCTCTTACCCGGATATTTACCACCCTTGTTTCTTCTAATGAAGCAAACAATCAGCAAAATTAAGATTAGGAGAGCAACAGCACACATTAGGCCAATGAACCAGCCCTGAGTTGCAATATCCACTTGACGGCTTGCCATTGCTGGAAAACAAGTCAATGGTGTTGGTGGACAGTGAGATTAGTCTCTTGCAGTGAAAACTTGCCACACTATATGCACTTGTGTATATTTTATATGTGGCCCCAAATTGCAATTTACCAATTATCAATCAGGAATTACAAATACTTTACTGTGAAAAATCTTTATTAATTAAAAATCAAACAGAAAAACCTGAAAGTTATTATAAAAGCTAGTGCACCTTGCTAAGCATTATGTTCATAATTATTTCTGCATTATCTATAGAAACAATATCCCAAAACAATTAGCAAAGTTTACTGCTTATCAGATAAATTGTACATTATGTATAATAATCAGAACATATAACCAAATTTTAAACAGAACAGAATGTATACATTTAATGGAGTATTTTTCCTTCAAAGAAACCACATTGGAGATTAAAATGTAAAGTGATGCTGTCATTTGAAAAAAAAGGTTTGAACATCATGTTAAAAATGAAAACTTCCAACAAAAAACCTTCTATAAGAAGTAACCAACAGTGGGGCAAGTGAGGTGGCTTAGTAATAGAGGTCCTGGGTTCATTCCTGGGCAACACATGAGAGTACTACAGACAAAATGAGAAATTGTATAGATGGTGGAGCAGTACTTCGGTCTCTCTCACTCTCAGAAAAAACAAACAAACAAACAAACAAACAAAACCCAGAGAGGTGGCTTGGTGGTAGAATGCATATTGTTTATGAGGTTATCAGTTCTATCCCTAGTACCATGCTAAACATCAATAACAAAAAAAGCTGATGTCTTTATTCTATGAAACACCTCAATTTGCACCCAAAATATTACTTATATTTATTTCATTTGTAGGACTTTATAAAAGTTGGAGTTAGAACTCTATCTGACGGGGCCAGGTGGTGGTGCACCTGGTTGAGCGCACATGCTACAATGTGCAAGGACCTAGGTTCGAGCCCCTGGTCCCCACCTGCTGGGGGAAAGCCTTACAAGTGGTGAAGCAGTGCTGCAGGTGTCTCTCTGTCTCTCTCCCTCTTAATCTCCCCTTCCCTCTCAATTTCCGGCTATATCTATCTAATAAATAAAGATAACAGAAAATTATATATAAAAAAAAGAACTCTATCTGACTAGGGAAAGAAACAGGTGGGAAGTACTGATTGACCTGCCAACGCCCATATCCAGCAGAGAAGCAATTACAGAAGCCACAACTCCCATTTTCTGTACCCCCAAAAGAATTTTGGGCCATACTCCCATCAGGGGAGAAATGATAGGGGGAAGATGTTCAGAGAGCTCTGAACTCCAACTCCATCAGGACCCAGAGAGAAGAGGGGAAAAAAAAGGAAGGACATTTAGAAGTAGTAACAGGCATAGGTGTGACTTACAAAGAGAAGATGGGACCAATGGGGAAAAAAGGGCAAATATATATAAATGTAGATCGATAGTTATAGAAATAATAGTCAATCCTATCTGTGATTCTGGGATAACAACTGTAGCTTCCAATGGAGGGAATGGGGATACAGAACTGTGGTGGTAGGTACAGAATTATACCCCTGCTATCTTATAATTTTATGGATCAATATTAAGTCATTAATAACATTTTTAAAAGGTTGGTATTCACTCATTTTTGGAAATTTCTGAAAAATATAATTTGTTCAATACTTGACATTTATATTAACTATTCCATTAAAGGCCAGCATTTAAATATTCAGTACAGTTTAGGAGCTATTCAAAAGACTTTGAACTGAATCTCTCTTTTTTTTTTTTTAAGATTTTGTTTATTAATGAGAAAGATAGCAGGAGAGGGAAAGAACCAGATATCACCCTGGTACATGTGCTGCTGGGGTTTGAACTCAGGACCTCATGCTTGAGAGTTCAGTGCTTTATGCACTGAGCCATCTCCCAGACCACTGAACTATATCTTGATCAATGGAGGAATCATTAGAACAAGTGACCAGTTCAAAGAGAAAATACTCATTCATATGTATACGTTATCATTAAATCTTCATCTATTCTGTTTGAGTAAATATATATAATGTCCCTTATACAGTTACAGTATGGAAATCTCCTAAGAAAAAAATTCATAGGATGATTAATATTTGTTATTATTTAAAAGTATCAATCAAATGGGAAAAAGTGCAGCATTAATGGCTATTCAGACATGCCCTTGAGGATTTAATTCAGTAAACCAGTATAAATCCTTTTTCAAAAGGCCTTTTTTTTTCTCTTTTGACCCGATTAAAGGTGTAAAATCTTCTTTGTTTAACTTAACTATCCCTATGATGTGCTTTTAATTTGGTTGAAGTTCTTATGAATACATTTAATATGACAGGATCAGGTGTATGTTATCTCAGGGTACAGAAATAAGCATGGATATACCTCACCCAAGGTTGTTTTTTGTAAAAAAAAAAAATTAATCTCACTGCCTTTTAAAAATTGATTTGACAGAGAAAAATAGAGTGGGAAGGAGATATAGAAAAGAAGGAAGGGAGGGGTGGAGAGAGAGAGAAAGAGAGACCAGCAGCCCTGCTTCACTGCTTGTGAAGCTCCCCTCATCCCTGCAGGTGGGGACCAGGAGCTTGAACCTGTGTCCTTGCACACTGTAATATGTGTACTCAACTAGGAGCACACCACTTGGCCCCTGCCTTTTTTTCTTCATTCAAAATACTGGAAGAAATATGATATGCCCAAAATCAAGTATGAAGAGAAATGTGGAAAAATGTGTAACTGTGTGTTTAAGAAATGAAATGAAAAATGGAAATAATGATCTGGGATACAAATCAAATGCCAGTTATTTTCCCCCAATAGCACCTTTGGGATTCATTGGTTAGTGGAGCACTGAACTGTATTATAACTATAGCTACAAGTGAAATGTTGACAGAGATAGTGTCTCCCTTCAACAGACATACAATAACTCTCATCATAATGAAGATGGAGACAATGATACTGAAAGATAACATTGTCAAACTCTTACTCTACCCATGGCACTGTGCTGAAAGCAAAACCTCATTTTATCTTTGTAACAAGCCTTTGAAATAAACAGGAAAAACAATCCTAAGACAAGAAAGGGTGAAGAACTTTTCCAAGAGCTGGAGTTTTATTCTCTGTTTGAATCCAGAGAATATGCTACTAACCCTTTGGCATCTATTTTTTTTATATTTATTTTATTTATTTATTCCCTTTTGTTGCCCTTGTTGTTTTTATTGTTGTAGTTATTATTGTTGTTGTCGTTGTTGGATAGGACAGAGAGAAATGGAGAGAGGAGGGGAAGACAGAGAGGAGGAGAGAAAGATAGACACCTGCAGACCTGCTTCACCGCCTGTGAAGCGACTCCCCTGCAGGTGGGGAGCCGGGGTTCGAACCGGGATCCTTAGGCCGGTCCTTGTGCTTTGCGCCACCTGCGCTTAACCCGCTGCGCTACAGCCCGACTCCCTTGGCATCTATTTCTATAATGTATTCTGAAGACATGTCCAGATATCATATATTCATTCCTCTTTACAAAGAGTAAAATGTTACAGGGACTTTCCACAATGAGACATTTATGTCTGCTAATTGCTTATTCTTTGGCAATATATTTCTGTCAATTCACACATGGTCTTTGTGTCTGTACCTTTTCCCATAAAATGGAACCAAAAGCCATGTGGCAGAAGTCTACTGAACACATTGACTGAATTCCTTGTAGTTAATATGCTTACTGATTTATAGCTATGTCATAAATAGTCTCTACACTTATAGCTCTTATCTAATAAAATGCAACTGATAAAGGAAATACAATGATAAATTCAAATATTAACACAGCTATTGATTTTAAAGATGGAGACTTCCAGAATTGAATGGCCAGTTTGCAACCCGCCACCTCACTAACTATGCAGGCATAGCAATATTTGACAGTTGAAAAATAAATATGAAAATACACTTTGAATTTTTACCTCTCTATCTACAGGGAAAAGTATTATTTCATGACCCCATTATTTAAGGCAAGGCAGACACAGTAAGTGAACAGGAGCATGTGTGTATACTCTATCACAAACACATACACAACTACATATACACATGCACCAGAAGTCAAAATAAAGCAAAAGTTGTATAAGTGAAAATAAGAAAATATATGGAGAGTTCTAGAGGTCAAAACAACTGAGAGGCTTCAAGTCTTCTCAGGACCTAGAATCACCTGAACTACAGAAGAACATATACATTCTAATAACAGCCACAGTGCATTACATACACATATGTACACAAACAAAAATGAAGCCTGTGGGGCTTCTTCTTCTAGAATTTGAGTTTCAAAGGTGGATAACAAAGGATTGGGTAGGAAGGTAAAAGACTTTCACTTGATTTGAAACATTAACAATAAATTTAAATTCATTTGCTACTTGAGTAGTCCAGAAATTAACAAGCCAAACAAACAAAATATAAAGGATATGAAAAAGGAGTGTAAGCTGGAGGAAAGAAATTTGCTTTGGTTTGTAGAAGTTAGTTTTGATTTGTTTCTGGTTTGACTCAGCTCTGGCAAGTGGTGGTGCCAGGCATTGAACCTGGAAACTAATTTTAATAATAATCTGTTACCACACTGCTATATTACGGAAAATCTGTACTCTGTGGTAGTAGGTAAATGCTTTTGTATAATAGAAACATAGAAAAGGCAGGGTGAGAGAAATGACCATTTTTGTACACTACTTATGAGTAATTAAATAAATGTAAAAATGCCCAGCTCAGTTAAGCTAGTTAGAAATATTTTAAAGGGGAAAATTCCTTTTGCCAAAGCTTAGGGAAAACTGACAGAAAATGTTGCTCCTAATAAAGACAAATCTGTTCCAATTTTTTTTTTTTTTTGTGATATGAGAAGAGTTATGGTAACTGAGAGAAAGTGATGTGAAAGGAAAAGGAGGAGAGGGTTGTATTAATGTGAGGTTCCAACAGGAGTGTTGGTGAGGAATTTAGCGGCAGTTACCACCAATGGTATTGCCACGGTATTATTTGACTTGTTTTTCAGGTTATGTTGCAAGAAATAAAAAGAAAAGTACATTAAAAATCGCAGCTAATGGTAGGTAAAGATGGGCCATAAAACCACAGCATTGGGGGCTGGATGGTAGTAGCACAGCTGGTTAAGTGCACATGGTGCAAAGCGCAAGGACCGGCATAAGGATCCCAGTTCAATCCCCGGCTCCCCCCATCACCTGCAGGAGGGTCACCTCACAAGTGGTGAAGCATATCTGCAGGTGTCTATCTTTCTCTGCCCCTCTCTGTCTTCCCCTCCTCTCTCTAGTTCTCTCTGTCCTATCCAGTGACAACAGCTATAATAACAACCACAACAAGGGCAACAATAAGGGCAACAAAATGGGGAAAACGGCCTCCAGGAGCAGTGAATTTGTAGTGCAGGCACCGAGCCCCAGCAATAACCCTGGAGGAAAAACAAAACAAAAGAAAACAAAACACTACAGAATTTAAAAGTTGAGTGTAGCTTCATGGAATATGAGAACTCAAAGAAAGAAGTAGCTCCTTTTGGCTTGTCTCACTAAACTAGCTATAGTCTACTGCAATAGTTCTATTGTTTTGTTGCAGAAAAAGGAAGAGGCAGAAGAGGACTGAAGAGAGGCTGGGGATCCAGTACACTATGGTATAAGAAGATGTCAGTGGGTGCTGGGTGTGGTTTGTATATGCCTATGACATGGAGATAAGATGATGCATGTATTCATGTGACAACAACTGTCTTGTAAATAAAATGAAAAAATTTAAAGAGGACAGTAACAGTTGTAAATCTGCCATATTAATCCATAATAAAAAACACTTATGATTGTATGTTTTCTAAATTCAAAGAGGTATACAATCATTATACTTAGATAATAAGAGCCATACAAAAACACATTTTGCTTGTGGGTTCTAAAGAAAGCCTTACATCAAGAATCTGTAAGGTGACTAGGTATAGTATGGACATATAAAGCACAAATTAACATACATTACAAAAATCTTTAAACTTAAGCATGGTGTGTTTTCTGTTAACTATGTAAATACAGATATTGTATCTTACACAATTGTTTTTATGTTAGAAAGTTTCCTAATTACTTGTGTATTTTTATAATGTTCAAAAGATGTAGGTTAATTTGATATGATTACAACGGAATAGGTGAATTGAACAATTTTTGGTTCATAAAGTGAAATAATATTTAGATTGGTTGGATTCATTCTGGATACAAAAATTGTGGTTTAGTTGATAAGTTATTTCAGTTTCAAAATCATTTAAAAATTTCTAACTCTGTAGAAATTTAAAAAAATTAAAAAAACTTCTAACTGTAGAGAAGTGTGTAGATAGATATATAAACACTATGAAAAGTTGAATTTGGTTTGTGAGTTAATAATTACAGCTGTTTCAACAATAATGATGTTAGAGATGATTTGTTTAATTCTGCAATTCACTTGCTATAAAGAACCAAAGACTATTAAAATCCCAAATTCCCGCCCCAGTAGAAAGACACTCATGGCTCTACCAATAATACAATTCCAGTAATACCCCTCATCTCCAAATGGAGCACTAAGTGGATTCACTTCTGAGCATGAGTCAGAAGTGGCATGATGTGCACCTCAACTGTGCCTGTCTCAAATACATCCTCTGAACTCACAAAACCAGAGTCCCCGTCAGCACCAACTCGAACTTTGTATGCTGTTCCTGGCATTAGACCCTTTAACCCAAAGAAGCTTTGAGAACCATTTACAATTTCTTTCCTCCATTCTTCTTTGCCTATGGAAATTTTGTAAAAACAACACATTTGAGTATTTTAAGAGACCAGAAGTAATATAGTACATTATGGAAATTCTTTATAAGCTAAAGGCACGATCTATTGTTTCATATTATTATAAATCTATTCTTGTCAAATAAATCAACTAAACAAAGAATTATGTTAAAATATCCTCAAAAACACTGAATGGTAAAAAAAATATTGAATAGTGAGATCGTATACTTATTCCATATATTTCCATTGTATTAAATTTCCTAATATGAAGGGAAGTTTCTTTATCTTGTCTTATGAAATTATTGGGTTTCTCCAGTGATGTTTATTAAAGAACTGTTATACATAAATAACTTAAATATGTTAAGATGCACAAAATGAGTCCAGAGAGACAGCTCACTGAGTAGAATGCCTTCACTGACATGCAAATGACCTAGGCTGGAGCCTCAGCACCACATGGGAGGTGCTATGGCATTGAAGCTTTAGTGCTACCTTAGCTCTATCCCTCTCTCTCTCTGGCTCTAGCTGCATGATATAAGTGGCCTGGAACAATGAAACCATACTTGGCCCTGGTTCTACATTCACATGCAAAGATTAATGACTTAAATACCTTCAAATTTATCCAAATTATAGATCAACCTGTCCTGAGTATTTATTTAACTAGAGGAAAAAGCATTTCTAAAAATATTTATTTGTGTGACAAAGGCCTAAACAGAAAGCTGGACTACATTGAAAATTTTGCCATAAAAATTCACTGACTCCCCAGAGCACACTGCAGAAGGAGGCAGGGAATTTTCACAAATGCTGATGATTAAAGTTGGCCCATATTACTGTCTGGGCCATTAAACATGCAACTATAATGAATGCGCTCCCCAAATAGTAATTTTCTGCAATTCCTGATAAAATTGTATTAGAAAATATGGGGAAAATGATTTTCAATTTGACTTCTACTACTCCCATGAGCAACCTCAATAAACTTTGCTTCTTTCCTACTTTCTCTTACAGATATAACTAGTCATTATTACTTTCATTTACATGGCACATGCAATGGAATTTATGTCTCATGTTTTTAACAACATGAAAAAAGAGACTTCTTGCTTTGTATACAATATATAGGTTGATGCTCTACTATAATTATTTTTGTTAAATATGATTCAATTAATTGAATCAGTTATTTTTGAAGATGATCCACAGAACATCCTTTAAAATGGTCTTAATTCCTAAGCTGCAACCCCCCCCCCCATTAAATAAAACAGGTAATGAAATAGTTTCTTACTGCCAACTACACCATATTCAATATAAAAGTTCACATGCTCTGGTCCCTCATATTTCCAACTGATATTGGCAGAGGTATCAGCAGCTGTGATAGTAAGGTTGGTGATTTACTGCTTGAAATATATATACAATAGAAAAATAAACAATAAAGTTGAGGTACCATACACACAGATGTAAAATAAATATAAGCATTCTGAGATTGTGAAAATAAATTGAATTACAATTTGTACCTGAAATTTAGAATTCGTTTACTTTCAGTTCAGAAAGAATTTCATCTATTAAACTATAACATTATGGAATAAGTTAATAATCAGAAATGGTGAGCAATATTCAAATGTGTAAGTTCTAGTGCATGAGTCTGGAAAAATATAAACGGTTGTCCATTAGATACAGTCCTAGACAACATTAGAGTCTTCATTAAGTGCTGTACAGAGGGGAAGTGATTGCTAAACATTGCAGAAATCACAGAATATCTGAAATTACAAAGTAAAACCCAACAGTGGCAGCTGCTTTTCAATTCTATTTATAACCTCAATGTGGGTTTTTAAAGAATCTATTGATATGCTGGGGTAAGAAAACATGCTCCTTAGAATAGTGGTTTTTGACCTGTTCTGAGTCTCAAGTTGTTTAAGGATCAGCCTCTGAAAAAGTCAGGAATTTCAGGTGAAGAATACCTGCTTTAGAAAATGTGGGGTTGGGAGTTGGGTGGTAGTGTAACAGGTTAAGTGCACATGGTGGGAAGCACAAGGAATGGCATAAGGATCCCAATTTGAGCCCCCAGCTCCCCAACTGCAGGGGAGTCGCTTCACAAGCGGTGAAGCAGGTCTGCAGGTGTCTTTCTCTTCTCCTCTCTGTTTTCCCCTCCTCTCTCCATTTCTCTCTGTCCTACCTAACAATGATGGCATCGATAACAACAACAATAATAACTACAACAATAAAACAACAATGGCAACAAAAGGGAAAAATGAATAAATATAAAAGAAAAAAAGAAAATATTAAAAAAATAAGAAAAAGAAAATGTGGGGTGAAGCTATCAAAGGAAGGGATGGGATACAGAGTTCTGGTGGTGGGAATTGTGTGGAGTTCCACCCCTCTTATCCTATGGTTTTGTCAGTGTTTCCTTTTTATAAATAAAAAAATAAATAAAAAATAAAAAAACTCCAAAAATTACATGAATTTTTACTTTTGAGATGATGTTTAGGTATTTAAAGAAGGAAAATGTCTCTGGTAGATTTGGCCTGGTAAGGACGGGTAAGAGCATAATTGGGATGGACAGGATAACCTATGGAGAAAATACTATTTCATGGGAGTTCAGTTTATTTGGTGAATAAACATGGGATGAATGGAGAATTTCCATAATGCTTGCTTTACAGGCTCCAACATTAAAATTTATGAAGTGTGGATGGGTGTGATAGTCACCACTACAAGTGGTTTAGAACATGAAATAGATTTGGGGTCTTCCAAAATGGAGACCCCAAATCTTCATCTGCAATACTCCAGCCTGTGGGTTCATGATTAGTCAACAATTTGTATGACTTTATATGTTAACTCTTTTTTTTAGCCATCCCAGACATCTTGTGGACTTTCAAACCCCATATCACTGCTTATACACCATACTTAGAATTTAATCATCCAACCCCTAATTCAACTGCTGAAAGTTCTGTTCATGGTTCCATTCAATACAACTTTAGTGTATGTCTATTTAAAATCCTATTTTAGCACAATAAACGGTTCACTTTTTATGCTAAGTTAACAATTTGTTCAGACAACTAGTTTTTATTTTACTCTTGTTTTTGTTCATCTACCTCCCAGATTTTAAACATATCAAAGGCAGGGTCACCTTACTAATTATTGAAGAGTCTCCTAAAAAAGGGCAGCTGCAGTTTATGGGCCAGATTGGTATTAGCTATTGAGCTTACTGAACCTTCTACATAGTATTATTGTTGTTGTTTAGGCCAAATAAAGTTGATATGCATTTACTGACCTTTAACTTTTTCTTGTTTCCTGACCTAGATGGAAAGTGGATGATGGACTCTGGCATAAAAACATAACGGAAGTCTGACCATAGGAAGGATTCCTCACCTCCAGTGTCCTCCACTTCTCTGTCATGACTGGTTGACCACAGAAAAATGTCAAATGTTGGCTAAGTCAGGGTTAGATTCCCAACTTGGAAGTTAGTTTCTCCCTATTTATGTGCCCCAGTTCATTACTTCATAAAAATATACAAATGACTGGTCCCATGTGTGAGACATTACAATGTGAAGGAAGAGATAGGACTCATTCAATGGCAGTAATGGGGACTCAAATCTATTATCTGTGTGCTTTAAGTTTATTTTTACAGAACTTTTCACTGGCCTGCTTCCTAGAGTCCCAGATTCAAAAACTATTTAAAAGGACACAGACATTAAACAAATGAGACAAACAACTACAATTCCTACATAGATATTGACAGTTTTAACCAAATAAAGGCATGCATCGAAATAAGTGACTTCTAAAGACTTTAAAAGCATTTCCCTGCTCAATTTAATTGTATTGAGGAGAGTAAGTAGTAAACTCTAACAAAGTAAATTAAACTATCTTCTTTTCTGATTTGTGGTTTTAAAAAACCCTCTTATAGTTATATATTGGAAAGCTTAGGATTCATTAACATCTCTCAAATCTTGTGAAAGTAAAAAAAATATTGCCAAAACCATCTTGAGGAAAAGAAACAGAAATGGAGGAATCACACTCCCAGATCTCGAACTATATTATAAAGCCATCATCATCAAAACAGCATGGTACTGGAACAAAAATAGGCACACAGACCAGTGGAACAGAATTGAAAACCCAGAAATAAATCCCCACACCAATCGACATCTAATCTATGACAAGGGGGCCCAGAGTATTAAATGGAAGAAGGAGGCTCTCTTCAATAAATGGTGCTGGGAAAACTGGGTTGAAATATGCAGAAGAATGAAATTGAACCACTTTATCTCGTCAGAAACAAAAATCAACTCCAAATGGATCAAAGAGCTGGATGTCAGACCAGAAACAATCATATGCTTAGAGGAAAACATTGGTAAAACACTTTCCCACCTAAACCTCAAGGACATCTTTGATGAAATAAGCCCAGTTGCAAGGAAGACTAAAGCAAAAACAAACCAATGGGACTATATCAAATTGAAAAGCTTCTGCATATCCAAAGAAACTATTAAACAAACAAAGAGCCCCCTGACAGAATGGGAGAAGATCTTCACATGCCATACATCAGACAAGAAACTAATCACCAAAATATACAAAGAGCTCAGCAAACTTAGCACCAAAAAAGCAAATGACCCCATCCAAAAATGGACAGAAGATATGAACAAAACATTCAGCTCAGAGGAGATCCAAAAGGCTAACAAACATATGAAAAACTGCTCTAAGTCACTGATTGTCAGAGAAAGGCAAATTAAGACAACAGTGAGATACCACCTCACTCCTGTAAGAATGGCATACATAAAAAAGGACAGCAGAAATAAATGCTGGAGAGGCTGTGGGACAGAGGAACCCTTTTGCATTTCTGGTGTTAATGTAAATTGGTCCAGACTCTGTGGAGAGCAGTCTGGAGAACTCTCACAAGGCTAGACATGGACCTTCCATATGATCCAGTAATTCCTCTCCTGGGGTTATACCCCAAGGACTGACTCCATAACACCCAACCAAAAAGAGGTGTGTACTCCTATGTTTATAGCAGCACAATTCATAATAGCTAAAACCTAGAAGCAACCCAGGTGCCCAACAACATATGAGTGGCTGAGAAAGCTGTGGTATATATACACAATGGAATACTATGCAGCTATCAGAACAATGAATCCACCTTCTCTGACCCACCTTGGACAGAGCTAGAAGGAATTATATTAAGTGAGCTAAGTCAGAAAGATAAAGATGAGTATGGGATGATCCCACTCATCAACAGAAGTTGAGTAAGAAGATCTGAAAGGGAAACTAAAAGCAGGATCTGACTAAATTGTAAGTAGGGCACCAAAGTAAAAACCCTGTGGTGAGGGGGAGGGTGGACATGTGGCTTCCTGGGCCGGTGGGTGGTGGGGGTGGTGGGTAGGTGGGATGGGACACAGTCTTTTGCTGGTGGGAATGGTGTTTATGTACACTCCTAGTAAAGTGTAATCATATAAACCACTACTTAATTAATATGAGAAGAGGAAAATTAATTGTATGTCTTGAAGTTTTTAAAACACAAACTCAGTCTTTTTAGTACATAGGCTGTGTATTTGATATGTGGACTCTCTCAAAAGCCTAGACTAAGTAGATCAGAAGCAACCAGTGGCATAGCTATATACAAGACACTGGGTACTATACAGCAAACCCTAACAAAAGGACTTTTCAAAGTTAACCCAATTATCAAATAATGTGATAACAACAACTATCCATTGTCTTTTTGAACCCTAAGACAGCAGGAACCTCACATCTCCACTATAGAGCCTATATTTCCCCGAGTCCTGGAACCTTAGGATAGGGCCCACTTTCCCACATGCCTCTCCCAATCCATATCAAATAATATTGCATCTGCCGATCGCAACCTAATCAACACAACAATTGCCACCTCAACATGCTTCACTTCAGACTGTGTCCAGAGACTTCAAGTGTGGAATGACAACCCTTCAGCTTCATTACTCGGGTGAGACCTTTCCTTTCATAGTATTTTCTAATTCCATCTCAGGTGGTTCACTTTCTAACAAAGTCCTAAAACCTAGATATAGACCAGGTACTGTGAGAGAGAGCATATGTTCACGCGCATCCGTAAACTACTGCAAAATATATACCTGAAAGCAGAAGTACACTAGAGTTTGCAGTGAGTACCCCCCTAACACTTCCTCTCCACTATTGTAACCTTTGCGTCCATGATTGCTCAACAATTTGTTTGGCTTTGTATGTTAACTCTCTTTTCAGCCATCAGCTTCCAGATGCCATCAGGATGCTGGCCAGGCTTTCCTGGACTGAAGACTCCACCAATGTGTCCTAGAGCTCCGCTTCCCCACCCTACTAGGGAAAGAGAGAGGCAGACTGGGAGTATGGACCGACCAGTCAATGTCCATGTTCAGCGGGGAAGCAATTACAGAAGCCAGACCTTCCACCTTCTGCAACCCACAGTGACCCTGGGTCCATGCTCTCAGAGGGATAGAGAATGGGAAAACTATAAGGGGAGGGGATGGGAAATGGAGATTGGGTGGTGGGAATTGTGTGGAGTTGTACCCCTCCTATCCTATGGTTTTGTTAATTTATCCTTTCTTAAATAAAAAAAAAAAAAAGCAAAAAGCAGTGATACATGAGAGCCTTGTTAGTATGACTCTGACTAGGAGAATAATTTGATAAGATGTGAACACTTATCTTCAATGCAGTTTCTAGTCTAAAGAATTTGAATAAGTGATACAAAATATGAATTTGTTTCTGCTTCATCTAACTAGATTTGGTATAATGATATGTGCAGTTAGGAAGAAAAAGTTCTGCTACTAAATAAGATAGTGAGTCATGCTGAATGTATATGAGCAGTCATTCTATGAAGAACTGATTTTTATAGTATCATAGACTTGATAACTTTTGGAGATTTCTGTGCTTATTGTGCAAGTACTATACAGAAAATACATAGTTCTCATGAAAATGTGCATATACATCTATCTATATCTATGTCTATATGTCTTAAAAGCTTAAGCATTTTATGTTCAATATTCTTACTATGCTCTGAGTACAATCGAAATAATATGATTCCAAAGCTCCTTGATTTCTCTTAATTAAAATGTACTTACATATAAAAAAAAGAAAGTAAAAAAAATAGTAGAAAGCTCAGCTGCATATATTTTTCCCTCGATCAAAAGTGAATAAAATATTCAGAGGTTGGTCTTATATAGATAAGGATATTTTACATTTTCTCTCAAAGATTCACCTGTTTTTATTCAATTTGGCATTGTTTTAAGTTAATACAGAAAAGATATGTAATTAGGGAGGATTATGGAGCCCTTTTATTTTTATCTCTCAGGGAATATCTGAACTACACTCTGAGAAGGATAACAGAGAAATAACAGAATCCATTCTTAGACTGAAATATATATAATTATTATATATATAATTTGATAGAGACAGAGAGAAATTGAGAAAAGAGGGGGAGAGAGAGAGAGGGAAAGAGACAGAGAGAAACCTGCAGCCCTGCTTCACCACTTTTGTAGCTTTCCCCCTTCAGGTGAAAACCAGGGACTTGAACCTGAGTCCTTGCACAGCATACTGTGTGCACTTAACCAGGTGCGCCACTGCCTAGCACCCTGAAAAAATATTTTGAATGGAGAAAAACCCAGGGTAACAAATTATTCTTGGGTAGTTCAATGTTTCATCATTATAAGGCATCACTATATTATAAAACAATGTTTAATTATTGTTGCACTACTAAAAGAAATAATACAGGAAATAAAGCCAGTCAGTTAAAAATTTTTAAGCATGATTTTTTTGTTTGAGACTATCATATTTATTTATCTATTGCCATCATGGTTATTGCTGGGGCTTAGTGTCTACACCATGAATCCACCACTCCAGGCAGCCATTTCTTTTCCACTTTTTTATTTGATAGAACAGAGAGAAACTGAGAGGGAAAGGGGAGGTATAGAGGGAGAAAAAAAGACATTGGTAGCACTGCTTTACGGCTCATGAAGCTGAGTCCTTGCACATGGTAATGGGCACACTCAACTGAATGTGCCAGTACCTCGTTCCTCATCAAATTATTATTTTTCTTTTTTATTGGTAATACTGGGGTAAAACAGAAACACACACACACACACACGCACACGCATGCACACGCACACATACACACACACACACACACACACACACACACACACACACACACACACACACACCACACACACAGATTACAACATCAGAACTTCCTTTAATGCAGTGGGGGTCAGGCTCAAACCTGGGTTGTGCACATAGCAAAACAACACAGTATCCAAGTGAGCTATTTTGCCAGCTTCAGAACATCAGATTTTAACACTGGGGGTTCAAGAATCTTCCATAATTCCATTTCTGCTTATATCTATAGTCATGACGTATTCACAGTTCAATTTTGTAGTATTAAATGGTAAGGTATAAACTCTCTTAATAATGACTTATTTTAATTCATTAAAAATAATGGAGGATTGTTTTGCCAACAGAATGCATGTGCTCATCTAACATGGCAGGTCCACAGAAAACTCAAACTTCACAGGCTTTGTCCTGCTGCAGATCACTCTGATAACAGTAAAGCCACAATAATATGCTCACTGCATTCAAAAGAACATAGATTTTCTCTGAATGATTCAATTGAAAAATAAAAGCAAGGGCCAGGCGACAGACAGTTCACCCAGCATAGCACAAATTTTAAATTATTCAAAGACCCAGTTTTTAGCCCCTGGTATCACATGGAAAGACCATGTATGGCACCATAGGAAGGTCCATGAACTGTGGAGTGATATGCTCTTCTTCTCTCTGTCTCTCCCCCTGTACGTCTGAAATTTAAAAAAAGGGGGGGAGCAATACAATCTCACGTGTAATGCTCCTGCAGACAAAAACAAACAAACAAACAAATACCAAACAAGCTGAACAGAGCAGTAAATTCTTGTGAAAAACAACTAAGCATTTCATTTTTTTTTTTCTCCAGGGTTACTGCTGGGCTCGGTGTCTGCACCATGAATCCACCGCTCCTGCAGGCCATTTTCCCCCCCTTTTATTGCCCTTGTTGTTGTAGCCTCGTTGTGGTTATTATTATTGCCACTGATGATGTTGTTTGTTGTTGGATAGGACAGAGAGAAATGGAGAGAGGAGGGGATGACAGAGAGGGGGAGAGAAAGACAGACACCTACAGACCTGCTTTACCGCCCGCGAAGCAACTCCCCTGCATGTGGGGAGCCGGGGGCTCGAACTAGGATCCCTATGCCGGTCCTTGTGCTTTGCGCCACATGCGCCCAACCCACTGCGCCACCGCCCGACTCCCCAACAACTAAGCATTTCTAATTATCCCAGGAAAGAGGCAAATATATGAGGGGTTTTCGTTGTTCTATAACATTGTATAATTTTTTGTTGCAACTTTGTTCTTTCAAGTTAAAAATAAACACTATTAAGATTACTGAAAATAACTAAAGTTCTTATTCAACTACTTCAGAATCTGTACAGTCTATAATTGATAATCTATCAAGAGTCTAAATACAAAAATATTCCTAAGAAAACAAAAGGAATGTATTAGGCCTAAACTCACAGGATTTGAATAATATAGGGTGAATCATTTTATTTCTTTGAATTTCTTTTTCTTTATTCCTGACTGTATTCATTTAATCTACCACAGCCCAAGAAAATCTCTGACGAGTATTCCATATGAAAACAACACCTTCTGGCAGACTTCTGTTTTATGGAAAAGCTAGAAGATGCACCAATAGTCAAGGATCAGAGATTGATGGGATCTTTGGTATTGCCACAGATGGAAAACAGAATAATTTATCAAGCATACTTCTTCCAATAAGTCATTCTACCCAAAGAGCTGTAAGAAATAAAGGAGAACAAAAATAATCCACTCTGGAGACTTGAGTAGTTTGGTGAAGACAGGATGGAATAACACGTTTGAGCTAAACATACAGTTGGGTTGGAAGATTTAGTCACAGGAAATCCTGGTGAGGAAACATTTAGTCCCAGACTAGTTGTAGGCTATTGTGAAGTGAAATTCCAAAATGAAGAGTGTAGTGTAATACCAGCAGAGTGTGCTGTGTGTGTATGAGGAGTACAGCTAAAATCAGGTAAGAATGGGAAGCTTTGTTATTTGCTTCTCATACTAATATTTCCAGACCCTTACTATATGCCATGGCCATTACAGAAGCTCTATGTCAAATCCACAGTTTGGGTCCTGTCTGATCCAGCCACAATCAGATCACTGAAATACAAGGTTAGGGTTTAGACCACAGATAAGTCTTGAGAAAAAGTTTAGGAGAATTCAGTTGTGGCTTTCAACTTGAACAAAAAAATAGGAGGAGTTAAATTTAAAGCCAAGATCTTCTCTTTCTTTTGGTGTTTCAAAGCTTAATTTATTTTCTCTTTCACCCATGCTGCACTTGCCCATATTTAACATTGCAAATTTCATACATGTACAAAATCATGCAGATGAGTTATTTTACCTTTGCCTGCACCTACATCAGGTGGTATACCAGCTTCAATGAAGGGAAACAGAAATAGGATACTATATAGTTAGATGTAACACACCCATGAGCATGTAAAGCGATATAAAAACAGTTATTAAAATGCTAAGGCATGCAAGAGTGAAGTTTTCTACAGTGGGTACAGGGGACAAAGTTTGTTGGTTTCCCCAAACTTACCCAGAAATCAAACCTACACATTATTTATGTGCATGATTCATACTTGCCTATTATGTAAGGAGGCTTAGAAAATTTCAAATCAGTTTTGGGGCAGAAATGTCAATTTCTTATGCTATGGGAGATAAATAGTCCTTAAGCAATTCTACAATTTAGAGGCATGCAAAAATAGAAAATATTTCACAAATTTTTTTATATTGAATTCAACTTTTTCACAATGTTTTTTTAAAGTATTAAAAAAAGTGTTAATTCTTTCTCTGGACACTATTATACTTTCTCTGTACCAGATGACATATCAAAATACAAAGTCCCATGTTCAAATACAAAATAAATGTACTATTTAATGAATGTCTTGATTTCCTTACTATAAAATCTAAGCCTGTATGCAAACTGATAAATAATTTTCTGAAATCAGGGCCAAAACTAAAATTATCCATGGCTATTTGTTCATAGGTGTCTACATCTATATGTATGTATCATAGATAGGTGTTTACATGTGTTTATCCTTATCTACATTAGTAGAAATTAAAAAAATCACTGCCTTGATTTTCAATTTAAGTGTGGCAAAATATTGTAATTACCCTCTCTCACCACATTGTTACTATAGAAGTCAAAAAATTACATGTGGACTTGTAAAGTAAATGTCAAATACTTATTCTAATGTGAATTAAATAATTGAATTTATATGTATATCAGAATGAAAATTATAACTATATATTTGCATTAGTTGGATAAGATGAAAACTTTATTGAGAGAACAATAGAGAAAGTATACACTTAAAAGATTTTTTGTTTCATGTTATTAATAGTTATATGGATTTTATACATACCCATCTTACCTTCATCCACTGTTGTTACTGCTTCTTCTGTTATTTGGTTTCCTGATCCTGCAGATGTCTGGGCATGTAAATAAAACTTATATCTAGTACTGAAATTTAAATTTTTTAAAGTCCAGCGTGTTTTGTTGGCAGGAATTTTCAGATCAACCAGAGGGCCTAATTCATGTGTGTTGTTAACTATTGACAAAAAAAGAAAAAAAAAGTGAATTCCTTGTTAGTTGCTATACGAATATTATTATAAATAAATGTGTGAAGCCTCTATCTACTCAATTAACTATAAAAAGGAAATAAGCTATATTCTTCCAGTTTTTAATCTCTTCTGATAGTGTCAGCATTATTGTTACCACCTGATAAGCTTAGAAAAAACACTTTATAACTGGCCAAGTGATATATTGGCAAAAACTATATATCAAGTAAAGGATAATTACTGCCCCATGACAGCCTTTAGTAGAATCATCAAACAAATAAATGTAGGAAAACTGGATGCTAGCTATGATCCCATTAAAATCCTAGGTTTTCTTCCCCTCTAACTTGAGACCAGATCCCCTAAACTGGTTTGAATAGAACAATGGACACTTAACAAATGGGAGTAAATCCAAGCTCATAGGATAAAGAAGGGAATACAAAAACTGGATAAGGGTGAGGGACTGGCTCATTTTTTGGCCACTACCAGGCCACCCTATTACCTGGGGTCCCAGACAGGAAATTGCTGGATTCCTCCATAGATAACAGACCTCTACCACTTTCTCTACCATCACTGGTCACTTCCATTAGGACTGCCCTTTTATGGGCTTCTTAAGGACTGTACCCTAACTATGAACTAGCAATGGGAGGGACCACCCTACTCTGCCACTCAAGGAAGACTGGTCCTGAAATGAGTGCAGCCTAGAATGTTCCCAGTTGTGACTATGGACTGTGAGGTCAGACTGACAAGACTTAGAAGTTATAAAGGCTCCTGAGCTAAATATGAATATATATGGGCCCTGGGTCAGATGGATGGGGTAAGCAGTTAACTGTATTTATATGTTTTCTTCAAGTTTGGGAGCTACTCTCTGCCATAATCCAGCTTTCTATCCCTATTCTCAACTGACACTATCTTCCCAGACTATATATGTGTATATATATATATATATATATATTAGTGATTTAATATTAATTTACAAAATTTTGAGGTAAGTGGGGTATAACTCTATACCATCCCTACCATCAGAGTTCTGTGTCCCCATTCACTCCCTTGAAAACTGCAGTAGTTCTCCCAAGGTCACAGATACAGATTGACTATTATTTCTATAACCATATGTATGCATACTTGCCCATTTTTTTCCTATGCTCCTTCCTTCTCTTCCTTTCTAAGTCACATCTACACTTACTACTTCCAAATGCTCTTTCTTTTTTTTTTCCTCTTCTCTCTCTGGGTCCTGATGGAATTAGAGTTCAGAGCCCTCAAGTCAAATTCTCCTAACATTTCCCTTCCTCTGGCAGTATGGACCAACGTTCTTCATGGGATGCAGAAGGTGGGAGTCCCAGACTATATATATATATATTTTTTTTATTTATTTAAGAAAGGAGACTGTTGTTAAAAATTCAGAGACTCCAGCCGGCCGGGCTAGCTTCACGGGCGGGTAACAGAGACGACCAGAGACATACGGCTGGGCAGGGAAGCTGTATTTCTTTATTCAGGAACAACGATTCATAAACTAAACCAAACTAATCACCAAACAGAACTCTGCTGTCTCTTTGTGGCGGTGCAAGCACTCTCTCTCTGCAACTCTGGAACTCAGGAACCCTCTCTTACTCTCGAACTCTGAACTCTGGAACTCTGGAACTCTGGCGGGGTTCCTTGGGGCAGGGCCAAGCGGGCCCGCGAAATTAACTGGACTGATCCAATTTTCTTGGCGGGGGAGGGCTAGAACAAACCAATGTAAAGCATACAACAGGAGACATTAACAAAACCACAGAATAAGAGGGGTATAATTCCACACAATTCCCATAACCCGATCTCCACATCCCACCCCCTCCCCTGATAGCCTTCCCATTCTCTATCTCTCTGGGAGTATGGATCCAGGGTCTTTGTGGGTCGCAGAGGGTGGAAGGTCTGGCTTCTGTAATTGCTTCCCCACTGAACATAGGCGTTGACTGGCTGATCCATACTCCCAGCCAGACTGTATTTTTTTATCCACTCCCATGTTAGCTATCAAGCTCAAGAAAAAATTACCAAAGTCATGGCCCCCTAGGAATATACCTAAAATATACTTCCTAGCTTTTTTCCCCAACCCTAAGATATTTATTTTTCATTTACTCTCTTCTTACTTTTCAGTTCCTGTTTATTAAACATTTTGCCCTTTCCATCTTACTGCCTTTCAGTTACCAAGTTCCAGAGACTACTATGATTCCATTCTGACTTCCTTGAGCAGATGACCTCATCAATACTTCTTGGACTCTCACCTCTCCAGAGACCTAACCCACTAGAGAAAGAGAGAAACAGGCTGAGGGTATGGATCAACCTGATAACATCCATTTTCTGCAGAAAAGCAATTACAGAAGCCAGAACTCTCCTGCACTCCAAAAAAAAAAAAAAAAAAAAAGTCCATACTCCCAGAAGGATAAATGATGGGGAAGTAAACCAGAGGACTCTGTAGCCCCATTCCTCCAGGACCTGAAAAAACTGTCACCAGGAATCTTGTTTTTATACCAGCAATTAAAGGTAAGTGAATCTGGAAAACACCAGAGGAAGCCAGGCACTGTTTCTCTTACCTAATAGAGAAGAGGAGAAAAAAAAAAAAAGAAAGACATCCAGAAGTAGTAATAAGTAGAGAAGTGACTTAGAAAGAAAAGTGAAAGCAGGACTGTTGAAAAGAATAGGAACACACACACACACACACACACACACACACACACACACTTTTGGTGACCTTGGGAGAATTACTACAGTTTTCAGTGGAGGGGTTGGGTACACAGAACTCTGGTGGTAGAAACTTATGGAAATATATCCCTATTAACATAATTTTGAGAGTTTTGATTTTTTAAAAAAAGTATTTATTGGACAAAGATGGACAGAAATCAAGAGGGTAGAAAGGGAGACACCCCCACCACTGCTTCACCACTTGAAAAGCTTTCCTCCTGCAGGTGGGGACTGAGGGCTTGAACCTGGGTCCTTGTGCATTGTAATATGTGTGCTCAACCAGGTGGGCCACCATCCTGACCTTTATCTTACAATTTTGTAAATAAACATTAAATCACTAATAAAAATATGAGTTATACAGAAAAGATAAAAAATAAATACATGTGTGAAACAAAAATGTCAAACTCAGATCATACAGGCTTGTAAACTCAACTAATGATTTGCTTGGCATAAATTTTTAACTAATCATTTCTACAATATCATCTAACAAAGGTAAATATATTTTTCACTGGCTTATAAGTTAGGGAAACTTTATAGCATTTCTCATCTCTGTTTTTTTTGCATGTCCAGTCACCTACTGTTAGGTAACAACAAACCTTGTATTCAGAGATCTTGTGCCAAAGGAACCCTTCTTACCATTCTGTACTGATAGTTACAGATATACTCCCTAATGTACAATAACAAAAGTGCCTCCTAAGCTCCACACTCGATTACTCCACAGATTATTTAATTTTCAATAGTATATATGTCATTTTCCTTTAAAGTGTGATTTGTAGTTCCTTCTGAAATCACACTTGAAGGTGTATGTATACATAAAACAATTATAGGAAATAACCAGTTTGTATTTTAAGGTTGTTTTTTTCCCCCTCTTTAAAGCCATGCATGCCTTCCCCCTCATCCCAATAACTTACTTGGCTGATACTTTAATGTGTACTCAGTCAAAATGCCATTCGGGTGACTTGGTGGATCCCATTCCAAAGTGAGAGAGTCTAGTGTTGGATTAACAATCTTCAGTGAAGATGGAGCACTAGGGACTTGTAATGAGAACACAGAGTCAACACAAAAGCTTTTGAGTGTTCAAAATACATTCAAATGACATAAATCATCATGTTCACATAACACATCAAGTTTTTTTTAATTCTTCTGTAACTTAGTCTTGCCCCTTATTTAGCTGAAATACAGTAACAGAAGCCTGTGATAGGTGCCTATTTAGCATATACTTCCTTTTTTCTTCTGACCAATCCCAGAATCATTAAAACCATCCTCTCAAAAGGCACAAAGACTCTTCTTTGATATGAACCCACACCAATATTTCTAAAAGAGACAAAATACTTACTTTTTTTCAATAAAAAGAAAGTAGTGACTAAGTGAAACCATTCTAACTACATCTCTGATTAGAAGCAGCTGTGTCCTGGGCTATTAATTGTTTCCCCCAATAAACCAGGCACGTTCCAGCAGTCAAAACACCCTGCCTGCTGGGCTCTGGGCACGAGCCAGCCTGCCCAGATGCAAAGTAGTTCTTATCTGGAAAGCTGACAGATGTCTGAAATCTTCTAGTGATGGACAAAAGCTCCAGTGCTGGCAAACCCATGCATATGGGAGAGGCCTGAGGGGTGTTCAGTTCTCTATGGAAAATGACCACTGGAAACATGTCTAATCTTCTTTTATTTACTTGCTTAGGAGGCTGATGGATGGTAGCAGTCCCCCACACATGATGATCACTTACTCTGTCCAATATAACATATTCTGTAGATTCAGTCGTGGTGCCATTGTCCCTCCTGTTACTGCAGCCAATGACTAGGGAATGAAGTCCAGTTTTTTCCCTCTGCTTCATTTTTGATGGCTTGCCTCAGAAAGGATCATCTTCTGTTCCTCCAAATTCTGTCATTTCCTCGATTAGCCTCACATCCACTCCCTTTTCTCCTTTCTCTGTCACCTCTACCTTTTTAGGCCCTCAGTTACCTTAGTCTGGACCTAGAATTGATCTTGCACATAGTCCTAAGCTGCCCCACACTAATAAGTGGCTCCTAAGTTGTGGCTACTAAAGACCCCTTTGATAGTATGATGATAACCATAAATTCTCCCCAGAAATGCACACACATTTGACTTTAGTGAGTTCATGAAACACCTTAAACTCATTTATTGACTCCTAAGAGACTATCGAACCTAGGGGAAGAGGCTCTGGCCTTTGAATTCAAAACATAT